>NC_081824.1:82020238-82341666 GCF_030867095.1 Alligator mississippiensis | reverse complement strand
ACTGCAGCCTAGTATGTTGCTAACCTTCTTTGCAACAAGGACACAATGTTGGCTCATATTCAGCTTATTGGCCACAGTAACCCACAGGTCCTGGCTGCTGTTTAGCCAGTCAGTCCCCGGCCTGTACCATGCACTGTCCCGGTGCATGGGGTTGTTCCATTCTAAGAGCAGGACTTTTCACTAATCTTTATTGAATCTCATGAGATTTTTTTTGGTCCAATCATCCAATTTGTCAAGGTCTCTCTGCAGTCTAGCCCTACTCTCCAGTGTATCTACCACTTCCTCCCAGCTTGGTATCATCTGGAAACTTGCTGAGGGTGCACTCTATGCCATCTTCCAGGTTGTTGATGAGGATATTGAACAAAACTGGCCCCAGGACCAACCTGTGGGGCACGCCGCTTGATAGTGGCTGCCAACTGGACATTGAGCCATTGATTACTACCTTTGAGTGCAAGAATCCAGTCAGCTTTCTATCCACCCTACAGTCCATTCATCCAACCCTTTCTTAGATTGCTTTCAAAAATGTTGTCGAAGACTCTATCAAAAGCAAAGCTTTTGGTAGATAATATAATAGATAATATAGATAATATAATAAATAATATAACTAACCTTTGCTTTTCCTTCTTTAGAATTTGTCATTGCTTGTTTATTTTTAGATTTAAGATTTTTGGTGTAGAAACTGTATTTTTTGATGTGCGATCAGGCGCTAAACCACTGAACTGATATTAAGTAATAAAAGAAAGCAACTGCAGTTACTGAAGGAAGAATAATAAGACATATCTTTTTAGAGGCACTAGAATAATGGGACCAGGCTAGCTGGAATCAGTTCTTTTTTTCTCTGGAAGACAATGAAGAGAATAGATGATGGGCCAAAGTTCCATTAAAAGAAGAGAAAAAGCATCAAGGATCAAAAGACCAACATGCAAAGAAGGAGGATGCTTCTAGTAATGTACAAATAATCTATCGATATCTAATTAACTTTCAGAAAGAAGTTAGGTACCGAAAATAATTTGATATATTTCAAGCACTGAAATTTAAAATTGTGATCCAAAATCCCTGCACAATAACCACCTAACCCTTGAGATGCCTAAACGTCTTAGCTACCTCCCTATTTAATGTGAAAATTCTTAATAACTGTACTTCTGCTTCTGTGTATGTCCAGAAAAGACTCAGCCAAAGTCTTGCCCCCGGGGGTTACAAGAAACAATGGCCACAAGCTAGCAGAGAGCAGATTTAGATTGGACATTAGGAAGAACTTCTTCACAGTTCGAGTGGCCAAGGTCTGGAACGGGCTCCCAAGGGAGGTGGTGCTCTCCCCTACACTGGGGGTCTTCAAGAGGAGGTTAGATGAGTATCTAGCTGGGGTCATCTAGACCCAGCACTCTTTCCTGCTTATGCAGGGGGTCGGATTCGATGATCTATTGAGGTCCCTTCCGACCCTAACAACTATGAATCTATGAAAGCACCAAGGTATTGAATTCCTGCCTAATCCCAGCTAAGATTTGGAAACCAGGCTGAGTCATATTTAGGTGTGCTAAGAGGCCTGGACTGTGCTTGGAAGATATATAACACATACTGACAGAGTCAGGTTCCTTGAAAATGCAGTTTTGCCTTCTGTGTTTTAAAAACATAATTGGAGGAGGAGCTGTGACAGCCATATACCTTTTGTCATAATAACCTTATTATTTGTACACTCCCCAAGGAAATGGACATGAGGGTTTAATGTACTTCTTAGTGATTTCAACCTACCGCTCCCACTTCCCAGAAGAATGTGCTAGCCACCAGAGCATAGGCAAAACTGGATGGGGGAAGGCAGTCTCTATCTGGGCCAGTAAGCAATTAATACAAGATTCATGGAGCCAGTGGTAAAAAAAGAGAGACAACATATTCCTAGTGGTTAGGGCACTCTCTTATGTGTGAGGGAGTATTGGGGTCTTGGATCTAGCTTCCAGTTTTATTTTGGTACTTGTCTAATTCCAGTTTAATGTCAAATGTATAAATAACGTTGGCATCAGGCTCTAGAATTCAGGACTCTTCTCTTCCAGGTGAGTGTTGCAGTGACTGGGGGCAAAATTATGTAATTTCTTTTCTCCAGCCTTGTGAATTTTTCATTCTTTTCAGCACAGCTTCAGCAGGAGAGGGTGTGTGACACCCTTCCCTCTCCTCAGTCTAGACTGTAGTTGGGCAATTAAGGAAGATCTCCTGGCACCTGGGAAATGTAGGTTTGAACCTCTTAGGTGGAAGAGGGGAAAAATCCAGGTCCCTTACATCCCAACTAAACACTCTAATCACTATGCTAGTATATAAAGCTCAGCAATGGCTTCTTCACTGGCTACCTTCTGGAAGAAATTGGTGAGGCTTGTCCAGTTTTTTAAAAGAATACCCAAAGGTGTTTATCTTCAGGGAAGGATCACAGGCTCTGGGTCAAGAGTGGAGAGAGATGCCTGTCTGTAACCCTCACTCAGACACATAATTTCTGAGTTCAAACACACCTAATTTCCACCATTATTTCTTATTAGCTAGTAGGGCTGTGCCAAACTTCTGTAGCTGATTCAATTCAGAGGAGATTTGGCCCGATTTGGTGGCCGAATCTCTGAATCTGAATCAAATCAGGAGACCTATTAAAAGGCCCAAATCAAATCGGAAGCCTCCAAATTGATTCGGAGAGATTTAGAAGCCTTGTAACAAGGCCTCATGCCTGCATGAGGGGCTACCATCCCTGCTGTTTTCATCCTGCCTTAACAGACACAAGTGATATGAGTTTTGCTTTCAACAGTTTGAAGTGCACTTTCACACACACTCCTGCACCTATCTCCTTGAAACTTGGCAGGCTTCATGCCCTCAAATGGAGCTACCATTTCTGCTGTTTTCATCCAAATCTGCAAAAAAATGCCAAAGTTATAGGTATTTTAGTGATTCTCCATTATAGTCTATGGCTGAATCTTCAAAACGGCGCTGAATCGAATTGGGACAGTGATTTCAATCGGGACCGTGATTCCAATCACAGAATCGAACCAGTGTCCCTCCAAATTGGCTAAATCTGAAGTGAATACTTGCTGTTTCACACGGCCAATTACCTAGCTCTAAGCAAGTCCCCATTTAGCAGGCAGATTTATAGGATCACCCTGCTGAAGTTGGAAACAGACATAATTTTTGGGCTGCCATCAACATTTTTATGGCAGCCCAAAGGCCAGGCAAACAGAAGTGCCCCTTGTAGTGCCATAAATTTCCAATAATTGTGGCCACAGCAAAGGTAGTATGAATTTGTGCCACTATTTTGTGGTGGACATCTATTTCCTTTAAGTTGTGAGAGTGCAGGCAGCCCAGTGCTCTCTGGCTGCCCGGGGTAGGCATTCCCAGAACTTCAGAGCCCTGATCCTGCACACCTCAGGCATCTGTTTATGCCCTCACTCCCTCCATATAGGGTGTCAGTCTTTGGGTTTTAGATTCCACTTTGTAGGCTGGGTGCTTTGAAGTTAGGCATTGCAATATCTAAGTTGTTGGTGCCCGTCTGTCTGAGTCCTTCATTGGACCTAGCCCTTATTTATGAACTTGACTAGTTTTGACAGAGTTACTTTTGATTTTCTTCATTAGCAATGAGATTATAAGCAAGGCCAATAGTGCAGAATTTAGTTTATTCACTTTATACAGCCCTTTTAAGGGATCCTCTTTTTATTCAGTACATCAGAAAATATTTAAAATCTGGATTCCTTGATTCCAGTCATTTATAATATATTCTGGCTGCTCTTCAGGTGGCATCCTGATGATTAGCCACAGTATAGGAATGACCATTAAGTTATTAAAATTGGTCATAGCCGAATAACAGTAATATGTTAATTGAGTGGCACAATAAAAAACCCCACAATATAATGCAGAAAATAAATAGCACCTTGCTGCAGCAGTTTCACAGTGGAAAGTCACTTATCTATGGCCAGCCTTGAACAGCCTGGTAAATAAATGATATGGTGAAAGCAATTAATAAGTCTATGTTTATTCACTCATAACAGGGCTGCAACCCCAGCTAAGCACATTCCAAGGAGATGGGCGAGGGGAGATTTTGAAGCAGTTTCTTCTAGTGACATGAAAAACTTCACTAATGTAAGCAATGATAGCCCTTCTGCTTCTCAGCCATCACTTGTTTTTCTTGAGGCTCTGAAAGCTGTTGTTCATTTTCCACTTGAGGTGTGCCTCTTCAGTTATGGTGGTACATTTTTTCACCTTGCATTATAGGTTAGAAGTTGTATTTCCATTATAAATGCAGAAGGAAAAATAATTGTTTGAATGTCATTCTCACTGCTCAAATAGCACACTGTCATAATCATTTTAGCATGCTAATTATATCAACATTGTCCTTTCTGACTCATATGTTACAGATTGCCAATCACAATGTCTGTAATGGGAGAACGGCATTACAGAAATCAAAAATAGTAAAAATATATTTTTCTAACACGCTGGTGTACAAAACGCTATAGGTGAAATCCTCAGCTGTCCTCAGCTGGCTCTTTGTACCTACAGGAGGCAGAGATCACTCAGCCTTCTGACTAAATTAGAGCAGCCTAAGTGTTGTGCAAAGTCCCACTGGCTTGTAAGAGTCACTACGAGGTGATTATATATTGCTTAGCATTTATAAAGTTTCACTGGACATAGTATTATTATGGAAGGCCCAAAATAGGGTGATGTATATGCATATACACACATAAACATGCACATAAGCAGACAGAGTACATTTTTTACACAGTTTTCTTATGACAATTTTTGCAATTAATTGTCATTTTCATGATAACATGGATTTTTCCTTAAGACCCGGGTACTGAAATTATATGTCTATATAAGAACCTAGATTTAAGTAAAAATACTTTTCGTGGTCTCATTGCAGTGACATACAGCTTGAAAACATGAGGTCAGTGTATCCTAAAAGCTAAAAAGCAGAAATTAAAATAAAGGGATATAGAAACAACACCTATTTGACTGTCTCAAAGAGTTTGCTATCTCCGAGACTGGCACATGCTTCCACCCAAAGCCAACTTAACTATTCTGGTTGGTGAAAAGAAGGTCTTAACCTGTTTTGGAATGGTTCATGTCACATTAGATACTTACAGAAACAGTTTCTGTGACCAGGTGCTGGCAGGGACTCCAATTGTGGCAAGCCTGTATGAGAAGGCCTAAGTGAAGATGGGTAAAAACCCAAACTGGCGTAAACAAAGTAAGAGTACACTAGTGACTAGATATAGTCAACCATGTCTATGCAGATTGACAGACATGGTTGACTATATCTGCCATATCTCTTCTCCCACTATATGGTTTATATATTTAGGCTGTGAAAAAGGAATGATTTAGTGTACACCCCAACAATAAACACTATATTAGGATATATTTTCCAAGTGTTGTACATAGATATCACTGAAATAAATTTAAATGATGTTAAAATGTGCTTAACAAGCAGAATCTTACATTCCCTTCTGGAAAAAATAGGAAAATGAGTTAACAAGTTTTTTCTTTCTGTCTGTCTTTTAATCAGAGTTTACCTCAGACCATCACCTCATAATAGCAAAATGACATTTCCAGATCAGTGATATTCTGTTATGACATTCTGCATTCTGCATCAGTGATCACAGGTACTTCATTACTGCTTTGCGCTGTTTTCCTTTATAGTAATTTAGATATCTTCCATTATAAATTTACAGGAACATATTCTTAGTAGTTTCATCATATTGTTTTATGTACTTATTCATAATGACAAAATGAAGGAGTGAAGTGTCTATGATGAATTTCCATAAAAAGGTAATTTCCATTTTCCTTTAGAATCCTTTTCATGCTGGAGCTAAAAAAAGAAAATGCTAAGAAAAAAATGATGTTGTGACAAGCAACAGATTAAATATTAAAGGTCAGCAAGTGTTTGCCTTTCTCTTTTTGCAGGAACTCATACATAAAATTAACTTTTTGAAGCTGCTTGTATAGTATTTAGAACTATGTTGTACTGCATGCTAGGAAGCCACTAAATTTTAGACTGGAATTTAAATAAATATACAGAATTTTAATGTAAGTCCTCCATGTAAGGATATTGTCAAATAATTTATATATTAAACAAAGAGTTTTAATACAACCTAATCTTATTGAAAATAAATATAATTTAACTGAACCTTTACATTTATCTTTCTCCCCTCATTCTGATATGAATAACTGATTGAATATGGAATCTGGGTTGGCATTAAAGATGACATGCCAGTTTGAAAGGTTTGAAGTGCAAGAAATAAGTCAGAGGAAACATACTAGTCCTAGGGGGACATTTAAAAAAGTGTGTTAAAATTTTCCAAAGCACCCAAGAGTTAGATTCAAAAAGTCATGTAGGTGCCTGAAATGCATCCAAAGCAGAATTTAGGTCCTGGAGTGATGAATCCATAAAGCCTCTTTCAAGGGGCCTGAAAAGTTATTGGCACTTAACATTTTTGCCTATAAAGTTACTTAGTTGTCTAAAGTTCAGTTGCATGCCAGCAGCATGGACATCTTGGATGACATGCACATTTAGGTAAATATTTTGCACCTAAGGCTGCTTGGAAGACCCAGTCACCTCTCACTTCCCAGGACAGTGCCTGAACCAATCAGCTAGAAACTAAGTTGAGTTGAAGATACTCTGTACCCCCGCTTTTGAAGCTGGACCACAGTGCAGACAAGAACACGATAGTCAGAAGGCCTGAGAGAGAATGAGCAAGAAAGAACATGACACTGAAGCCCAAGTGATGAGGGCACTCTCCCCCCCATCTCCCCTCCACATTGGGATGAGGGAGTCCTAGGTCCCAGTCCCTGCTCCATGCATTTAGACATTTTCTTTAATGATGTTTAATGAAAAATAACAGGAACAAAGAACAGGAACTAGAACCTAGATCTCTCTCCTCCTGAGCTAGTCATGCTCCTGCTTCTGGTCTTTTTTAACCCACTGAATCTGGAAATATAATGCTTCAGCTGTAAAAGCAGGGGTGAGAGGTACCTTGTCCTATGTTCCAACCCTTGCTAGTCCATATGTAGCTTTTAGGCTGATGTTTAGGGAACTCTCCTGGAAAGTGAGATACCAGTTAGAATGCCTTCAGACTGAAGGAGATGTCAAATTCATTAGTCCTCCTTCTTGGGTGAGTGCTACTACCAATAAAAAATGTTACATAGGGTGTGTCTACATGTGTATTTAAGCTCACCTAAATTTAATGAGCATTAAGTGGGTTTACATGTGCAGGTGTTAAAGTGCATTAATGCTGTGTGTGGACTGACTTGGGACTAAAGTTAGTTCCAAATCAGCTGACAGACACAGCATTAATGCACTTTAATACATCTACATGTTCATTAATGCGCTTTAACTATTTGCGCCTAAATTAACCATTTTTAATGCGCATTAAGAGTGTGCCCATGTGGACATGTGCCCTTAATGAACATTAACTTAGGCTAATGAGCATTAAGACATCATGTGTAGAAGTGCCCAAGGCACTCAACTTTGACCTACAATTAGGTGTCTAAGTCCAGATGAAAGGTAAGATTTCTGAAAAATCCTGGTGCCAGAAGGAGAGCAAGTAAGAGAGAGCATGACTCTAAACCAAGCACAGGCAGTCTTTGTTTTAGGCTTCTCCTGTCACTGGACTAATTCTATTGAGGATTAGCACGGCTAGTAAAAACTATGCTAATGCAGTAATGCGCACTAGATTTAGTTCAATGCACATTGAGTATCACACAAAAAGTGTTCATCTGTGCTAATGTGCAGTAGTGCCGATTACAGCACATTAAGTTTAGTACTTGTTTTTACAGGTACTAAATTTAATGTGCCACAATTATGGAGCATTAATAAATGTATAGACGTGCTCACTGCCTACTTCCTGTATTTGAACAGGGATTAAGCAGGAGTTCAGAACCTATCTTCTCACACCGGGGTAGTTAAGGGCATGTATTGTATGCAACATAGAACTAGAAGCATAAGAAGCTTGCATGTCATCAGTGGAGGCACCTATCAAGTCTATTCACTTCCAGGGTGATATGGTCCCTGAGCTGGAATTATTTTGGATTCAGGAGTTGTTTGAAAAAAGCTATTTGGAGATGTAAGTGCCTAAATTTCACATAAACCTATTTTAGTTTTTTAACTCCTTCTGGATATGCACCAAAAGCACTGGTAGATAATTGAAGAATAGATCAAGGAAATTAGCAAGAACAATATTTAAGAGGGCTAGGCAAAATGGTACTGTTCTGTTTCGCCTTCAGTTTTAAGGTTTCCATGGAACAGTGTTCCGTTTCAAATTTCATTTTGATTTGAAACAGCTGTTCTGTTTTGCTTTGTCAAAACAGTGAGGCTGTTTTGATGCTGTTTTGAGGTTTTGCTCGATGGGACTGGGAGGTGGGGAGTCAGTCCAGCTGGGCTGACTTCCTGCCCCACCCAATTGTAGCGCTGGGGAGGGGAACTGAGCCTGGGCTCTTTTCCCTTCCCCTGCATTGTTATCGGCTTCCCGCAGCCCAACAGTGGGAGATGGGGAGAGCCAGAGCTGCGCTCATGGCTGCTGGGAGCGCAGCCCTGGTTCTCCCCTCTCTCACCACCTTCTGCCTTCAAAACTCAAAATGTTTCAAAATTTTTTAAACATTTTGACTAGTCTTATTTTGTTTTGAGGCTGTTTCAAAGCCCTTCATTTCAATTCGATTTCACTGTTTTGAGCTTGAAATGAGTCAAAACAGTGTCAAATGAAAAAACCCAGTGAAATTTCACACAGCCCTAATATTTAGTGTACGTAGGCTGTAATTTTGAATAACCTAATGACTATTTGTAGTAGGGTTACCATATGTCTAGGGTTTCCCAGACATGTCCTCCTTTTGGGTTCTCCCATCTCCATCTGGGCAGTTTTTTAAAATAACAGCAAATGTCTGGGATTTTGTTTTGCCCTGCCTCTGCTTTCCCGGTACTTCCCGGCTTGCCCTTAACAAGGAGCTGCTTAGGGCTCAGGGGAGAGGGCCAGGGTGATTGGAGGCAGGGCCATCATGTGTGTCTGTACATGGGCTCTGGCAGATGCAGGCAGGTAAATCTGTGTGTGCATGTGTGTGCAGGCATGTGTGTGCATGTGTGTGCATGTGTGTGTGCCTGCTGGCACTGGGGCTGCAGCAGGGTGGGAAGGCAGGGAAGGTGCCTACCCTTCCAATAAGGGAAGAGGGTGGAAGGGGGTTCTTTGTGGGCAGCAGTGAGCTGTGTGGGCAGCAGGGTTAAGAGGGCAGGGGGCTGCAGGTCAGGAGTGAGGAGTATCAGTAGGGACGGGGAAGCTGCGGGTTAGGAGTGAGGGGCACCAGCAGAGTCTTGGGGCAGGGTACCATAAGTCAGGAGGAAGGGAAGAAGCAGGGCTGTGGGGGCTGTTGCTTGAGAGTGAGAAATCACTGCCCCCCCATCATATACCCCACTCCCCTGCCTCATCCCCCACAGGTATCCTCTTTTTTGAAAATGGAAATATGGTAACCCAGTTTTTTAAAAAGTGTATAACTCAGTGAGTTGTACACCATTAATGGGCCTCTCTTGACATCACTTGTGGTCTGTTTGAACAATTACTATGAAGAACCTATTCTGAGTTGGGACAAAAATATTCAGCTTGTGTAAATCTAATGGAGTTCAACTCCTTTCTTTTCCCTTACCATGTATTGCCCAATGAAGAGTAAGAAGAGGTGGTGGGATTAGGTTTTTTTTGCCAACCAGTGAAAGCTGAGACAAAGTAGTCTCATCTGAAGCTGCTGATGTGATTATTTTGCAAGGATAGTCCTGCATGCCAATGAGCTGAGAAACTGGTTAGTCCTCATTCTGGACAGATTTAATGACAAAGAAACAGGTGAACCCACGGACAGCTAGTCATTTATGGCCTTTTCCTACTTGTATGCAATGAAAAGCAATTTTATCCCTGGGGCTGAAACATCTCTTTGGGTTAAGTAAAGAACTTATGCAAATGCTTTAGGGAAAAAAGGGGAAAGAAAACCTCTTTTTCTTCTTTCCACATAAGACACCAAATCAATTCAAAATTTTAAATTGAGAAATAAAATGATTTTCTTGCACCCCCAAACATCTCACTACTTGTTTGAAAAGGATGTTAATGAAAAAGGATACCACCAGCCTCATGGTCTTTCATAAGACTTTTAAATACACTTGTGCCACACCTTTAGAGAACAGGTCCCTTCTGAGATAGTGGCCAATTATGTGTGCCTGGGCAAATACCTTCTTTCCCTGGGCTAATCCTCCTTGTACAGTTTATGATATTGCAAGGATGCTACAAATTGAGGTTATAAAATATCAAAGCAGCTGCCCCAAATGTGTGCTCAAGGTTGGATGCCAGATAAAACTTGGGTAAAATGAACCGTCTTCACTGACCTTTCTTGTTTCCTTATTTCCTGTGAACTCACATTCTTCAGTGAAGCAGTCAGAAGATAGCAGACTTTGAGCAGTCAAATGAGTAGAAATTCTGGTTATTATAGGTCAGGACAGGTTTTTATGTCTTCTGTTTGATTCTCTCCTGATTTTTTGTTTACATGTATCTACAATTGGAGACAGCCCCTTTGGTTTTGATTTACAGTAGTCACTTGAAGTATCTTATTGTAAAATTATGTGAACCTCCTACAAGCTGTCAGAGGTATAGCTTAAATTTCATGGTCATGATGAGAAAACTAGCCACTGAAGTAAATTCTAAAGTTGTCTGCTGAGTACTGTGGCTAAGTACAGGTAGTCAAAAAGCCTGAGGTAGAATCAATTCAATTTTCACAAGTTAGTCTAAGCAGTGTTCAATAAATGGATTTAACTTAAATCAGTTAAGTTTGATCTATCAGGTTTATCTTAAGGGCTAGGGACAGAAGTTACACATCAAGCAGTTTAAGTGATTAGAAACTGGTTTAAACCTGTAACAGAATAGGAGCTCCATGTGCATATACCAGTTTCAAAATGGCTGAAACTAGTTTAAGATAAACCAGGCTGAATGTAGGCTATCAGACTTAACTGATTTGGGTCAAACTGGTTTATGAAACTTCTGTCCTAGACCCCTTCCTGGTTCAAATGAAATCACAGTCCTCCAGCATCCCAGAATGCTTTTCAGCCCTGGACTGGGCTATGCTATGCTGTCTGCTCCAGAGAACAGGGCTGTCCCCACCCTGCCCCTCTGCTTCTTAGCTGGAGCAGTGAGGGCTGGCTGACAAACAAGGGGGAAGAGGGGGCAAGCTTGCCTGGGGGTGCAGCCCAGTCTACAGGAGGGGACTGCTCCCTAGGCAAACTCCAGCTGGGGTCTGGGGCCAGGGAGGGGGGGTTAAATACCCCTTCCCCCACTCAAACTTACTGCTGGCTGCAACTGTGGACTACAGATTCCAGAGGCACCTGGAAGCAGGAAAAGGAACTTATGAGCAACCTTGAAGAATCCTTCTGCTGTAATTCTGGACTGCAAATCAGAGACCTCAGGGACAGAAGGAAGAGGAAGTGACCACAGTCAGACAACTGTGCTCTAGCACTTCCCGGCTTGTGGCCTGAGCCACTGCAGGCATATGGCTAAATTTCCTGAATCAAAGATAAACGTCTGTTCACTTCTGTTTCAATTTAAGCTGTGCAGTTTAGACTAACCTACAAACACTGAATCAATTCAGCCTTGGGCTTTTTTTCTGTACTTAGCTTAAGTCAGGGGTTGCCAACTGGGGTTGGCATCAGGGGGCATCAGGGGTCAGCCTACGTCAGGTGTTACAAGTACCCTCAGGGGTACATAGAAAGGTCATAGGGGGTGTGTGTGCGTGGGTGGATGGGGACAAAGTGAACCCTGGGGCATGGTGGCGGCATCTCCCCCAGCACGTCTGCCTCTCAGCTGGGGTAGGGGGCTTGCTCTCCTGACTGGCCACTCTCCTGATTGGCCGCTAACCCCACAGCAGAGCTGCAAGGGTCTGAATGGTGGTGGGGAGGAGGGAAGTGGGTTCTATGCCTGCTCCCAGAGGCACATAATTGGCAAGGTGCAAAACCTGTCAGCAGCCCACAGAGCTGCAAGCAACCATGGAGAAGTGGCATGGCTCATGGCTAAGTGGGATAGTGGTGGTGGCCACCACATGTGAGTCCCCACTCTGTTTGGCTCTGCTCTCTCAGTGCCGCTGCTACACACACGCCTGGATCAGCGTGCAGGGCAGGCTGGGGCAGCACCAGGTTGTTCCTGGTGGGGGTGTTGGGCCAGGCTGCACTGGGAGGAGGCTGTGGGGGAGGCTATGGTAAATTTTGGGGTGGCTGCAGTCCCACATAGCCCGGCTCCCAGCACCCCCCACTGCCACCTGCTCCAAGTGCAGCCTGGCCCAGCCCCCTCCACAAAGAGCCCTCCCCACAGTGCAGAAGGGAGTGGGGCTGAGGCAGTGGTGAATCATTCACCCCTGCCCCACTCCTCCTGCACTGTCAGGATTGTCCCACAATGAGGCCAGGCCTGGCCCAGCTGGGCCTGGTCATGGGGCAATCAGAACCTGGTATCTCATCCAGAGGCATGGGTGGGTGGCTCCCATTGCTGTGTGCACTGCTGGGGAATGGGGGGGAGGGGGAGGGGGGGGGACAAGTCCTCCACTTGCCTCCCCTGTGCTGTGCCGCTGGACGAGCCACCAGGCTCTGATTGCCCCTTGACCAGGCCCAGCCGGGGCCCCATTCACAGTGAATGGGGCCCTGGCTGGGCTGGATCACGAGACACAGTGCAGGAGGGAGTGGGGCAGGGGCTGTGGTGAATGCTTCTGCCCTATTTTCTCCTGCACTGTGAGGGGCTTGATCCCCAGCCCCACTCCCTTGCTCACCATTGCTGGGGGTGCAAATCGAGGCCCTTGCTGTGAGGGAGGGAGTGGGGCAGGAGCAGGATCTGGGGAGAGTGGGGCCCTGGCCAGGCTGGGTGGTGGGACATGCAGAGGCCTGGGGGACACCCCCAGGCCTCCGCTTGTCCCATCACACCTCCTGGCTCAGCCAGGGTCCCACTCACCCCAACCCCTGCTCTTGCCTGTGCTCTGCTCCCTCCCTCACCATGGAGGCCTTAGTCTGCATTCCCCCCCCTCTCCCCCATGGCCCTTTCCCTTCCTCCACAGACTTACCTGCTGGGGAAGGGGTGCACGCACGTGCTCAGCTGCCCCCAAATATTTTTTTCTCCCTCTGCCTATGCAGTATGAGCCCCAGCCCCACTGCCTCTCTCCCTGTGGGGGGCTCAATCTGCCCCCCTCCCTTTAAAAACAAGAAAAAAATATAAAGTGTTACATGAGCTGAAACTTTTAGACTGAAGGGGTACACTTGTTAAAAAAGGTTGAAAACCCCTGGCCTAAGTGATCAGAAACCAGTTCAGATCTGTAACACAATAGAAGTTCAGTGCATACAAACCACTTTCAAAATCGCTGAAGCAGTTTAAGATAAACCTGGATGGAAGTAGTATCAGACTTAACTGATTTAGGTTAAATCGGTTCATTGAATTTCTGTTTCAGATCCCCTCCAGCTTCAAGTTAACTGACAGTCCCCCAGAATCCCAGGATTCTTTGCACCACCCCCTGTAACTCCCCCTCCACCCTTATAGATTGGGTGGGCTAGCTTTGACCCAACCTGTCTGCTCCAGCTAAGCAGGGAAGTGTGCTCTAGCACCCACCAGCTTCTGGCCTGGGCCACAGAAGGCATGTGGCTGCATTTCTGGAATAAAAAATGAATGTCTGTTCACTTGCTTATCAGTTCAATCTATGCAGCTTAAACTAACCTGTGAAGATTGAACTGGTTCAGCCTTGGGCTGTTTGACAATCTGTACTTAGCCAAAATGGTTTTGGCCATTTTGAAGGAAGTTTATGTGCACTGAATTTCTGTTGTGTTACAGATTTATACCAGTTTCTGATTACTTATATCAGTTTATGTGCAATTTCTGTCCCTAGCACTGTGAAACTCCAGTAGTGCTAGAACACACCTCAGAAGGTCACCTTGCCCAACCCCTGCTCAAGTCAGGATCATCCCTGTCTAAACCACGCTAGACAACTTTTTGTCTAAACTGCTTAAACACTCTAGGTACTACCTTCACACACAACAACACGCATAATGTCAGAAAGATAAAAAACACCCTTTAACTTGCCACAGGTAAATCTGGGGAGAAGGGCACTGTCCGCTGCCAAGAAAGGAAATAATTTGTGAAAAAAAATGCTCAGCAGATAAAAGGAATAGGGTTATGCAACAGAGGAAGTCTAAAAATCCCCAGTTCATACCAATCTGACTATGCAGTGAAATTCTTTCCTGATCCCAAATGTAGCAATTGATCTTGAGGAGAGGAGCAAGACTTTCTAGCCAGAAACCTCTGAGGTTTTTAAGTCTGAATAAAAACGGAAATGAATGTGTTTTGAGTAACTAATTCTTATTGATCTTAATGTACACAATAAGAAAAACCTAAACTACTTGCTTAAATAAAAAACAAAATCACATGAAGAGGAAAAGAACCCGTTATCTGATAAGATAATAAGCACGTTAAACTCAGTCATCTTACAAGTTATTTGTTATGTCTTGACAGACAAAACTGAAAACTTTTTGTTAAGTCCTGGCCTGTATTTATTGTTTTGAGAACAAAATACAGAAAGTGATGGTCTTGAAGTAAAATGTGGAATATAGTGACTGAGTAGGTTTCTTTGTCAACTGAGGAGAAGAAAACTACACAATCTACACAATCCCAATTTTGCATAGCAGGAGCTGCAATAACATTATATCAGATCAAAAAAATCCACGTAGGTATTAGTCAAAAAATGGGAATGCAGTGAGACAGGCAGGGCAGGAAATCCCTGCACTACAGACCTGATTTCCCTGCACGTTGGTAGTCATTTACAGCAATAATAAAGTGACTGTAAAATGCTACTGAGTGGGCGCATCTACATGAGACGTTTACTGTGGAATTGCTCTGCAGTAAGCATCTTGACATCTATATGTGTGGCTCTATTAGGCTGCAGGAATCTAATAAACTCTGTAGCAGGTTAGTTCTTTTAAGTACAAGTACTATTCTGCTTCAGAGGATTTTTTTATGCACAGAAGCACATATATAGACACTGACGGGGCTGGCCGAGGCATAAGAGTGCTTTAGTGCAGGGGTTGTCTGCTAGCTAGCCCCACACTGGAGCATACCTATACCTCAGCTAGCCCCTCTGCAGCACATTGAGCTGGTATGGAGCTGTCCTGGGTGGGCAGACTGAGTCCCTGGGTCCCTTGCAAGGCAGGGCTACGCTGATCTGGCTCAATGTGCTGCAGTCCTGGACTCATGTGTAAGCACACTGCCTGGGAGTTTTAAACTCTAGTGTGATAAGTGCTGGAGTTTATTGTATTGCATTAATATGCATATGTAGATGCATCCAATCAGAATGATAACATTTTATGCTTACTTTGCACTCACTTTGCACTAAATGGCAAAATGAGTTCAATTTATGGTGCAGGGAGATTGCATCACAAGGTGCAGGGAGATTGCATCCCTTCTCCTTCAAAATTAAAGGCCAATAGACAGATGTGTGGTAGACTGAGTGGTTTACAAAGAAATCAACATTGATAAAGGATCAACACCAGCACCAGAGGAGGGACTAAGCCTCTTTCATGTAAATGGCCCCACTGTGAACAGGAAACAAGCAAAGATCAGAAGACAAGAAGGCCAGTTATTTAAAACATATGTTTAAAAGTCTAATATGATAACACAGTGATTAGCAAACAAGGAATTAATATTTTGACAAATCAATTTAAATACTTCCATGAATCAGGAATTCAATCTTTTCTTGTTAGCTAATTTAAAATAATTAATAGTTCAGTTGCTATAATAAGGAAGTGTAATAGTGACCCCAAAAAAGGTATAAAATCTAGAAACAGAGGCATGACTGTTACTAGTTAAGTTTTAGAAATCAGCATTGGTTAATTTGAACATTCAGAGAAGAAAAAATAGATTTGTATATTACCGATGGGTAACTTTAGATTAGCCATTGGCCATAAGAAGCAAAATATATGTGTCTGAGAAATGCAGTAAATTAAAATGCAATTGTACTGAAGAATGTATGTATGGTGGAAAAAAAAATTAAAAATCTGTTTCTAAGATTCACAGGTCACACAAATGAGAAATGACATTAGAAAGACAAGATGCAGATACCTCACACCAACATGATACACATCAAAAGATACTGACAGCTCTGGTTATACACTTGTTATTTATATCATATTAATTTAAATAAGAGCAGCAGCTAAGTTTTGAAGCACCATGAGGAGTGCCATATAATGAGAAATCGGAAAAGGCTATTTGGTTCAGTACATCTGTCATTCAGGGAGTTAAATTCAAACCTACACTAATACATTTTCATTATACCTCTAAAATTCTCTTATACATTGAGAGAGAGAGAGAGAGAGAGAGAGAGAGAGAGAGAGAGAGACTGTTTTTTTATACCCTGGCCGTGACCCGAGGACACATCTGGTAAGTCAAGTTTCCATTGCAAATGGCAAAATTCGATATCTTCCATGTTGCTGGGTTTTTGGTTGTAGCCGTGTTAGTCTAAGGACATAGGCAGGCAAGATTATTTGGGGAGATGTGGTAATTTTATTAGACCAACTGAGTAGTTGGAAAAAAATTCTTAGCAAGCTTTCGGGCGCAGTCACTCTTCATCAGGCATGCCTGATGAAGGGTGACTGAACCCAAAAGCTTGCTAGGACCCTTTGTTCAACTACTCAGTTGGTCTAATAAAAGATCTCACATCTTCTCAAAGAACCTTGCTTGCCTTTGATAAGTCAAGTGATTTGGGGGAAAAATCTTTTCTTGTTGGGCTTGATCATATCATTTAATTGTTTAACCTTTTTTCCACTGTGAAAAAAGTCAGTGTCTTTAAACTGCATTCACCCTTTCCAAAGATTTTCTTCTGGATCAGTGTCACAGATTACTCCAATAAGCCCTCAGTACTGGAACTGATCACTTATGAGTTACGGTAATTCTACTAGGACCCTTTGAAACACTGAAGTCACACCCTCTTATGCTATCTTCCAGCTTGGTTTAGGGCAAGACAAAGTTTCCATTAAATACTGTAACTTGGTCTCCAAATGTCTTCACTTTTTGTTCTGCCTATAGTACAGCCACATCTATACTAAATTCCAGTAACTTTTGGTAAAAGAACTCCAACAGGCAGTGATTCTATTGCACACCCTAAAACATGCAGGCAAAGAACTCTTAAATTAGAGCATTCATTAGGCAGCCACTTAAAAGGCAGTAATGTGGTAGGGAAGATACTAAGTTAAAATATTTTTAATTATTTTAAAACTAAGTTAAAATAAAATTCAGTTATTTGCCACACATTGCCCTGTAATGGAGTCTTTTGGATACTCTGAGCAGTTTGTTACAAAAAACTTAAAAATAGATAGCAGCATTAAAACTCTGATCGCTTTTGTGCTTACAGCTGGCATTTCTCTCAGCCCTCTCTTGTTACAGCTGGCATTTCTCTCAACCCACTCTCCTCCATGAGGCATTTTTCTCAGAGTGTCTATTCACCCTCTCCAGGGAAATCAAGACTGAGTATATGTTTTTGTTCATCTTGCCTCCCCTTCCATGCCAATGCTAAGTCATCCACATTCTCATGAGGACTTATTTTGATTCCTGTTTAGGCAGTATACTCATTACTTCATTTTCACACATGCCATCAGTGCAATTGATGGTACACGGCTGCAGTCAAGTCACTTAGTAAACTAGCACGGGCATGTGTTAGAGCTGGAACTTGTGCTCATGCCCAGTTTGCATAAGTTAGGTTAAAGTCTTTGTTCAGGACTGTCATTGCAAATACTATATTTGTATCAGAGTTCTTTCTCCCTGCTTCTGGAGGTCAAAACTGGAAACATTAGAGCCAAATTCTGTCTGCTCTGCCTGTAAAACAGATTTTCTTTTCAGAACATATATAGCTTAGGATAAACTAGACTTATTTTTTAGAAATATGTTAGCTAACATGGATTTAGAAATCACTATACAATATTATATTGTATTTTATTAGCTAAGAAACACTGAGCTCGTGAAATTAAAGACTGTGATAATGCAAGGTAGAAGGCTTACGGTTTTGCATGGAACATTAATACCGTTAATTCCTGTTGATGTCCTGCTATTATTATCAGTATTGTTCATATTATGACAGTGTCTCAAGGTCCCAGTCAAAACTGGGGATCCAATGTTTTTGGCACTTATAAAAGTAAAAAGTTTCCTCCACAGAGTTTGTTCTCTAAACTAAATCAAGACACAAAGTGAGTGCCTCAGATGATAGGAGGAAAGGGTGGGAGGTAGGACAGGAGTAATGGTTAAAAGAGCATGTGTTTATATAGGCCTAATTGTTCCTTGTCACTTGGAAGTTTAAAATAGCCATTTCTGGCTGCTTCTCAAAACCAGTCATTGTGGCTGACTGAGTTCTTATAAGCAGCAAAGTAAACAATGGGTGATAAGAAGAAATTAGAGGAGGAGGAAACAAGACGTAGAGATTAGTTCTGGAAGATTTTCATGGAGAAATGGGCCCCACAGACAAAGTACAGGGATGTCTGTGCAAGCAGAGAGATGGTAGTAAAGTGAAAAGATATTGACAAGATGGGGGGCAGCCTGATGGAGGGATTTGAAAATATATACGGGAATGTGTTGGAATAAAAACTGGAGAGTTAGTTCACTTGTTCGAGAACAATGGTGATATTCAGAACAAGGACCTGATACTGCATTTTGCATGGGTTGGGGGTGGATGGTAGGGACAATATATTTTTCAGGATGCTCAGTAATCAAGTTGTAGAAACCAAGACACTAAGTTTTAAGGCAGAAGTGGGCAAAGTGGCAGAGCCAACAGGCAGCTGGATTCCATTCCCTAGTGGTGGTAGGGTGTGCAGCTGGGTGGGGAGCTGCTCTGGGGCTGAGGCTGGGATTTTGCGGGGCATGGTCCGGAGTGTGGCAGGGCACCATTGGTGCCTGCCACTTAAGAGTGGAGCCAAGCAGCCAGCAGGTGCTTGATTGTAGTGGCCACTTTAGATCTTTGGCAGCCTATATAAACAGGACAGTTTGCTGCTGGTAGGCAGGCAGTAACATTGCCTGACTGCTAGGTTGCATGCAACATCCTGGAAGTAAGGGCAGGAGTTGTAGGGTATGATTTGGAGGCTCCTGGTTCTGGGCAAGACCTAAAGCTGCACCCTGCCAGGAGTGGGTGGCCTGGTGGGGCTCTGAGTGGCATGGGAGCTCCCAGGAAATACCAGGCCATATACCACCCCGGTGAAAGGGGGCCTCTTAACCCCAGCCCTCACCTTCAGGTGGGTTATGTAAAATCAGAGGTAGTGGGGCCAGGCATGGCTGCGGCCACCTGAGCCTTGTGGGATGCAAGACCCTGATGAGTGAGAGTCGGGGCCAGGCATAGCTGCAGCCACTTGAGCCCTGTGGGGTGGAGGACCCCAAGGAAAGGTAGTTGGGGCCAGGCATGGCTACAGCCACCTGAGCACACCAGGGAGGGAAGCCCCATGGCCCTAGTGAGGGGGGCGTGTGGAGCCCCAGTAAGGGGACAGCCCCAGTGAAGTGGTGGAGGTGTGGAGCCCCAGTGAAGGGGGGTAGTATGAGATGTAAAGCCCCAGTGAGGGGGTGGCCCCAGTGAGGGAGTGGTGTGGAGCCCCAGTGAGGGCGCAGAGATGAGGAACCCCAGAGAGGGGGGGAAACCAGAGGGCTGAGAGCCCAGTATGTTTATATGTACAGAGTTGTCTCCAGAAGGGGCCAGAGCAAGCTTAGACCCGGTTGGGTAATTGGCTGGCCACTACCTGGTGCCTCGGGGTTACTTTACTAGGAAAAACGGGTGTAAACTAGTTGAGAGTGGATTTAGGTTAGATATTAGGAAGAAATTTTTCACAGAAAGGGTGGCTAGGATCTGGAATGGGCTTCCAAGAGAGGTGGTGCTATCATCTAGCATGGAGGTCTTCAAGAGGAGGCTAGTCACCTGGCTGGGGTCATCTGACCTCGGTCCTTTTTCCTGCCAGGGGCAGGGGGTCGGACATGTGATCTATGGTGGTCCCTTCCAATTCTACAATCTATGAATCTATGAACCTAACCCGGTGAGGGTCATGGGAGAGGCCCAAAAGACGGTACGTCTGCCATCCAAGGTACGAACTATGTAAAGCCTTTGGCCTAGGGAGCCCACTCCAAGAGGGAGCAAGTCAGTATGAGTTGTTGATGCATGAAAGAGGCCCTGTGAGAGGGGGCGGAGTGTGTGAGGCCCTAGTGAGAGGAGGGCGGTATGAATGTGTCTGTGACTGAGGCCTGACAATGAGGCCTAAGCTTGGTCTGGCTGTAGGCTGGGAGCAGTGTGTCATCTGGATGCCATCTGCGAGGCTTGGGCTGCAATGTAGGGGAGGAACGGAGCCACAGATAGTGCCCACAGGCATCAGGGCAAGAGTGGGCAGCCTCCCACCTGTATTAATATCCTAATTAATTAACAACAAGGCATGGCAGGAGAGTCAGGTGGGTAGTGTGCCCAAAGGCAAGTGACTAAACTAGCACTGTGGCTAGTTGGGGAGACCCACTTTGCCACATGGAGTCAGGGCAGAGCTGCAGACCGCTGCCTGCAAACCTCTGCCCGACAGTGGATCATGGCTCTGCCCTGACTCTGAACCATGTTGTCACCACTGCAAAATCCTGGCCCCGTCCCAGGACCAACTCCCCACCTAGCTGCACATCCTGCCACCGCTGCTTGAGCCAGTCTCCATGGAAATCCCAGCCCTGCACTGTCACAGCCCTCCCAGGCTCTCATAGATTTCATAGACATTAGGGCTGGAAGGGACCTAGGAAGATCATCGAGTACAGCCCCCTGCCCAAGGGGTAGGAAGTCAGCTGAGGTCATAGGATCCCAGCAAGATAAGCATTCAAATTTCTCTTGAAGGCGTTCAATATAGGTGCATGAACCACCTCCAATGACAGGCTATTCCAGACCTTGGGGGCTCGGACAGTTAAGAAATTCTTCCTTATGTCCAGCCTGAAATGGTCTTGCTGAAGTTTATAACCATTCGACCTTGTCATCCTTTGGGGCACTTCGGTGAACAATCGTCCCCCCAGATCCTGGTTAACACCCCTGATAAACTTATGGGTGGCCATCAGATCACCCCGAGCCTGTTCTTTTCCAGGCTAAAGAGTCCCATAGCTTTCAACCTGTCATCGTAAGGTCTGTTCTCCTGACCTCTGATCATGCACATGGCTCTTCTCTGGACTCTCTCAAGCTTCTCCACATCCTTTTTGAATTGAGGAGCCCAAAACTGGATGCAGTACTCCAGCTGTGGCCTCACCAAGGCCGAGTACAGTGGGAGAATGATGTCCTGGGTTTTGCTTGAGAAGCATCTATGGATGCAAGCCAGTGTTTTGCTTGCTTTACTGGCTGCAGCATCACATTGAAGGCTCATATTCATCTTGTAGTCAATCATGACCCCCAAGTCCCTTTCATTTGTAGTGCTAACCAGCGTAGCACTGCCGAGCCTATAAGGCTGCTGCAGGTTTTTCCTCCCAAGGTGGAGAACCTTGCATTTTTCAGTGTTAAACACCATCATGTTCTTGTCCGCCCATTTCTTGAGCCTGCCAAGGTCAGCTTGGATCTCCCTCCTGTCCTCAGGTGTGGATGCTTTACCCCAGAGCTTGGTATCATCGGCAAACTTGGCCAGTCCGCTTCTGACTCCAATGTCCACATCATTAATTAAGATGTTGAATAAAATAGGTCCAAGGACAGAGCATTTGGGGGACCCCACTGGTCACATGGCACCATGATGATTGACTTCCGTCAACCACCACCCTGCAGTTTGCCGGATCCACTTTTCTCCCTTTCTTGAAGATGGGCACCACATTGGCCTTCTTCCAATCTACAGGCACTTCACCAGAGTGCCAGGAGTTCTCAAAGATCCATGCCAGAGGCTGGGCTATAATGCTAGCCAGCTCCTTGAGTACCCTGGGGTGTAGATTGTCAGGGCCAGCTGACTTGAAGGTGTCCAGCCTCTCAAGGTGTTCCTTCACGAGGTCAGCATTGATGGAGGGCAGGGAATCTCCCTCATCCAGGCCCCCCTGTCCCGTAGTGTGCAGGGGCATCCCGTGGGACTGATGAAAAACTGACACAAAGTACCCATTTAATAGGTTGGCTTTTTCCTGGGCGTCGGTTGTCAGTTGTCCCATCTGGTTCAGCAGGGGTCCAACGCTGCCCTTGCTTTTCCTCCGGCTCCCCACATATCTAAAAAAGGACTTTTTATTGTTCTTGATACTTGTAGCTAGTTGGAGTTTCGTCACAGCCTTGGGTTTCCTGGTTTGCTCCCTGCAGGCCCGGACCAGTGTGGAATATTCCTCCTTGGAGGTGGATCCCATCCTCCATCCTTTGTAGGCCTTTCTTTTTTGCTGCAGGAGGTCTACTAGTTCCCTGGAGAGCTAAGGGGGCTGCTGTGCCCTTTTGCTCCCTTTCCTCCAAGAGTCTCCATGGAAACTGGCCAAAGTGACATGGGCAGAGGGTTCTGGGAAATGGAGTCTGCCACAGGCTGAATCTGACCCAAGGGCCAGGCTTTGCCTCCCTGAGTGTTAAAGGCTTGGGTAGAAGTTAAGTGGTGTGGACACAAAAAAAGATCTGATTTTAGAGGTGTTCTGGAGGAAGCTGTTGGCAGGAGTTAGACCTGGCCTGAATGGGCAGGCCAAGGCAAAAGGAGGAGTCAGGTTATGCTTACTAAGCAGACAGACTTCTGTATTTCTGCCTTGACTGGCCTTTGTAAGAGAACATAAATTCAATATATAGCATCACATAGATGTCTGTATAGATCATCAGGACAGAATATTGTTATTTGAGCTAACAGAGTAACTGATGACAGTAGTAGGTTGTTATCCCTATGTCGTTCAGCAATAGATGTAAATGTGACACCTTGCTAGTGGCATTCAGAGAGATTTACTGGCAGCAGAGGAATGGTGAGACTTAGAAAGTGAAGTTCTGCTCTAACCTCTGAAAGGTTGTGTGCTGTGGTCACATAAATTCTTGTTTCCAAACAAGGCACTTTCTGTCCCTTCCCTCTCAACCTGTCTTGTATCTTGGTACTATTTCTTGCTCATCTCTGGCTCCTGATCCCATAGAAGCTGGGTCAATGTTTGCCTTGATCTGGGAGAGTTTATATATTTTATCTTACAGAGTCATGACAAAGAAATAACTGAAGCAGAGATTAGAAACAAGAACTCCCCTTGCCTAGGGGAGTACCTTAACTCCTGGGCTGATAGCTTAGTATACAGTGGCAATGACATTGTATTTTTATTTTTCTCTATTTAGGCATGAAAATGTCTTTACAAATCTGTTAAGCACTAGTAAACATTTATTAATAAGGGCTGCTGACAGACATGAAAAAAGTGCTTTACTGGATGAAGCAGCACTCTAGTTTGACCTGGCTTTGTAGTGCCTGTATAGGTTGGGTGCTTCAGTGGGACTTTTTGGCGATTTTAAAAATCTAAAGCTGAGTCAATCAGCTATTTGATAAAAGCACAAAAAAGCCTCACTAAAGTGCCCGATCTATACAGACATTGGGTGAGCCGGGTCCAACTAATGCCATACCTCTTCTGGGCATGTGCTGGGCTTGACGTGGGGCACACAGAGTTTAAAGTAAAGCCATTTTTTGGTTTCTTTTTAAGTCTGTAAGCAGCCAATGACACTACTGTACTGCACACTTGTCTTTAATGTAGATACAAAGTACTTGAAATTTGTATAACATTTTACCTTTTTCTGTTTCTCAATTCTATGTCTACAAATATTAATTTAATTTAAAAAGTTTAATTAAAAATAAAAGTTTGCCTCTGGCTTTTTAATAAGCTGTTTTGTTCTTTCTGTTTCAGCTACTTTTCTCATGCCATCTCCAAGAAACTGATCTGCAACTTGAATACATCTCCATTCTGCTCATTCATAAAACTAGTGAGTTTAAAAATGTATTTTCATCACTAACTCTTCTCTACCAATTACAAAAGATCAAATGGCTTTCTTTATCTCATGTGTATATATATAAATGCCCTCGTAATTTTTTTCCCATAAAGGTACTGCTTCTTATTTTTTAGCCCATTTAACTTTTTAAAAAAGTCCTACCTGTTTTATTTTTTCCCAGCTTATTTTGATTCTGTTTTTTTCATATTTCTATTGTGCTTTTATCTTTTATCCATTCTTTAATATACAATTATAACAGCTCACTATACAAAACAAAGCCTTCCTACACAAAGTGTATTTGTGATTCCATAACTGATATTATTTAACCATAACATTGCAAATAAAATATATAAATAAGTCAAGTATTATGTGTCAAATATAATAGAATATATGTATATTATTACATATATATTATAAAATATAATATATATATAATTTAATAGTGAGTATTTTCTATCATTAGAAATTGTTCAAAATCTATATGATCAGTGGTGATGGTGTCCTAAGTATTCCTGTAAGTGCTTTATGCATATGATAATGCCATTGGATTGTTCCTTGGCTTTATACAGTGATGCCTGTTTTTGCTTTTGCAAGAATAAATTTGAAACCACCAACCTTTCTCTTTCTTTAGGTATTTGGACAGTTTTATTCAAACTAATTTATCATATGACCCCAATGGCAATTTTGCCCACGTAGCGTGCCAGATCAATTTTCAAATAAGGATTTAGGAGTCTATACACTGTATTTCTTCCTGTTCTGAATCCTTTGAAGACAGTGCAGCAATATATGGCTAAATATGATGGATAGCTAGAACAGGTTTAATACAAGTCAACAGCAGTTCTGCTTGTGCAAGGAGCACATGATCAGGTTATTCACTGGCAGCCTGTAAAGTACCCAGGGCTACAGTACTTTCTCTAAGGCTCTTAAAGGGAAGAAGCACTAAACAATAATATGCAAGGACAAATGGAACTACCAATACCTGAAATCTATTAAAATTATAATTTTAGTGAAAGCAGTAAAAATATAGGGTCCTTTATTGTCTGAATGCAGGGTTGGAAATGTATCTCTTAATTTTAAATCAAGGACAGACTGCTTTGGCATTCATGGTACCTTCACGTACCTGAATGAAGGGAAAAATCTGCATCACAGTGATGTTTTCTGGCCACTATATCCTATTGTTGCTAACCCAAATGTGGAGGTCTCCCATGAAGGTCTTGCCATCACTGACACTAACTCAGGGTAAGTGGCATTTTATTGAACACTCCTTTCTTATGCACCTAAGATGATTAAAGTATGTAGAACAGATTTTATAAACAAAAATCATGTCTTGCAGAGACTTATAAAATATTTTAATCCACTGTCTAAAATTCCCCATAGTAAAATGATGCAAATATGCAGTGTCAGTCAGTCTTATCTAAGGTATTATTAGACATAGCCCACACCAGAAAGGGTCTGACAGATTAGTTATCATAGCAACAACCTCCCCTCCCTACAGGAGGAGAGGCAGTTTATATCAGCAAAAGTGTGATTTGGCCAATATAGCTTTATTGCAGTTACCTGACCAAAATATATTATAATAGCAAAAAAGCATTTTTGTCAGTGTAACAGCACATACAGTAGGAAATGTTGCTAATGTAAAAATGTCAAAGAATTACATCCTTAACCAGTATTATATTCTATTAAAAGTTTGTGTGGATTTACATACTAGATTCCAGAATCAGGCAGGTGAATATTATCTATACAGCATGTGGTAGTTGTGCAATATGTTGGTCTACCTGCCACCTTGCAGCTGTGTATATTTACCCCGATAAATCAGGATTATCACCTAATATTGCTGACAGAAGTTAGGAGTAGAGGAACAAATTTTAGCCCTACTGATGCAAAAGATAGTTTCCCACAAAATTTAACCGGATCATGATTTGGCCCATCTGCCTGTAGAACCAATTCCTTATCTTTAAAATAAATGATGTAGATGACATATTTAAACTCCCTGGCAGTCAGGGAGCTGAAGCAGTATTTATATGATCACAAGAGGCTAAGTTCCCTCAAGATCATATAAAGAGCAAAGCTTCCCCTCATTTTTTTTTCAGGCTTTCATTTTTCTCAGGCATCACACCAGACAACTCTATCATTCTTCAGTCAGGAATTGATCCAAAACTCATTGAAGTAAGTAGGAGAAGTTCCACTGACTTCAATAGGCCTGTGTTAGATTGCTAGTACAGGGAAATAACAGATCAAAAAGTCGGCTGCTGTAAGCAAGTTTCCCCTGTGAAAACATAAAGCAATTGGTGGAAATTTCTTAAATGTGATTTTTCTATTTCACTTCTTCCCTTCTCATCTTAATGAATAAAATAAACTGAGATCCACCTTGTAATCAAGTTGGCAATTGGGTTTTTTCCTTCATTCCTATATCTTTAATTATTTAGCATATGAAGCAGTGATGGGGTAGGTTTCAAATAAAGATTTGACTAGAAGCACACATGAACCCTGATTCTGGAAGCACTTACACATCTGTTCACCATTAAGCACTGTGAGTAGCCCCACTGTTTTCTCAGTGAGTAAAGTTAAGCCTTGCATGCCTTTGTATGATCAGAGCTTAGCTGCTTCAAATTTCAACCAGTAATTAGAAAACAAATATAAATCTATCCTTTCCTGGAGTTCAAGAATCTGCTTTCCCAGGTATTCCCCATGAGCATTCCATCTGTAACAGAAGCAGTAATCCAGTCATACTTATTTAACATTTCCTCACAATAAAATTAAAATTAACCATGCCACATAACTAATAGTAACAGAACAAGACAGAACAAATTAAGCAGGTTAAAATCTTCTGAAGGTATCATATATCCAAAACAACAAGCTAAGAAGCAATTCAAAAAGTTTGAGAAAAAGTAACTTGACTTAAGTCATAGACACAAGGAATCAGGGAATGAGAATATGACAATGTTTCCTTGTTTCCACATTGAAGAGGCAAAAACCTGGAAATCCAAATTTCTTACATAACAAGTCATCTGGAGAAGCCTTACTAAATAAATTCCAGTCTCCTCAGAGAGCACTGTTTCATTCCTCCTTCTGGAGCGGATGTGGTCATAATGAATTGTGCTACTAACCAGACAGACTGACTCTTTATCAGACCTTGCAAAGTTTTCAATCTCGATGGTAAATATGAGCTTCAGGAATCAAATCTTGAAGTCATGAGCATGTGCAACCTCCTTGGCCAGGTCTGTCTAGGATGGGGAATAACTCCTGTTATAATTGCTGCTATGGACACTTAGGTGTGCAGAGAAGTCCAGGGAAGCTCCAGTGTGTCCAGCAGACATGTAGATCTGAGGTCCAACCTGTGCAGCCTGAGCCAACCTAAGTCAGATTTTGATTCAGCCAAAATCATCCAGAAGTTGATTTTGACTGTGAATTGGAGAGACCAGATAACGATGATTGTGGATACATTATATGTAAAAGAAATGCAGAACGAATAATCTTACATCTCTTACGGTTCCCTCCTATTCCTGTTTTCCCAGTTCAATAGCTCTCAGGTCTAATCATTTTGCCTAGTCTGTAGACCTTCTCTGTTTCCTTCTACCTTTGTCCTTCTCACTGCTGTCCCAGGTCCTACTCTCATGTCCTCTGCAATCAAATTAGGTTGCGTGGAAGATAGAAGAACTTGACTACCAGCAAGGGGATCAGTGGGAGCGCAATTTCCCTGCTCTCAGTCCCTGTGCATGTGACCATGTTGTCCTGCACTAGTCAGGAGAAGCAATTACAGGGGAAGCCCTGCTGAGGTTGAACGAGCATAATGCAGTGAGCATGAAGCTTCATGCTCGTTGCAGATGGAATTTTCAGACAGCTGAATTGCCAGACCTGCCTGAAAATGTCAAATGTGCCCACTACATGTAACTTATATTTGCCTTCTCTTGCCTATTAACTGAGGCACATGGTTTCAGTATCACATGCTTGCCTGAACTCTGTCAGAGAGGGACACAAGATGCTGGTATCCAAAAGCAGCATTAGAGGCTTTTTAACAGAATCCTGATCAATTCACTGAGACAAAGACGTTTAGAAAATTGAATTTTGCACAATGGGCAGAGTTAAGCATCAGTTACTTTACAACTGGTTGCTCCATTACATGTTATAGAATGGGTGGTAGATTTCTAACATCAGAGAGATATTGTTAGTATCTGTTAATTGAGTCCTATGTATTCTCTATGGTATTTTACCATCAGAGATATGGTAAAAATCACAGGAAGTGAGTCTCACTATTTTCAGCACATGTAGGCACATTCTCACAGGGAGTAGAACACTCCTGTTCTAGTCCTGCCTCTTAGCTTTTTCTATCAATGACCTAAAGGCCATCTCAAATAGGGCATGTTGTTGTACATGAAAGAAAATGATACAACTTCATGGAAGGAAAACCCTGTGTTCTGTCATTGCAAAAGGCATCTTGGGTTTCTGTTAGTGTTTTCCTCACCTATGCTTCATGTACTTAGAACTATGTGACCATCCACAATATGTTCTTCCCACCCCCTACTTGCCATGGAACCAATGTTTAAATCCTCTGCACTAGACCTTCATGCCACGAAAGATAGCAACACCTTATTCAGTTCAACTGCTCAGCTGTCTAGTTCCTTAAAGGTAATTTACTATATGTTTTATATTTGTGGCCAAGTAGCCTTTTCATTATTTACTTCAAACTGTGCATGGTAATCTTTTCCTGCTATAGACAATATGGCATCCATTTTTTTGATGGTACAAGAAGATTAAGTTGTATGTCTCCTATTAACATGAACAGGAGTCATGCAGCTAAATCCTTGTACTGTACACTGAAAATTCAACCTTAGTTCTAGGTTTAAAAAATTGTTCAAGAAAGCAGATGACTTTGAAGCTAGCTGAACTCGCATCAAAATGTTTATCGATCATTTAGACACCTTGCCACCAAAAGGATTTCTCCTCATTCACTTGATTCTTCATTGTCAGGGGACAATCACTTAATTTTCCCTTATCTCCCTTTTGCACAGGTGGGCCTAAATTTCATCTTAGGTCACTAGCCCTCTGTCTTTTGAAAAGCTGATTCTTTCTTTCCTGCAGCCTCGAGTCTTACTCACTGCACAATTTCCATTTTTGGTGCTGAATGAGTCAGAAATCCTATGGGGAAAAATAATACATGATCATGTAATTAAAGGCTTAATATGCATATTCACAAGAGGATAGAATTACGAGTGACAAGCAACCATAATTCTGGTATTTCCTTGCTTAAAATATTTTGACTTTCAAACCTTAATAGTGTTCTTTTGACATAATTTTTGTGAAGCTTGCGATCCTAGTGAAAATATTTCCCAGTTCATTATGCTGGACAAGAAATATTTTCTGCAGTTTCCCCTTAATTTCTCTCCTTTAATAATATCCCGCTGCTCTAATTATATCCCTTTGCACTTTGGCATCTCTTTGAGGCAATTCTTTTGCTCTTTGAAGTTTTATCTAATTCTTTGTATCCTTCCAAGATATCTATCTATGGCTATATATAGACTTGGATGGCAGCACAGCTTTGATTGATCTGGGGCAGTTGGGAGATGCACAGAAATTGCTGTTTATAATCCAAGGCCTGATCAGTGTTTGAAATGAATACTTTGCAGATAAGTAGGGGGAGCAGGAAGGCATAGGAGTATTTTATCGCATCCTTTTATTTGTGTGCGTGTGTGTGTGTGTATGCAACTACAAGCACTTTGGTGCAATCTGTTACATTCCAAGGACAAAAACATGCTCTTCAACATCATCAGTCTAAGCCTGAGATAAAAGACCCCTAGAGAATGGTTTGTCGAGGCGGGGACATCCCCCCTCATTCTCTCCTCAACCCTTTCGGGCTCATACATAGAGTCTGGTCTTCCTAGAGGGAGTCCGCTGTCTGACTGGAAATCCCAATTCTGTCCTCATTGCAGACTCTATTAGCAGATTATCATCACAGTGGATATTAACTGAACTTGAGTTTATTAACTCTGCCCTTAAATTGGCCTGTGGGAATATATACTGCCACTGTTTTTATTGTTAGTATTCCAAGAGTGCATTTGAAGTTGCAACTCTCTTATTAACATTTAAGCATGAAAATAAAAACAAACAGGCAATTGCAAATACAGAAGTGAGCAACAGAGTTCCACAAAGCTTGGCATGGCTGTCATAATCTTTAATATTGTGTGAAAACAGCAACAAACATGAGTCTCAGTGTGCAAAACTTCATCCTGATGACACCAGCTGGACCTGTAGTCTTTTAAGAGAAACAATGGCATAAAAGAGGCAAAGTTGCCTGCTGCCATCTGCTCTATTTACACAGAATACTTATTGCCCTCAGATTTTGGCAAATTCTCAATGAATGCCTCAGCATGTCTGGGCACCTATGGATTGTCAGGTGTTTAGGATGTGACCTCAAAATTATTGTGTGTAATGCTACTGGTTCACTACTGCTTTGGTCCACACAGCAATGGAAAAGGACAAGTTTAAAAAAAAGAGCATCAAGCAAAATAAAACACTTCTTAACAGAAACAGAGGATCTTTGCTTTGCTCTCTCCTTCCATGTACATTGATGCAAAAAGGGATAATTCAATGGAAATAATAATGTGAAGAGGTTAAAATTTCACTAAGATATAAGCCAGAGATACAGCTGCTAAATGTATGAGTCTCATGAAAGATGCAGGACATTGAACAGGGAAGAGAAACATTTTGAAACAGGAAAAGCTCGATGTAATATCATAAAGATTGCCAGGAGTCTAATGATAGAAACCCAATCATAGGGTTAGATGGGATCACTAACACATGTGCATGGCTACATAGTGCTTTTAAAATGACGGATTGAATGAAAATTTGACCCTGGTCAAATAAGGTATTAGATTACTGCGCTCTAAAGCAGAGCACCTTAGGGAACTTGTGTTCCCTCCAGGATTAATTTTTCACATGGGGGTGGGGCTGGGCTGGAGCTCATGCTAGTAAGCACCAGCCTAACCCTGCCCTGGGGCTGTAAGCTGGGGGGGTGCGGGGTGGGGAAGGGAGCAACAGCCCAGAATTGCCAGCTGCTTTGAATGGTCAGAGCTGATGGGGGGGGGGGGGGGAGTGGTGGAATGGCAGGGGTGGAATGAAGCACCCTCACCTCATGGGCCTGGCCTGGCTCCCCTAAGTCCACGCCACCAGGGTGTCTGGAGGGGGACCACAAGGCGAGGGAGCTCCATTCCACCCTGCTCCCCTACCTCACTCTCTCTCTCTCTCCTTGTCCTCCTCATTCACCTGCTGGCAGCTGTGGAGCTGCAGAGGGTAGAGCTGGAGAGACGTGCAGTTTGGCAACCCTTGGAGGCTGCTGGAGCACCCCTGCCTGCTGGCCAGCACTGGTGCAGGCAGGCTTCAACCCTGGCCCCCAATCCAACAGGCGAACATCTGTTGGGTAGGGCTCTAATTCATGGTACTTTATGCAAAGCGCCATGAGCTAGAGTGGAGCCCTGAACATCTGTATGCACAGATCTTCGTGTACCCCCCTTATACACTTATGGGCTGCCACCAAGTCCCCCCTGACCCTTGTCTTCTCCAGGCTGAAGAATCATAAGAAGAATGTGTTAAAAGAGCCATAAGAAAAATCTTTATCTGTAACATTCCTTCCTAATGCTTGAATAATATTTAAAATTTCCTGTCACAACATTTTGCATCCTACTTATAAATCATCTGCTCTTTCTATAGCAAAACAAATTATTAATTTGGTTTTCAGCTGCTAAGCTAATAAAACTTTCAGAAGATGAACCAAAAATAAGCATGTGTGCTAATGAAAAATATAGGTAACGCAGTGAACTTGATACGTAATTATCATTCGGTGTTAAAATACTACTGACCATACAGTGATTTGGAAGTCACTGGCCTAATAGCTTACATGGGCTCTACATACCTGAACTATCCCTTGAAAAAATGGCTAAAATGAACTATCTCCCACTAAAAATTGCTTTCAAACACCCTTCTTGGGGTTTCATATTATCCTAATCTAAGAATTTCAGGCATAAACACACACACACAAAGGGCCCAAACAGACAAGGTTTTGAGTATCTTTAGTTCTCATCAACATCACTAGAAATTAAAAATGCTCACCACGAAGCCTTTTTCAGGTATGGCAACATCAAGCTGTAAGGGTGCTGGAGAACAGTTGTTCACCAGCACTCCCCAAGGGATAACAAGGTCTAGCGGCCACAAACTTCTAGAAGGTCGATTTTAGACTGGACATACGGAAACATTTCTTTACAGTCTGTGTGTCCAGGGTCTGTAACAGACTCCCCTCAGAGGTGGTGCCAGCACCTATTCTGGACTCATTCAAAAGACGTTTAGATGCCTATCTTGCTGGGATCATTTGACCCCAGCAAACTTCCTGCCTATGGCAGCGGGGCTGGACTTGATGATCTTGCAAGGTCCCTTCTAGCCCCTAATGTCTATGAATCTATGAAAAAAAAAATTATAAGGGATCAGGGGGGAAAAAAACTATATATGAGCAGAAATAAAAAGATAAAAGAAATTTTGGCTGTGCTAAGTGGTAACTTAGGAGTAACAGAATGGGTAGCAGGGGAAGGGATATGAGATTGTAAATGTGTACAAATATTCCAGAGAAAGAATGGAACCATTGTGGAAATATAAGATAGTACAACCAGGAGGCAATGGATAAGATAAGAAGACCATATAACAAATATCAGAAAAAAAATCCTATTTTGAGAACTATCACTAAAGGAGTTGGTGAAAGACACATTTTTAGGTTAACTATAGTGGAAGCACTGGAAACTCTCTATCAGGAGAGGATAGCAGTACAGAGGTGAACTAAAGAGATAACAAGATTTTCCTTTCTATCACACAAATATTAAACTGGGCCCTAAGAAAGAAGGACTGGCTTGAGGAGTTACAATCACTTGATCTAGGTTGGAGCAGATAGGACCAAACCCTACTCAGTGCAGTTATTGCCTGCCTCTCAGATTTCATCTACACCACTCAACTAATCGGATAACAACAGACAAAGGATCCTTCCCTCTAGGACCCTCAGGCATACTAAGAAGTTTTTTCTGACCTAAAACAAAAAGCTGAAGGAATTTATTGTATATAGGTTTAATGGCAATGCCAAGGTAAGCATCCAGGTGTTCTTGGGGTTAACGTCTGAGTGACAGAGCTTAGAATCTAGTTCTGCAGAGAAGGCAGTCAGGAGAAAGTATTACCTTCCTTAATGTCTTGGGTGAAACAAAACTCACTGCAAACTTCAGTGAAAGCCACACAGACTGTTTCAACTAAGGCCTGCTTCCTAATGTATCGGTGGCATTTCTATCTTATGTTTACGATTTCTTGCTCTGTTACCCCTATCAGTGTGACCTGGGGAACAGAAGAGGGAGAAAACTCTCATCAAAGGATTCAAGCAAACCTAGTGGCATAACATCAAGATCTCAGAGCTCAAATCCTAAAAGTCACTCATGTCCCCTATATACCACTCCAAGACTAAGTACAGACAGTCAAAAAGCCCAAGGCTGGATTGATCCAATCTCTGTAGGTTTCTTTAAACTGCATAGATTGACCCAATAATGAAATGGCATTCACTTCTGAATCTCAAAAGACAGCCAGATGCCTGTAGTTGCCCAGGCCAGAAGCCAGGGGGATGCTGCAGCATACCTCCCAGCCTGCTGGCTACTGCCAGGGGCATCTAAATGCAGCTGAGTGGGACCCATATCTGATTGGCTGTCCAGCACACCCTCCCATAGCCCCCTGCTGTTCCCCACAGGAAGGGATGGGAACAGCCCCTCCAGTCTGGGGCAGAGCTGTCACCCCATATCAGCCTACTGGGGGGAATCTCTGCACCTCAGCAAGGGTTTCCCCACTTTGGGAAGGGCCCCTTAATCCCTGCCTCCAGTGCAGAGGGGGAATTCCTCCCTCCTACCCCTTAGTACAGTCAGGAGTTGGCTTGGCTTCAGGCTGGAGAGACTGTTCCCCACCCCCCGCAACACCTTCAGGGGCAGGGCTAAGCCATCACTGGAGGGGTGGCAGAGGGGAATTCCCCACCTGCACCTGCAGCAGAGCTCAGGGAACCCTGCCCAGGGTGGGGAAACATCCACTTAAGCATAGGGATCTGGGTTGGCCACAGAATGGAGAGACTGATCCCCCTCCTTCCACCTGTACCTCAGTGATTTGTGTGGGCCTGGGGAGCAGCGGGGGCAGGAAACCATCACACACCAGGGCTTGGGGCTTGGGCTGGGGTGGGGGGCCCCATTCCCCTGCCTTCCCACCCCTGCTCTGCCAGGCTGACAGGCATAGGCAGGAACAGGGCTGCAGGACAGAGGCTTTGCTGCCTCATCTCTGTGCCATCCCAGGGTTGGGGCTGGCCCTGGAGCAGACAGTGCAGGTCAAGACTAGCCCACATGTCCTGAGACAGGGAGTTTGTGGGGGAATTGCAAAGCATCCTGGGATGCTGGGGGACTATAAGTTAATTTGAGTCAGAAGGGAATCTGGGGTAGAAGTTCAATAGACTGGTTTAATCTAAATCATTTTAGTCTGATATTATGTTAATTCAAGTCTCTTTTAATCTGGTTTTGGCTGTTTTGAAACTGGTTTCTGTGTACTAAACTTCTGTTCTGGTGTCCTGTCAGGCAGAATGACTCCATAAGGATCATTAAAGAACAATGCGGGTTAGACCAGCCTTAAGGCTCCAATCTGCAACTAGGGTCAGTTCATCACCTAGCACACCCTAGATCAGTGACTCTCAACCAGGCCAGTGCTTGTGAAGAGATAAGCAAGGTGCAAGGAGATAAACAGATAAACTGAGCACATAAATGCAGACACAGGCTTGTCCTGGCCTGGATGACCCCCACCCCCCTGTTCCCTCTACAAGAAGGTAAGCTCTATAATACGGTACATAAATTTATTTTTGAAATTGGATGACATTCAATTAAAAAATGTTCTGGAGGGGTGACTCACATCCAAAAAGATTGAGAACCTGCCCTAGGACATGGAAGCATTTGATTGGCATGAAGCTAACTATTCTCCAGGGCGTACATCTGGGGATACAAAGCACCAGACTTAGCACATTAGGGATGGGGGGGATGAGTGACTGCACCTGGCAAAAGTCCTTGATCTAATTCCCTAGCAGAGGATGCTCTCTGCTATTGGAAAAACCTGAAAGTGGAAGAGTCCATGTCTGGCAGACTAACTTTTTTTTTTGAAGGGAATTAAGTAATATATATACAATATATATACAAGGTAATGCTGTCATTGGCCACTGGAAATCAAGGCTAGAGAGCTCTGCAAGAGGGTTGGAGGGGAGGTCAATGGTTCATAGTATGAACCTATACTATCAAATACCCTCTGAACCACATTCTGCAATCTTCTTTTAAGAAAATAGATCATGTCATAAGAATACTATATCAAATTTAAAGCAGAGAGATAATTTGGGGAGGGCATATTTTACTAGAACCAATGCCAATTCTTGTGAAATGTTCCACAGAGTTTTTAAATGACAGCAGTCAGGACCTTAAATATTTCCTGTCCAGAAGATAGTGAATTAATTTTTCCTTTATTACATAGGTGCAACCCTTTGACTGTCTCTATTTTACAGATAAGAAAGGCTAAACCCCCAGGTTTAGCACAGACTATGATACAGAATCTCTGGTCATGCAAGGCCAACTAACAATGTATGTTTTACATGTGGTGCAGAAGAAGCTTGCCATATACCATATCACCAATACCAATTCTTACTGTAACATCAATATTACAATATCTGAAAAAAATGCCAGGAGACCAAAAACTATATAGTTCCTAATGGAGGGAACCCCAGGAAATTAATCCTATTAATTCTATGTATTGTTAGACAAGCAATATACAACTTCTGTTGTGCTACTGAGCCATATGAAAAAGTGAGTTAATCATGTTCAAGCAATTGACAATAAAGCAGCTTTTCCCTCAGGCTTCATTTTGTATCTAATTTATTTAATCCAATAAGCATAGCAATGCAGAAGGCAAGGTAAGTCCTTTCTAGTTTATGTAAAGCTGGAAAAAAAAAGAATTGCACATATTTCAGAAACTACTGAATTTAATATTTGCGCTTGATTTGTCATCCACAAAATTATTTTAAATACAAGGACATCAAAATTTATCCCTCTAATTACTTTTGTCAAGGCTGCCAATTTTATTGCTAGGTGTTGCCAGCAAAGAGCTTCTGAAATGTCTCCAGTTATCTTCTCCACTGCCACAGTCATTACATTTGAGATGAAAGGCACTCTCAGCACTGTAGTAAAATTTAAATTAAAAAAAACTACATGCGCTACCATTATCAACATCCTATAGTATTAATACAAACTGATGGTGGGCTCAGATTTGTTAAAGCTTAAGTGGAATAATACACCCTGATTTTTGTATTTCTCTTATGTAAGCTATCATCAGATTATTTTCTTGGCAGTGCCTTTCTCCCTTCTTTTTTCACACCCAGAGTTTGACCACATTTAAAAAAAAAAAAAGATATCTAACTCCTAGGTGAAATCCTAAGATACTTTTAAAGAAAATTTGTAGGTGCCCTTTTATGTTTGTTGTGTTTTCTTCTCCTCTAGGTCAGGAAGCTTGTTTACATGATACATATTGATGAATATTGTAATTTTCCCTTGTGAACTCTCTTTGCATCTCCTCTATTTGCCATCCCACATCTTTTCTTCATGCATTGTTCTTTATCATCCTCTTCCCTGCTGTCTTTCCCTTATGGAGGTTTTCCTCTAAGCAATTCCCATTATTGTACTGTAATTGTCCCCCACTCCATCATTTTTTTATTTCACCCACCTTCCCCTTCCACTTCCAGTGTTGATACATTTTTGCTGCACTCCAATGTATGTAGGTGGAAACTTACTTAAACTGGATTATGCTTCAGGGGCTAAGTTTCAAGTAAACTTTAATGTCTGCACATGGAAGAGAATTAAATAGAATGGAGAAGATATAATGTATGATATAAGGAAGGAGAAAATGCAATATGAGAAGTTAGTTGACAGAGGAAGGGAGAACCAGGACTGTCTTGGGCATTGCTTAGGTATCAAAATTCATAAGCTAAGGCACTAAGGCCAATGGACATATTGCATAGAACATATGATGATAGAGGAATGAAATGTTAATGTTAGAGCTCATTCAAGAGAAACAGTAAGACAATATCATGCATATTTTGAAAGAAGTCAAAAGGGGTGACAAATCATCAATACATTGTTAATTTTTGCTCTCCGTGTTATTTATTTCAAAGGCAAAGTATCACTTACATTCAGGCCTCTATTTTTACTGGGGAAGGAATGATCTGTTTTTAAACACTAGTTTTTGGCCTTCAAAGGCTACACAGAACATCCATTTTTAGCCCAAGCTGGATAATTAAGGGAGTATTGTACATTCTCCCAAAATAACAAATCAAATGCAAATTAAATTGTCTGAGTAAGAATTTCTAAATATTCTACATAGTAAATTCTTTTCTAAAAATATGCCATTTGAAGAAAATCAAAAGCAGGTACATTGGCAGGCCATTTCACAACTTAAATGTCCAGTTGTTTAAAGAACAATACAATGTAATTAAAAACAAATAACATACAGTAAGTAGACATCAAATTATTGATTCCAACCACGTACACATAGAAGCCATGTTAGTGGCATGCATTGCTTCTTAAATAGTGTTTCAATTTATAAAAAGTTATATGCTGCTTTATCAAAAGATGTAGATAATATCATACTTATGTTTTCTGGTGAAACATCGTTCTTCTCTGTAGCAATCACCTGTATTGTAAAATGAACAAAAACACTGCATTTCATAAACTGAAATTACTGCATATGGCATTAAAGATGGAAATGTCTTCAAATGACCTTTCCAAATGACCATAGTACCTTAGGGTTTTTCAAAAAATTATCTGTCAGAGCAATTAATGATAACAAGCATAAACCTCACAAGGTAACACGATCATAAAATACAAAGGGAAAGCAAAGATTTATTCATCAACATGTACAGTGCTATAAACTGGAATGAAGACAGGAAGGGATGCTTGCTTATAGGTTGTTATAGTACATTGCATTCATGGGATAACTATTACATAAATGTTGTACAGGCTGATGCAAATACTAAAATAAACTGCAATGTCAAAGTGATGAAAGTTTGACTGAACAAGGCCGCGCATCCCACTCTATGCCCAAATTAATGCCTCCCATCCTAGTGACTTGCTGTGATTTTTAAACATGCAACATCTCATTACTGATTTTTAGATTAAAGGGACAAAGATTTGAATTTTCTTATTTGCCTGCTTAATAGAAAGAGGTATTCATTCTATACAGCTGGGAGTTCATCATAAACTTGTAGATCTGATAAAATATCTTAGAGAGATTTTAAGAGCAATTTTGGGAGTGAGCTTCAAGGAAGTCAGAACAATAAGCTGATTATTCCATATAAAGTATCTTGAAGGAAGAACCACAGTACATTAGATCTGTGCAGCATAGGCCATATGGGGCACAGATTTCTTTTGCAGGCAGCAAGGATCTAATCTACTCATCTTAAAAACGGAAACAAGTTTATTCATGGTAAAACTACCATGTATATAGGTATGACTGACTGATTCTTCTAAAAAAATGTGTAAGTTATGGGGAAGCTCCAGATCGGATGGGAAGAGCATTTCAAAGCTTCACAAAGATGTTTTCAAACAGCGAACCTGCAAAATAGACCCTCTCAAAACTACTATCAGGCTCTTATTTGTCAGAGTTGTAACAGCCATGGTTTTTCATTCCTGGATTTTTCATGAATGTTTTTATATTTTATAGATGGAAGAAGAGAGAACAGCATTTGCAATCATGCACAGATTTCCTTAGCTTTCCAAGGGTGCTCTCAGAAAACTTCTGAGGTGTTTGTGTACTGTGATGATTTAATTTTCTGATAAGGGTTACTGCTTGTATAATGGCCCAAATCTGTTCCTCCTCCCCTCACACACCCAGACCCTGAGTGATACTATCAGAGGTATATTGAGTGGGTGATGTTTTGTTTCCCTGTGATTGTCCAAGTGGCAGTTTTTGAGTCACCTAAATGGCATTTTTGGCACTTATGCACAGGTAGCAGTTCTGTTCCTGGACACAAAGGCTAAGTACAGAGGTTCAAAAAGCCCGAGGCAGAATCGATTCAGTCTTTGCAGTTTTTTTCTAAACTGCATAGATTGACCAATAACAAACTGAGCTGATGTTCAGTGCTTCAGTGACCAAAGCAGACAAAATCCTGCACTGGCCCAGGCCAGGAACCCGGTGATGCTCACACGTGTCTCTCATCAGGGAAGGCTGCTGAACCCAGCTAATCGGCAGCCCATGTATGATTGGCTGCTGGACACGTCTGCATCCTCTGCTGTTAGCCACAGGGAGGGGGAGAACCAGCAGACGGTCTCTCCACTGCCCTGCCACCCACAGGGTTGCCAACTCTGTTTGAATCTATTCCAGGAGGTTTCTGAAACACCATGTCCACGACACACAACACAAACGTGCCCACGTGCTTGCAGACATCAGTTACAGATTGCAATGGGTAGACCTTATGTCAGGAAGGCAAGGCCACCTGGCTGTAACAACATAGCTCCTGCGCCACAGAGCCACCATCCTTCAGCCTGCTGGAGCAGTACTCACATCCTAGCCCCATGAGCTCCTGCCTCTCTGACTGCTGGCAGGGAACTGCTAGCCTGGCCTCAGCCCTGGGCTTTATGAGGGCCAGGCCCTGCCCCCTTCTGGCCAGCTGACTCAGATTAGTCATCCTGGCAACCCGCAACTGCGCTTGTTACCCTGGCAACCCTCAGCTGGGTTCGTTATGACCTGCCAGGGCTCTCTCTCTCTTCCTGGCAGTTTCTCCTCTCTAGGAGCAGGAGCACCGGGGTGCCCTGCGACAACTTGGAAGAGAAAAAGGTGATTAGAAATAGTCAGCATGGATTCACCAAGGGCAAGTCATGCCTGACCAACCGGAGTGCCTTCTATGATGAGATGACTGACTCTGTGGATGCGGGGAGACCAGTGGATATGATATACCTTGATTTTAGCATCCTTGGAGGTTTTTAACACCTGGCTAGACACAGCCTTGGGTGGGATGATCTAGTTGGGGCTGGCCCTGCTTTGAATAGGGGGTTGGACTAGATGACCTCCTGCGGTCCCTTCCAACCCTTATTTTCTATTATCCTATGTACATATGAACCTGGGCACAAGTCCGCTAAACAAAATCGTGGGGCGGAAGGAACTTCCATATTTTACCTTCAATACCTGAAAAACTAGGGGCTCACCTGAGAAGTTGAAAAGGTAAATTTCAGAATCCCCCACTTCAAAGGAGACTTAGAGAACTCATTGTGAAGTAGGCTTAGAAGGGACCTAAAGAGAACATCTAGTCCAACTATGGATTAAACCTGTGACCTTGGTATTATTAGTACCACGCTCTAACCAACTGAGCTAAGGCTACTGAATCTGCTTCTCTCTTGACTTCCCAGTATAATGCTTTAACCATCACATCATAGGTCAAGCATTAGCTAAGTGACTCTCTGGCACTTTTGAAGATGAGCTACTACCTATGTCTCCTGCTTTAATGAGGCAAAAAAAAATGGATGGAGGACAGATGCTTCTATCCCACGGATGAACAAAAATCTGGCCTGCCAATTGATCCTACCTGGCCTGCTGAACACTGCCAGGAGTCCGAGGAGGGAGGGCTGTGCCCCGTGCTGCTGCTCTGCTCAGCTTTGCCACAGCTGGGGCTGGGCCACACAGCACACAGACTCCTTTGCTCCTGCGCTACAACTAATTCTTCTTCTACCTGGCTTCCTATTGGTGCTGTGGCTGCACAGTTCTAGCATTGTGGCTGCCAGCAGCCAGGCTTCCATGGGATGGGGTGCAATGCAGTGTACCAAGTAGCCATCCTGCCTGCCTGCCTGTACTCCTGCTATGATAAGCCACTGCCACCATGGCACCGCTAGGATACAAGTTCATGCTGGCTGCAGTGGGAGCTTGGCCTGGGGCAGCTTCCCCTGACTTTCCTGGTGCTGCATGGTAGCAGGAGCACATTGCAGCAGGTGGGAGAGTGAGACAGCTAATTGCATGCTGCATCGTGCCCTATCCCTTTGTGGGCCTGGTTGCTAGCAGCTACAGTGCCAGGACTCTGCAGTGCCAAGAGGAATCCCAGCAGGGTGGAGAGGATGGTTGGGTGGGGAGCAGAGAAGTCTGCGTACTGTGTTGCTTAGCCCAGAGAGGGGCACAGCCCTCCCTCCTCACGCTCCTAGCAGCAGCTGGTGGGCCAGATAGCTATATTCCTGCACTAAAGCAATTTTCTTAGTGTGACAAAGTTGTTCTTTGAGGAACTATATTGTGCTAAGTTTCTTCTGCAGCTGTTTGCCTAACCCTAAAGGAAGGAAGGAAAAAGAAAGGAGGGAAAAAATAATATAGACTCTTGGACTTAGCTTCCAAACAGAAGAAGAGATGAGAAAAATTAAGTCCTAGCTTGGGAAAAATAGGACATTTTAAACGAAAGAAGACCAGATAGTTCAGAAAACCAGAAAGGAGAAAGAGAAACAAATACTGATCCCTAAGAGCAGTGTGGTGACAGAGTGTTTAAGGTGGTAGGATGCTGTTCCAGAAGCTCTGCTCCAGCCTTGCTGTCCCTGGTAAACCACACTGTAGATATGGATATCTTGGCATTCAGGTTGGGGAGTCAATGGTTGCTGGATAGGGGCTGTGGCTGTGTCTATATGAGATGCTGACTGCACAGTCGTTTAGTACTCGTATAAACAAGTACTAAATGATTGTGCAGTAACTGTAGTTATTGTGCAGCAGTGTCCCTGAACAGGGTTTAGGTGATGCTGACTGCATAGTAGCTCATTACTACTGTGTAGTAGCATTGCGTCATGCTTTGTGCCATGCACTGCTACTGTGCAATAGTAACGAGCTATTGCGCAGTCAATGTCTTGTGTAGACGCAGACAGGGCGTGCTGTTGGCATGCCTTAAACACACCAACCTAATGAACTTTTTGACTTGATTATCTTCCTGGCGGTGATTAAAGCTCCCTGTTCAGATTAGCTCTCTCGTCTTCTGGGCACTGTACACAATCCTATCAGGCATCATCAACCCTCCTCCCTCCCCGGCAAAAAAACCCCTCAAACATTTCATTTAGATTATATATTACAGAGGAAATCCTCAACCTTGTGCCTAGTATGAGTAATCACATAGATCCTTGTCAGATGTATCCTTTTAGTAGCGCCAGTGGAAAATGGGTGGCTTGAGAAGAAATCATATCTGTACTCGGCTGAGGCCTAATGTTTAGAAAGGTTTTCATAGTCTCCCATGAGCATCCATACAATCAGGGCTCAACTTCTGTTCTGGCCCTAAAGCTCTAAACACTTCATTCATTAGAATGTTGCTATCACATGCATAAAGCAATGCTGGTACCAGTGCTGTCAAAAAACTGTTTATAGCTACAAAAACTTATAAAAAAATGTGTTCCTGTGTGAAAATAGATAAGTAAAGAAAATAAATGAAAGGAGAAAAAAGATGTTATGTGTACATCTGAGGTTGTGGGGGAAATGGTATGGTGAAATATTTGATAAATAGCGTGTGACCTTTTAACTCGAGACTGTATTGTAGAACACTTCATTATTGTGAAGGAAGTAAACTTTTAGAGAGAGCCTTCCAAAAGTAGTTTGCCCATTGGACTGCAAGTATCATGCTATAAATTAGTTTCTTCAAACCTTTATTTGTTTTCAGTTACTCATGTTAGCAAATAAGTATTAAAATATTATTATTAGGATAAAAATGGCTGGCTCAGATTATTTTTGTGTTTGTACCTAGAAGCAGTGGAAGCAATAAAGATTGTAGTATCACTTGTGAACATGCAATGGACTAGTCTAATTGATGGACATTATTACAAAATGCTCAGAGAATACTGATTTTGTCTACTAAGCACTGAACCATCAGGACATGCCAAAGGAAATCTTAACTTTGGCTATTTATCAAAGTTCTACAATACAAGTTTGTGAATTATAAGGTACTGCCCTACTTGTCTAATATTTCATCATACCATTTCCTCCACAACCTCAGATGTACACATAACATCTTTTTCTCTTTTAATTTTTTGTGTGTATATTTAGCTATTTTCATTGTCATAATGGCTTAATATATCATCATTCTACTTGGGTGCTTTACATAGTAAATTATCTTCTTTCTAAGGTAGACATTTAATAATTGTCTCAATGATCATTTATTATACTTTAAACAGATTTTTTTTCTTAGTAGGAAGATCCATGTCTGAACTGTAATTCATTAATGTAACATTTCATAGTCAGTCACTAATAAATGTCTCTTATGTAAGTATATAATAAATCTGTATTCTCCTGTCATTTACTGTCAACTTTGTTATTAAAGATCAAATGCTGTCCTCTCCAATTAATACAGATATGGTTTCTTTAAAATGTTGTTAAATTATTTAAAGAATGAGAGTTTGAACGCAACAGTTAAAATTGTATTTCATATTTCAAGATAACCAATATACAAGGCAATATCAATAGAAGGGAATTGAGCCTGGTACCATCAGATTGTGCAAGTGGAAATGGGGAGAACTAGTCAATAAGAGAAAATGTCCAAAATTTAGAGGTTATGGATTTGAAGATCATGAGGAATATAAAATTGCTATGATAGGTGCACTGATATATCAGTTCATATTGGATTGGCACTGATAAAAGGAACATTGACATTATCAGCAATTGGCTTTTTTTTGGCCAGTGTAGCTGATATTGTCACTGATAAATGCTGTGTGCAGCTGCAGCATGCATGTTGCCAGGAATGCAGCCAGGCAGCATGGAGAGCAGTGCGCGGCTGGTAAGCCGGTGGGAGGGGAGTGGCCGAGGGAGGGAAGGGGCATGGGGAAGCCAGATTGAGGCTCCCACAGGTAAGGGGAGGTGCTGTGGGGCTCCTACAGTGGGGCTGGGGCAGGGGCAGGTGCTGCCCAGCCAGGGTGGGGTGGGGTGCGGGACAGAGCCATGAGTGGCTCATCTGGGAGGCAGAGAGGGAGGGTGGCCCCCACCACTGCGTACACCCCTGGGGGAAGTATGGGGGGCATGTGACCCCCTAGATTTGTGCAGAGGACAAGGGTGGGCTGCCTGCTGCAGGCTCAGGGCCAGGGGCTGTGCCATCATCTTCCTGGAGGGTGGGCTGGCCTGGGGCTGTGCTCAAGGTGGGTGGGGCAGGCGGCAGCACTGGGAGGGGTGGCACTGGGAGGGGTGGCAGGCTACAGCTACCCCAAAATTCCCCATAGCTCCCCTCATAGCCACCCCTCCCAGCACTGCTGCTGCCCACCCTGCCCCACCAAGCCCACTCCAAGCACATTCCTGGCCCAGGCCCCCCACCAGGAAGAAGCTGGCACAGCCCCTGGTCCCAGCCTGCAGCAGCCAGTCTGCCCTTGCCTCACCCCATGCACAAATTCCAGGGGGGGGGAACAGGCCCTTCTGCCTCCCCCAGGGGTCCACACAGATGCAGAGAGCCACTGCACCTCCCTACCCCACTGTATCCCCCAGACAAGCCACCCATCATCTGCCGCATGACCTGCCCTGGCTGGGCAGCACCTGCCCCAGCCCCATTCCCTCCCTCACTGTGGGGGACTCAATCTGCGCCTCCATGCCCCTTCTCCACCACCACAGACTTACCAGCTCAACACTGCCGTCCAAGCTGTTGGGCTTCATACCGGCTGCTGGATCAGTATTGGCCAATATGGCTGGCCATTGGTATTGGCTAAATAATCTTTATCAGTGCACCCCTAATTGATGAAACAGAGAAAGAGGAATTAATAAATGACATTAATTAAGAGTGAAGGTGATGAGAGTTTAAGTAAGTTTGGGTACATGGGACAAGAGAAAAAAATGACCGAACAGTCTAGGGTTTAAAGTGCAATAACTGATAAGGTTGTATTGTCAGTCAGTTGAACTAAAAAAGAGTAGTAGCAATTTAGGAAAAATTAAGCGTGATATAATAATTCTAAATCTCTATATATAGTATAAATGTGCTGGACTATAGATTCAAATGCATGAAAACATAATATATTATTATTTATTGTTAACCTTCACCTAAAAAGTATTAGGGAATAGTTTACTTGGGCACTTTTCATAGGAATGGCAAAATAGATATGGCATAATACACAGTACTTAAAGAAACAGCAAAAGTTTCTGAATATAAGTATATAGAGAAAATTATTTGACCTTATATTGTATAATTTGATAAATATAATGTAACCATGCAAAATATTATAATACATACACACAAGAAGAAATGTCTTACATTAAACATTGAGTTTGGCATTTCCCTACTGTTTTGTTGAAAGCTATAGAACCTTCACACTGTATTTTTATATATTTTAATTGCACATGGTTCCCTATGTGCAATTAAAATACATAAAAGATAATCACAGTAGAAATGGAACAACCATTGCAAATACTTAAAGGAAGGAACTCCAATCTCTAGGGCTTCTACTGGCATGCAAAGAAATACAATGCAAATATAGAGACATATTTGCATTCATCCAGATTAGATCTGGATCTTGCGAAGACTTAGGTGATGAAAAAGCATTTGTTTCCAGCAGTGGAAATTTCTCAGACATTTCCACTGCTAGAAATCTTTCCAAGAGAGAAAACAGTACAGGCATCCCAGAGAAGAGAGGGAGATGGTGGAGTGACAGGGACTCCTGAGACTTCAGTTTGGAGAACGGTCAGGAAGCAGCCTCCTCTATTCCCAGGGTGTGTCCCAATGAGCATGCACATGAGGTTTGTGGTACCTAAAAGCAGTCTGAGGCACCACAAACCACGCATGGCATATGGGCACCTGTTCGCCATGCTGCTAAATTGCAGCACAGTGGGGGGTTTTTGACATTGGAAGATCAGTGTCAACCCCCCAAAACAAACAAACAGACAAACAAACCAACAAACAAACAAACAAAACAAAACAAACTGCTGCTGAAAAAAGCAGTGTGAACCACCAGAAAGGGAGCCTGGCTAGCAAGAGCCATGCTCTGGCTGCTAGCCATGCACCAAGTGGCCAGCTTGGCACTGTTGCTGCCCCAGCAGGTCCCCAGAACCCCAGATAAGGCTGCTGGGACCATCACAGGTGCTGGCCCCAGCCTCCCCTCCCCTACTTGGGTCATTTTGCCGTGCGCTGGAACACACATACAGAGCTGTTTCTGGGGACAAACAGCAGCAGCATAAATATGTGTCACTGCTATTTGTCTTGCAGGAAATGCATGTCCTTGCACATGTGCACTCATTGGAATGCACACCCAGTGTCTTGGAGTGGAGCAGAGGGAGCATCCTGGCAAAGCCTCAAGCCATTCCTCAAACTGGGCAGTCTTTGGTTTGGGGAAGAGGCAGAGAGTGTGATACAGAGTAAGTCCTCCTGGGCACATTGACTGTCCAGGAAGTGTGGCTTCCCATGAGACAGTCTGAATGGGGTCATCAGGAGCTTCAGGGTGGCAGAAGAGGAACAGGCCAGTCACAAAACCCTTGCAAGGGCAGTTACCTCTTACTGTAAGTAGTTCTGTTTATAAGCTCCTGTAAATAATAATTTGTTGTTGCATACTATAAGCCTCATTGAGATATTACAGGGAGCAGAGATTGCTGGTCCCCTCCCCATCCTTCTGGACAGGTCCAGGAGGGGAGAGTCCCCAGCCTGTTCCCTAGACTAGGTAGTCCTCAGTTTGGGGAAGAGGTGGAGAGCTTTGCCTGCTGCTCCCCTGCCCTTCCAGACCAAACTGGTAGGGGCGGGTACATGAGTTCATTCTTGCAAGAGAGAAGAACTTTCTAATAGAGGGGACAAATATATTTGCCCATTTGAGGGCAATTATAGTGCCCATCTTTAAGAAAGGGAAGGAGAATCCAAGGAACTATAGACCAGTGAGCCTCACCTCAGTCCCCAGAAAAATCATGGAGCAGGTCCTTCCTCAAGGAATCCATTTCTAAGCACTTGGAGAAGGGGATTAGGAACAGTCAGCATGGATTCACCAAGAGCAAGTCATGACTAACCAACCTGAGTGCCTTCCATGATGAGATAACTGGCTCTGTGGATTTGGGGAAAGCAGTGGACATAATATACCTTGACTTTAGCAAGGCTTTTGATATCATCTCCCACACCATTCTTGCAAGCAAGTTGAGGAAGTATGGGTTGGATGAACGGACTGTACGGTGGATAGACAGCTGGCTGGATTGTTGGGATCTACGGGTAGTAATAAATGGCTCAATGTTTAGCTGGCAGCCATTATCAAGTGGAGTGCCCCAGGGGTTGGTCCTGGGGCTGGTTTGATTCAATATCTTCATTAACCATCTGGAACATGGGATGGATTGTACCCTTAGCAAGTTTTCTGTTTATACCAAGCTGTGGCGTATAGTAGATACACTGGAGCGTAGGGCTAGGGTTCAGAGTGACCTATACAAATTGGAGGATTGGGCCAAAAGAAATCTCATGAGGTTCAACAAGGACAAATGCAAAGTCCTGCACTTAGGATGGAACAATCCCATATACCGCTACAGCCTGGGGACTGGCTGGGTAAGCAGCAGCTCTGCAGAAAAGAACCTGGGGATTACAGTGTACAATTAGATGAATATGAGTCAGTAGTGTGCCCTTGTCACCAAGAAGGCTAACAGCACACTGGGCTGTATTAGGAGGGGCACTGACAGCAGATCAAGGGAAATAATTATTCCCCTCTATTCGGTACTGATGAAGCCACATTTGGAGTTCTGTGTCCAGTTTTGCCCCCCTCCCCCCCACCACTACAGAAAGGATGTGGACAAGTTGGAGAGAGTCCAGTGGAGATCAATGAAAATGGTTCAGGGGCTGAGGCATAAGACTTATGAGGAGAGTCTGAGGGAATTGTGTTTATAGTCTGCAGAAGAGAATACTGAGGGGGGGATTGGATAGCAGCCTTTAACTACCCGAAAGAGGATGGAGCTATACTGTTCTCAGTGGCGACAGACAATAGAACAAGGAGCAACCATCTCAAGTTGCCACAAGGGAAGTTAGATTGGATATTAGGAAAAACTGTCTTACTAGGAGGGTGGTGAAGCACCTGAGCAAGTTACCTAGAAAAGTGGTGGACTCTCCATCCTTGGAGGTTTTTAAGGCCTGGCTTGACAAAGCACTGTCTGGGATGATCTAGTTGTGGATTCTCCTGCTTTGAGCAGGGGGTTGGACTAGATGACCTCCTGAGGTCCCTTCCAATCCTAATTTTCTATGATTCTATCTATGCTTCTATGACATATTTCCTATGGGAGAAACTGAATGATTCTCCCGTTAGAAACATAGTACCCATACATGGCCTTCATAAGCACACCAGGCAACTGGTCGGCAAGAATGACTGGGCAGGGGGAACAGGCGTGGATGGAGCCCCGGGTCCCCCCCCATCCGGGTCCGCTCCCCCTTCCCTCCTGTTGCTTGGGGTCAGGGCCTGCTCCCTTACTTCCTGCCAGAGGTAAGGGAGGACTGGGACTGGGATCGGGCCCGATGTGAGAGAAGACCGGGCACGAGGGTGGGGAGAAGCTGTACTGCTCTGGCAGGGGGGAAGCAGCGGGCCCACTCTCCACCCCTCCCACCTACTGCCACAGTGGGCCAGCTTTTCCCCCGGCTCAGTCTCGTTTTCCCACCCCCCTGCATCAGGCCCAGGCCCACTTCTCCCTTGGCCCCACCATCACCGCCAATGCCACAGTGAGTTTGCTCTTCTCTCTCCCTGTGTTGGGTCTGCTCAGGGACCAGAGGAGCAGGCTCGGGGCTGATGTGGGGGAGGGGGGTGGGAGAGGAGTGGGCCTGGGCCCAAGAGGGGGAGAAGGCCCGCTTCTTCTCTCCCCCAGCCACTGCCGCAGCCACGTCAAGCCAGTTGGGCTGGGCCCGCTGTTTCCCCCTTCCCCCATCATGGCGGGCTGGCTTTTCCCCTGCATGGGCTTTCTCTCCCACCCTGCATTGGACCCATGCCCAATCCCCTCTCTCCCCCCCACATTACCTGCAGGGAGAAGGGCAGAGGGGAGCAAGGTCAGCAGGGCCATCTGCTCTGTTGCTGCTGCCTCCAGGGAGTGTTTGTACCCGAAAGCTTGTACTCCCTGCTCCATCCCCTGTGTCCACACCATCATGGTGGATGGCTGCCTTCTGTCAGAATGCTTCTTCATGCTTTGATTAGTTGTTTGTCAACCAATCAGAGAGCGAACAAAGCATTATGAGCAGACAGGCAGACAGACAGATTTAGGCTTTTATAATATTAGAGTGGAATTAACATCACTTTGATGATGAAGTTGTAACATGCTCAAACTATTGCAGGCTCAGTAACCAAAGTGTGATCCTTTTTTCAGCACTGTGAAGTTGTGTTGGTAGGAGGCAATTTGCACTGTAGGTCAGAGTTTTTAGAAAGTGTATATCTGCTTAAATCTTGGGTTAAGTTCCATAAATCAAAATCATTTTTTGCTAGACATCATAAAGTCACTTTTTCTTCAGCTAAGGCCACCAGAATTCCTTTTGGAGCTTTTAACAGTATTTCTGGGCCACAGCACCGCACAGGAACTAAGAAATGTACTGAGCACTTAACTACAGAGAGCATGGACAGTACATATTTTCTCAAGTGCCTACCTAATGAGTTTAGCAACAAACAACCAAATAAAAAAAGAGAGAGTGCAAGAGAGAGAAATTTTGCACAGACGGAGTACCCAGTAGGGATATTTGCCTAATTTACACTTGAGTAAAGACCTATCTAAATACCTGCTGCAGTTTCAACTGGGTGGTGCATTATTTCTTTTAAAACATGGGGTCAGATTTTATTTTATGCATTAGACATCTACAGACTTGGGCACCAAAGTACCACTATTCAAACCTAAAAACCATTAATAAATCTTTGTAACACATCATTTTACCCTTAAGAGTTGCATAAAAGAAGTGACAATGAGAAGAACTTAACCACCTTTTATATGAACCATTTCTCAGGGATTTGAACAGGTTGGAATGAAATTGCAATTAAGCACCTAAATCCACTTCCACACCCAGTAAATGGAAGAGAATCTGGCCGATGGTGGTCTGTTGTTTTATGATGTTAGACTGATGCTTCACTGATGTCAGTAGGGCTGTGTGAAATGGCATCGTTCCGTTTCGACTTGCGTTTTGATGGAACAGCGTTTCATTTCAAATTTCATTTTTATTCAAAACCAGTGTTCTGTTTTGTTTTGTTGAAACAGTTTCGCTGTTCTGAAGCTGTTTTGACTTTTCGCCCATAGGCTATAATGGGGAAGCTCAAAACAGCCTATAACTTTGTCATTTCTAGCCTGATTTGGATGAAGCTTGCAGAAATAATAGCCCCTTCTGGGGACATGAAGCCTGCCAAGTTTCAAGGAAATAGGTGTAGGGGTTTTGGAGAAACTGTACCTCAAAGTCTTGAAAGCAAAACTCATGTCACGTGTATGTGTTAAGCTACAGCAGGGTCAAAACTGTAGGCATGCTAGATCCTGCTGAGGCAACGAAGCCTGCCAAGTTTCAAGGAGATAGGTGCAGGGGTTTAGGGGAAACTGCACCTCAAGCTGCTGACAGGCAAAACTAATGACATGGGTGACACTGTGTATGTATTAAGGCACAGCAGGGTGAAAGCTGCAGCGATGGTAGTGCCTGCTGAGGCCACAACACCTGCCAGCTTTCAAGGTGATAGGTACAGGGGCTTCTGGGTTCTGGGGCCCTGTACCTCTGGCTGCTGACAGGCAAAACTCATGACATGGGTGCTTGTGAGACTGTCTATCTTAGGGCACAGGGGGGTGAAAACTGAGGCCCTGCTAGGCCCTGCTGCAGCCACAAAGCCTGCCAGCTGTCAAGGAGATAGGTGCAGGGAGAGCCTGGGTTCTGCGGCCCTGCACCTCAAGCTTCTGACAGGCAACGCACGTGACATAGGTGGGTAACACTGTATGTGTGTTAAGGTGTGCCCTCACTCAACTGACCCCAAGGCAGAAAGCAGGGCAGGTCAAACAATGCTGCCTTTTATGCAGTTTTTACATCCCTCCCCCAGAGCACTGGGATTGGAAGGGACCTCAGGGAAGGATGACAGTTACTGGCCAGCTACACAGTCAATAAAGAGAGCAGTCCTTCCCCCCACTTTCCCCCATCTTGCCCCTCCCTCTCCTTCCTTTAGTTTCTGTTTCCCTGCAGGCAAGCCCAGCTTGAGTTTTGAAACTTGAAATGTTTTGAAAATTTCGAAATGTTTCGACTTGCCTTGTTTTGTTTTGAGGCTGTTTCAAAGCTCTCTGTTTCATTTTGATTTCGCTGTTTTGAGTTTGAAACGAGTAGAAACAGCGTTGAAATGAAACTGCTGGTGAAATTTTGCACAGCCCTACTTGTCAGTGGATTCAATTATCTCAGTAAATAATGATTAAGTGACTGGTCCTGCATCTCTTCACATAAGTATCCACATTATCTAAAACACTTGAGTAACAATTTTGAGAGCTGGCTGCTATATTTGTAAAGCACTTTGGAATAGAAAACAGAAATTAGCATACTGAATCAGACCACTGGTCCATCTATTCCAATATTGGCCACAATGACCAATACCACAGGCTTTAGAGGAAAGTTTAGGGAACTTCACAGTAGCCAGATAGGGGATAATCTGTCTTCCCCAATCCTGTCTTATCCACATCTTGAATAGAGGTTGGTTTAAATCCTGAAGCTTGAGGCTTAATATTCTTTTCATAATGTTTAATTATAGTTATGATAATCCTGGATGTTCTTGTTTCTATATAAATGTCCAGTCCCTTTCTGATGAATAGTATATGGTACAAGTATAAGATGTAGTTTTACTATACCTTCTCTGCTGGTGCATGCCCTGTGCAACCACTTATACCAATGCAAAGTGCTATAAATACTACAAAGTCAAAATGGCACTGCTTATAGGCATTTTCTATGCTTTTTGCATTGGTTTGAGTGAGCACAACAGGCACAGGAAAATGGAGAATCAGTACCTCACAGTTTAGACGGCATTTGGTCTTGGAATATCAATGACTTTCTCAAAATCTTGAATAGTTAGATGCCTACAGAATTCTGCTTTCTGACCTGGCATTTTAGGATCTCTCTATTTTCCTTAGTGATGAGAATATATTTATAATATGAAAAATACAGACTTTAAAAAAATGTGAATTATTCAAAATGGTATAGAATTTATACTTGTTTGTTGATTGTCTCATTTAACAATCCAGAAAGCATTGCAATTTCTTTCTTTTCTTTTTTTTTTTTTTTTTACTTTACATCAAGGGAAAAGGCCTCCGTTCAACAGGGAGAGGGGAAAAAAAACACATTAGTAGAACATGCCGAAGGGTAACCAACAGAGAAACCACTCAATCTGCAAAATTAAATCTTGCTGGGTTGTTTTTAATGTATTCTATACATGTGGTTGCGCTTTTCTGTTATCCTTGATGTTTTATTCTACTGCATTGTTAACTGTAGACAGTTTTAATATGAATGTCCTACGTAAATTTATATTATATTTGATGGCCTATATTTGACACAAAACTCCTATTCAAATACATATTGTATCAACATTTCCATGTAATATGTGTTTTATTATTCGTCTTGGTATAGGTTGTATACTGGCTATATACTTATCACCAGGTCTACATTCCCCTTCTCCTTACTCCCCACCTGTCTTTCACCCATTGAGTACCTTGATTTGCATTTTCACTGACTGCCTTTCTTGCATGTAAACTGGCCTCTGGCTTTTTTTCTATTCCATCCAGGAAGAACACAGACCAACTGCAAATCCTCTTACCATGCTCCAGCAAGCCTGCTCCAGCAAGTCTGTTCCAATGTGCTGTAATTACAGCATGTTGGAGTAGCTTCCGAGCTCACGTATATGCACCCATGTTTTTTTAAGTGACACCTTAATGAGCATTAAAATAAGCTAATAACCATTAAGGCGAGGGACAGAAGTACCATATAAACTAGTTTAAGTGATAAGAAACTGGTTTAAACCTGTAACAGAACAGAAGCTTGGGGCATATAAACCAGTTTCAAAATGGCTGAAACTGGTTTAAGATAAACCTGGCTGACTGTAGTATCTGACTTAACTGATTTAGGTCAAACTAGTTTATGGAACTTCTGTCTCAGACCCCTTCCTGGTTCAAGTTAAATCAGAGTCCCACAGCATCCCAGTATGCTTTGCAGTCTTGGGCTGGTCCTGACCCTGTGCTCCCTAGCTGGAGCAGTGAAGGCTGGCTCACTGCCCCGCCCCAAGCAAACCCCAGCTGGGGTCTGGGGCCGGGGAGGGGGGTTAAACTCACCTTCCCCAGAGTACAGAGCTGCCTTGCCTTGCTGGCTTACTTAGTGCTGGCTGCAACTATGGACTACAAATCCCAGAGGGACCCAGAAGCAGGAAGTGATGAACAATCCTGGAGAGTCTTGCTGCTGTAATTGTAGACTGCCTATCCCAGAGACCTTAGGGGCAGCAGGAAGAGGAAGCAAACACACAGCCCCTGCTAGCTATGTGCCAGAGACCCATGCTCTCACACACAAGGCTTCTGGCTTGAGCCATTGGAGGCATGCAGCTGCATTCCCTGAATCAAAACAGATTGTCTGCTCATTTTCTTATCAGTTCAATCTTTCTGCTTAGACTAACCTGCAAGGACTGAATCAATTCAGCCTCAGGCTTTTTGACTGTCTGTACTAAATCTAAGTGCACCTGTAGATGTGCCCACTGTAACTTTAACCCTTTAAAGTTGCAATAGTTTTGCCCCACTTGTATTGCTACAGGAGCATGCAGATTTCATAGCTGCATCATAATAACTTATATTGGTATCATTTGGGATCAATACAATCGTTATATCTGTCGATACCTGTAGTGGTGCAGATCAAGTATCTGTCTGACATGCATATTTTGGTTCATCCATATTAAAATGTATTCTCAATAAACCTTTATACTTGTAAAAATTGTGCTGCTTGAACATATAAGTAGCATATGTATGATAGTCCTTCTCTTTTATGTGTCCTTGAGACAAGGTATTTAACAGAATCTGCAGTTTCATAAGGGCTATTGCTATAGCCTCAAACTTGTGACCTCTGGGCTGTCAATTACATGTCTTAACACCTGCACCACCCCCCAGCCCTTATAGGGTCGTTACAGTGTATTATTTGTACATAAGTACAAGGCTGGAGCTCACACTGCATGGGAATGTGACAGTGAGGAGCTGAACTGTACAAGGTAGCTGATTATATCTGAGCAGAAGGTTGTTTGCTTTGGAACTGAATTCACTGTTTTTAGTTTCTATAATCTTCGGGTGGGAGGCCATGGGTGTTAAGATTGGTTTGGATGTGAATGTTAGATTGATTGATGATGTTCTGAAAGTTTAGTGATTCTATCATATATCATAGCCACCACGCAGAGGATTTCCAGTCGTGACTAGGATTCTAGAGTGCTATTTTACTGCAGCACATACTTAGCCTGAAGAATATTGCACATTTGTTGATATGGTTTCTAAAAGGATTTCTTATCAAACCAAGACATACCAGTACACCTGGGAAATAGGTGAGCCAGAACTTTTTTGTCTATAAGAGGTCATCAAACTGCTTAACTGCTTCTGTACCATTGCAAGAACAAACCAGACTTTGATAGTGAAAGGTTACTGTGCTGTTTGAGTGTGCAACACTCTCATCAAGGCAATAAAAGAGCCTGAGTTATGAAGACGCTAGTGTTTATAGATTTGTGATTATAATTTTGCTGCATAGCACAGATTGGGTACTATCTCTGTGTAGGCAGATAGACAGACAGACAGACAGACAGACAGAAAGTGATTGCACAGACAAATAGATAGTGATTGACATAATCACTTTTTAACATCCACTCTGTGGGTGCATCTACACATGCAATTAATGTGCCTGAATTTTACTGTGCAGTAAATTCAGGTGCATTAAGCTTTGCCTAGAAATATGTCTACACACATGCCTTGTCAGGCACAGATGTGTGCCCAATAGGAGCAGTCAGGTCAGGACTGCTCCTGCCCTGCTCTGCCTCCCTGCAGCAGACAGGTGGAGCTGCAGGCTCTGGCTGCAGTTGCCCAGGTGGTATAGGTACTCTTTAAAAGGCTGCCCCATGCCTTGTTCCCTAGCCATATGCTTCTCTGGCCCAGAGCAGTTTGCACCCTGTTTAGGGTGGGCAAAGCAACCACCAGGAAGGCAGTCCTAGATGTCTGTAGTTCTCTCCAGGACATGCTGGCCTACAGCATGCTACAGGTCATTGGCCTACAGGTTGCTGACCCGCTGGAGGTAGGTTTCCAAGCACTCAGTGTATTGGGGTCCTTGATGGGATACACATTCCCATCACCTGCCCACCCTGGGTAGACCACCCTTACTGCAGCTGGCAGAAACTCCACTCCATTGTGCTGCAGACTGTGGTAGACCACTGAGACACCTTCAAAAACATCTGTGCTGGCTGGACTGGCAGCGCCCATGACACTCGGATTTTCCAGAACTCCCCCCTGCCAGTTCTTATAGAGAATAGCTGCTTTGTGCCAGGTGTCCTGAATCTGCAGCTGGGCAACCTGACTGTCCTACTGTTCCTCACTGGGGACCCCACTTACCCACTGCTGCCATGGCTCATGTGCCCCTACAATAGCCAGCTCAACCCACTCCAGGCATACTTCAACAGATCCCTGGACTGGAGCTGTGCACTTGTCAAGTTTGCCTTTGGATGCCTCAAGGGAGGGTGTACCCTCACTACCCACCTCAAGTTTGCAGAGGCCAACATTCCCCGGGTCATCAACATAGCTTGCATGCTGCACAACATCTTCAAGGCCTGAGGGAAGCTCTTCCATGAGGCTTGGATGGAAGAAGCACAGCAGGTGGAAGACACCTAGCACCAGGACTGCCAGCTGTGGTGGCACTGACAATGATGCCCGTCCCCAAGGCCCTGGATGGGTTGCTGACTCAGCAGTGGGGGCCAGGGCACTGTGTGCATGAGGTGTTGGCAGACCACCTTCTCTTCCACCCCCCCCCCATGAATCCAAGGCCCACAGTGCACCCCCAAGACCCGATGCACAGGTTCCAAACACCAATCTTTATTTCCCTCTGGAACATAGCAACAGATACACCCTCCCTTCTCAAGAACACATTCCCTACTGCTCTCCCTGCCCAACAACATACCCCACCCCTGACCCCAACGCCTGCCAACAATAAAGCACTTTCTTCCCTGTGAAACTGTTTACACTGGTGCATTGACAATTGTCAAGGGGGGGGGGGTGGGGGGATGGTGTGGATGCACCTACAGCATGGATCCATTAGCTGCTCCCTCACCACAGTGACCAGCCAGTCCAGGAGCATGGTGCAGTCCTTGGTCTGGTATTGGCACAGGCAGTGTGTATGGAGGGTGCTGGCCAATGGTGACAGCATCCTTCCAGCCACATCTCCACTAGTAGCTGGTGATTCTCCCCTGTGTGCAGCTGCTGGATCTGCAGAGCAAGGACGGAGCAGCTCATTGCAGAGATAACATGCAGTGTACTGAGGGGCTGTGCACTGCCTGGCCTGAGTGTGAGGGGCATACATGCACAGGTGCTCAAGGACCATGGTAAGTTGGCCAGGCAGGCCCTTCTATGGGCAACTGCTGGCTGAGCCCTCTGTCCCCACTCCTGCAGCGGGAACAGCCAGTTCTCTTGGTGCTTGGCACAGGCAGCCTCCCTTCCCTGTCCTCTACCCAGGAAGGGCCAAGTCTGGCTTTTGCAGGGCCCCTGGTTCCAGGCCTGCAACCCAGGGGCAGACAGGTGACCTGGCACGGGTATGGGTGGTCGTGATGCTCCCTTTCCCTCCTGGACCTCCTCCCTGTGCAGGGCTTACCAGATGGGCATGGCAGGCAGTCCCAGTGGTCAGACTCAGTCCCTGACTGTGGTGAGGTGGTCCATCTGCTTGTGGTGTGCTGAGGTATGGAGGCATGGTGCCTGGCCACCCAGTCAGTGGCCCCCTTTGGTCAGTGGTTCCCTTGAGGGAGGAGCTGAAGCTGTTTGCTTCTGGGGCCATCCCCACCTTGTCCTCCTTGCTTGGGGTATACTTCTGAAGTTGGCAGGACAAGTGGTAGCCCAGCTGCCCAAGCTGCCAGATGAGACCACAGCTGGGGAGCATTCTGGGACCTGGTTCTCGAGGCCCAAGGCCCTTCTCCCCTACCCCCGCCCCCTCACTGAGCCTTCATGCTTGCCGGGACATGGTGCAGGCTCCAGCAGCCCACCCATCCTGGAATAGATGTGGTGGGCCTCACCAGAGTCTGTCAGGCCCAGAATCTGACCCTGCTGCTGATAGAAGGGCATGGATCTGTGGGCAGAATCAGACCAATGATTGTGGTCCTTGACTCAGACCCATTGGACCCATCAGACTGTGACCTTCACACAGCATTGGCAACTGGAGCGCTGGTGGCCATGTTCCCACATGTATTCCTCTGTTGGCTCTGGTGGCCAAACTGTTGCTGAATCTCCATGGTGTCCCATATTGCGATGAGGTCTGTGATCACGCGATCAGTCCAGTTTGACCCATGGGGTGCTGTCTCCATCATCAGGGAGGCTGACATGGCAGCTGCTGCCAGAGGCCTCATGGAGTCAGGCCAGGGCTCCGGGTATGGCATGTGCGCACTGGCATGAGGCACAATGCCTGAGAGGCAGACTCTGCCTGTGTCAAGTCCGGGGGGTGGGGGGCAGAGCCAGGGTCCACAGGGCTGCAGAGCCCAGCATGTGCCTGCAGTGATGGGGCACAGACCCCATGGGCCAGGCAACTGCTGGCATGGGCCATGGGAGGAGTGGGGGCACAGCCAGGGTTTACGGGGCTGCAGCAGCTGGCATGTGTACACACTAGTGGGCCATGGTGCCCAGGGGCAGACAGCAGCTGCCACAGGCCCTGGGGATCAGGCCAGTGGTCCAGAGGCGAACCTGACATGAAGAATGAGCTGTCTCTGCCACATGGCTGCACAAACTGCCAGCCACATGGCTCCGAACCAAACAGGAGGCTGGTGTGGTTCATTGGGCACAGTTTGTGCCTGTCAGTGTGTACACATGAGTTATTGTGCATTAGTTAATATTCCATTTTCCGAGGACCTGTATCTATCAGTACTAGCAAACAGTGCATTAGACTAATATAATGCACAGTAATTGCTGTGCACGTGTAGATGGTGATGCTTTACTGTACATTATATTAGCCTAATGTGCAGGAAAGCATCTCGTGTAGATGCACCCAATAGTGGCAAGCATGTAGAAAATTATGATTATTATTATTTTTGGTATTGCTTTTGTTGTTTTGGCCACTCAGTATTGGCAAGCATGTACAATGTTGTTGTTGTTATTATTATTATTATTATTATTGGTTGTTGTTGTTGATGATGATTTGTTTTGCCTTAGGACAGTGGTTCTCAACTCTAGGCACCCCTTGTTAGACTCAGGCACCCCTCAGAAAATGCCAGCTCTGCGTTTTCACTCATTTTTTTTATTATGAAAAAATAATAGAGCAATTCTGTTGCAAAGAACTCAGAAGCCCACATAACAGGTCAGAATGTTTCTGATGCTATGGATTCCTATTTGAAATCTCTGGGTTTATCTTATGAATTGTATGTAGGTATTTGCACATCTAACAATGGTAATACTGTGCGGCACTTTGCTGTGCCCTATAAAGGATTTCATGGCACCCCAGAGTGGTTCAGAATTACTGCCTGAGGGAGACATTCATGAAGGAAGTTATGTATGAATATGCTCAGTGTTCTCACAGTTAAATTTTAGGTGTCTGACTCCTGAAATGGAATTAACAAACAAGATATAGGTACTTAAGACTGTCTCTAGACTGCAAGATTACTGTGCACAGCAACAGTGTCCTCAAACATATTATCCTACTCATGCTACCACCTCAGCCTGAAGCAGTATAGCCATATCTGTATGATGCAAGGATCTGGACTGGCCAGGGAAAGGCAGGCACAGCTGGGTGCCTGCAGGTTCTCCCATGGCTCCTCCAGCTGTGCCTCCCTCTCCCCAGGCAGGGGGAGCCTCAGGAGAAGCCCCCATGGCTGCCCTGACTGGCCTCAGCTCCTGCCTGGTCCCAGCCTCCTGGCACTTAAAAAAAAAAATGCTCTGCACTCACTGGCTGCAACAGCAGTGAATAGGACCTCTGGGGACTCATGGCAGAGGTCCCCCCATGCAGTGCAGGGCAGTGGGGGGTAGCAGGGATCACCCCCCCACTTGGCACTCATGTGGCAGCTGTCACATCGCGCAGGTGCTGCATGGCTCAGCAGGGTGCCGTGTGCTGTCTGGGAGTTAGGGCAGCTCCAACAGTCAGCCAGAGCCCCATACCACTCAGCCCCAATGGGCCCAGCTCCCAGAAAGCATGCAGCACCCTGCCAAACCACGCTGCACCTGTGCCATGTGGCAGCTGCTGTGTGGGTGCCAGGTAGGGTGGTGGTCCCCTTTGTTCCCTACTGCCTCACACTATGTGGTGGGGCTCTGCTATGAGCCCTCAGAAGCCCTGATCACCACTGCTACAGCTGGTGAATGCTGGGCTTTTTTTTTTTTAAATTGTTGGACATGGAAGCCATGGGGGCTTCTCCCTTAGCTCCTCTGGCTGCACCTGCCTCTGCCCCAGTGGTAGGAGCCACAGGAGAAGCCCCCGTAGCTGCCCTTCCCAGCCCCATCTTCAGCCCGGCCCCAGCCTCCTAGCACTTTAAAAGGAGGGCTGCGGGGTTGTTGCAGACTCTTCCCAGGGGGCAAGGGTCCCCAGATCTGCATGTGGGATGATAGCAGGCTGCTGTCCCTCCCCCAAAGCACTGGGATTGGAAGGGACCTCAGAGACAGATCACAGACACTGTCCAGCTGCAGCTGTCAATATCAGATAAGTCCTTCTCCCGCCCTTCCCCCTCCCTCTTCTGAGTTTCTCTTTCTCCGCAAGCCCACTTCTGAAACATTCCAAAACATTTCCGAAACTTTTCAGAGATGTTTTAGAGTCTTCTGTTTTATTTTGGATTCAGTGTTTCAGGCACCAAAACGGGCCAAAACACCTCTGAAACAAAACGGCTGCTGAACTTTCACACAGTGCTACTTAATAGCAGCCTTCCACTACCTGAAGGGGGTTTGAAAGAGGCTGGAGCTAGACTGTTCTCAGTGGTGGCATATGACAGAACAAGGAGCCGTGGTCTCAGGTTGCAGCAAGGGAAGTTTAGGTTAGATATTAGGAAAAAAATTGTTACTAGAAGGGTAGTAAAACACTGAAACAGGTCACCCAGAGAGGTGGTGGAATCTCCATCCTTGGAAGTTTTTAATCCACCTAGACAAAGCCTTGGCTGGAATGATCTAGTTGGGGATGGTCCTACTTTGAGCAGGGGGTTGGACTAAATGACATCCTGAGGTCCCTTTCAACTCTAATTTTCTATAACTATGATAAATGAGGATAATAATAGTTTTCAAATGTGTGTTTAATGTAAAAAATAACCTAGGTAGACAAGATTCTTTGGGTAAATCTGATAACTTTTATTACACCAACTAAAATAATTAGAAAAATTCCTTCTTGCAAGGTTTTGGGTACAATCACCCTTCTTTAGGCAGAGGGAGCACCTGCAGATTTACCCATAAAAACCTCATCTGCCTATGTCCTTAGACCAAAACAGCTACAACCAACACCCATGAAACATGGAAAGTAACCTACAAATTTGTGTTTGTGCCTTTAAGGTTTGTTTGTAGTAACAATGGTTGTTTACCTAGAAGGAGGAAATATAGACACTCTTTGTATTAATAAATCATGAGACTGGCTCTGGTGTTATAATACATTTTGGTATTATTCCCTTTCTAGTTTGTAAGCAATTGATTTCATGATTTGGGGCCTTTCTTCACAAGTGGGAGGATCAGAATTTTTTTAAATAACATTTGAGATTCTCTTATTGTCAAATGATTCAAAAGCTTAGCATGATACTAAGTATGATACTGCTAGCAAAAAAATCACAAGAACAGGAAACACTGACAACTATATAAAAAGTGATATAATTGCAGCTAAATTTCAGAAGAGAATATATTTGAGTAACAAGTAAGTATTTTACCATATTTATTTTTTAAAACAGATTTGACTTCTCAAGACTTTAATACAGTGACTAAATTCAATCATAAATGTGAGAGAGCAATTATATGTGTTTTAACCAGATTTAAATAATCCTTAGTTGCTGAATTGCTACCAATGTTTTTCATACATGAGTTGTATACCCAAATATACCCAAACACACACACACACACACACACAGAGTGACACGCATATAATTATGTTTGTAGTTTGTGTGAATATGTTTATGTTCAATGTAGCAGCTGCAGCTGCTGTGGGAACCAAGAGTCTGACCTTTGTGTGTATAAAGGCTTAACCATAAAATTACATTAGTGAAAGGTTTATGCGATTCATTGCCTTGGTTCTAGAAAAAATAAACTGTGACTGATCAATCATATGTGCAAATGAAGCCATGATGTATGATTCAAATATATATGCATATGGTGTAAAATTCATCCCTTTTCAGCACAGCAAGAAAAGTATCCACCCGCAACTCAATGGCAACTGGTAGCACATTTCTGTAGCTTCTATATTAGCTATTTGAGTCAAGCTAGGTGGAAATTTTACAACTACCTATTTTTTCCTCTTAAAAAAATATTTGCCAAAATTATAACTTTTTGCAGAAATGTACTTTTGTCTGGAAGGTTTTATACATCCCAGCATAGACTTTCTGGTCAAAAACAGAAAAAGAAAGAGATTCCCTTATCCAATAAGCCAGTAGCCTGTGGGTTAGGTTTCTAATGAGGTTACCAAATCAAGCGGCAGAGGGACATGGTTGTTCCATAGCATTAGTATCTGCTGTAATCACTATCTTACTTTCTATTCCTAGTGAAAATGTTTTGTTTTGTTTTGCTTTTTGTGCTTTCAAAAATATAGGTCTCGACTGAAAACAGATTTCAAAATCTCAATCTATTTCATGAAACTAAATTCTTGTTTTCTAGCCAGTCTTAGTTCACAATCCTTAAGTAGTTTTGCATGTATCTACAATGAAGCCTTTTAATCCCAACTTGAGTATTGCTTGGCCCATTCTTTTGTCTGCTCCTTGTGGAGGAGGGGTGCTTTACCTAGCTCTGATGTATTTGGATAGTCTAGAAGCACCTCTATGGCTTGGTTTACCACTATTTCCAAATAAAATGTGAAAACCGGTGGGTCTTCTTTGCTGGGGCCCTAGAGCAGCCACTGCTTTGAAGAGGGCATTTCATTCATTTCACATTGTTAGAACAAAGACAAAATTCACTTCAGTTCTCCTGTATGTACAAACACATTTCTTATATGAACATGCAAATTAACACATACATTTTTATGTCAAGAGGAAAGTGATATATGTATCTCTAGTCTGTGGAAGCGGCTTATTGTTTCTTATTTTAAAACAGGATCACTTAGATTAGGGATTGGCAATGTTTTTTGGCAGCACATCAGAATGACTCAGCTCAGGACCTAGGGAAGCTAGCATTAGAACTTAGCCCCTGCCCCTAAGGCTTCATCCCACCACTACTATTCTTTGCCTGGCCATGGTACAGCATGGGTGAACCTCCCTGCTCCCCCAGCCGCCTAGCTGCCCAGCCACCCAGCTATGGTGTGGTGCAATTAAAGCCACTCGCTACCAAATATTGCTGAAGCCACCTGCTATAGGCTGGATGCAATTATTTTGTGAACCAGATCTGGCCCACAGGCCATACAACCTCTGATTTGGGTGATCAGATACTGTATATATAATTTCATATATATATTTAGACTTAGTTCAAGTGGTTAAAATTCCATTTCATTGTCAACAACAGCTCTCAGACATTCGTGCCTTTATTGTCAATAAAACATTTGAATTCTTAAACATACATTTGAACTTGCACAATGAATTTGTAACAAATGGTTTGACGTGCAAGTAACCAAACCATGAAACAATTTTTCTTTTAAAAAATTCCCATTTGGGCAGAAACTAAACAGAAAAATCCTTCATGATCAACTGGCAGACTTTAAAAATGAGGTTTAAAATCATCTGCATTTATGAGCTAAAAATGAAAATGCTTATCAACCCGACTGTAGCCAGAATAACTTTACCATGGTGATCTGTTACTCTATTTTGAATAAATGTGCTCACCTTAAAATCAGTTGCCAGTACATATAAACCACTGAGAAGAGATGGAATGAAATATACCAGGAATTAACTCATACTCCAACAAAGGATAGATTCTTTTCTTATGCCAGCACTAGTGTGCTCAACCCTCTCCAGGGGTTTTGTAGCACCAGCATAATATGTTTCCGTGATGGTAGTAAGTTTAACATTGTAAGTGATATTGTGATATATAGCCTGAGGCCTTCAACCCTGCCAAATTTTTGGCTCTAAAGGTTTTTCATTTTAGTTTGAATGCTTTCCTTTTGCCTGAACTTTTAAAATAAAAATTCTGAAGGAAAGAGGAAGCATAGTCTGGGTTTCAGTGTAGAGAAATCCAGGGAGAGAGCAATGATTGTGTGACTTAGAATAGGTCATTGAATTTCTTAATGACTAGTTCCTTCATCTGTGGAATGAAACTAATATGACCCTTTCAGCAGTTCAGAATATTTTTAGATGTTTTAGGTATCCAGGTTGTAGCTGTTTTGGTTTAGAGGAAAAAGCAATCAGGGCTTGTGGTAGAGGTGATATCCATTATTAGACCAACTAGATTTTTGCAACAACAACAAAAAAAATCTTTAATTACAAGCTTTCAGGCACAAAGGGTGTTTGTGCCCCAAAGCTTGCAATTAAAGAATTTTTTTTTTTTTGCAAAAATCTAGTTGGTCTAATAAAAGACATCATCTCTATCACGAGCCCTGATTGCTTTAGATGTTTTGGCTCTTTCAGTCAAAATCTCCCGAAAAATCTGGAGTGTCATTTTTATTTATTATTAAATGAAAATTTAATCACAATTTGTTTGGAATACCAAAAGGACTCAGAAGGCTTGTCTGGCTGTTTCAGAGAAAATACTCAAAGCAAGCATAAGTGACAAGCAACTGTGATTTATGGAGTTTATATCCACTGAGAATTTCTGGTAGCAAATCACAGGAGCACTACTTAAGATAGAATTAGAACCCAATATATAGCTTCTTACCTATTTTTTACTTTCACATGTAGTTTAGTATTTATCTGTTTCTATTTCACACTTTATCTTTTTAATCCTTAGTTGTATCAGTTAGTAAAAACCCTGGAGGATTTTTGATGGATTTAAACACATAAAGTTGAATAACTGGATGGCAAATGAATTGTAAAATGGATACAAAAGTGGTATTGTTCAAGAGTAAATTGAAGTCCTCATGTAGATATAGCAGACTTTACAAAGATTTGCAAAAAGCAAAGACTTATCATATTGTGGTTTTTCAATAAAATATGTATTAAAGAAGGAAAATAACCATCATATTTCATTACTGCAAGGGTGTCAAAGATATGACTCGCAGACCAGATTGGCCTATGGAACCCTATGATTCAACCAGTGGGTATTGGGCAGACCCTACACACTGCATGCAGCATGTGTCGTGGATCCACCACTGCAGGTGCTTCACATGGCACAAGGGACCGGGGACAGGGTGTGCACTAAATGCTTGCCTGTGCTGGACGCTGGCTCTGGGGCCAGTCCAGATTGGGCCCACAGACTGCCCCTGCAGCCAGAGGTGCTGCATGCGGTATGTACCCTGGCCCCACCCCATAAACCCATGATTGGGGGTGACACAGGCTCCATGCTGGCTCCACATTCATGCTCCAAACTAAAGACTGTGAACACTGTATGCAGCATGCAGGGCTGGTCCAGGGCATGCACTTCATGAGGTGCCCATGCCAGACCAGACCAGTATGCTGGCTCCTGTGTGTGGGAGTCAGTCTGTGGGTCTGATCCAGCCCACAGACCAGCCTCACACCCCTCATCCCACCCACAAAGGCAGATAAATTTGACACCTGTGCATTACATTATTGCCTTGATCCTATCCAATGAGTTCTAGGACACTGAATAAAATGTATGAAATAATATTCACACACACACACACACATATATGTGTGTGTGTATATATATATATATAAATTCATCTCCAAGGTGGCCTATATCTTCAGCTCAGAGCTTCTTGATATACAGCATGTATTCTCTGAATTAGAATGTCTCCCATTGACAATTTTCATTTTGTGTCTTCAGAAGGACTTCAGGAAGATCTTTTCCTGAATAAGGAGGTAGGATGAAATCTGCCAGATAGCATATATATTAAAAGAAAACAATTGCAGAGTTGGGATAAATGTTATTTTACAATTAGAATAACTTTAATATCATTCTTCTAAAATATTCAGATTTCAAATTAAGGATTTTAGCATTATAGTTTGAGATATCTGATTATCGTAAAGAAAAAAAAGCTGACATTTTGTTAACTGAAAGCACAATTGAGTTAAAGGCTTTTTTCCCTGGACTATACTTTGTCTTTTCAACATTATTAAATTTGTATTGTAGTGCAACTATGAACTGCATAATGTAAATGTGGAATCTCCTTGTTACACCACTTCTCTCTTCTTCACTCTTTAATCTAACTCACTAGGCAGAACTTTGGATACAGAAGAAAAAGAATATGAAAAGTGATTACCAACAGCACTCTTTTTATATACATAAGTATCCAAGTCTTTTTAGACATGGAGAGTTGCATATCTCAAATTTGTAAAAACTTTATCAACCATGGTTTTAAAAATTATGTACGTATGATGACAAAGATGTCTTTAAGACCCAATTCATTCTCACTTCTACATAAACACTGTCTTTATTAATACAAATAAGTCTTTGCTGTTGTTTATCCTAATAAAGTTGTCAAGTTGTGACAAGAATTGTCTTATTGGTCATCCTCTATTAACTCTGGTTAAAACTTAAAATAACAAACCCAGGAACAGCATGTAGTTATTTGCCACTGCCAAGCATGACATGGGCAGCCCAGGGAAAGTAACTTGGTGGGAGGGAGGGGCTGGCAGGTCTGTGGGTAGGCTTGGCAAATTGGGGAGGCTTGCCAAGCAGGGCAGGAAGGGGTAATCAAGGGGGCTAAAAATAGCCCAGTCAGGGTTAGGGGCATAAGAACAACTCAGCCCCAGGCCTGGGGGGAGTGGCTGGCTTTTGCAGCCCAGGGGCTGTACTGTGAATGCATGCACCTCCTGATGTGAACTAATTTAGATCGGGCGTGCCATTTTTTGATAATTTAAGCTCTGCAAATACCTGCAACACCAGGCATTTAGACTGACCGAACATTGGTTATGTCAATCTAAACTTAATGCTTGATAGTTTTATATCTGCTTTTTTTAATTCAATGGTGAAGCCACGTATGCAGGTTTTAGTTTTAACAAGTCCCATAAACATTCTTTCCAACCCCTAAATAATTTATGCTGGTTTTCCCTGAATATCTTCCAGTTTGTTATCAACAGGCTCAGTCCTGATGTATTTCAGCATCTTAGCAGTGAAGCTACCACTGCCCCCAAGAGAAACTGTCATCTCCTTTACATGTTGCCCTTCCACATATAGCTCACAGCTGTGTTGACTGTTTATAAATATATTTTCATTGTGACATCGCATCTAATTTGGTGTCCACAAATGTCTTTTGATTTATCTGCTACGTATTACCTTCTCCCTAAATAACCTTGCCATGGCTAATATCGCCTTACAGTATTTTAAGTCTTTTTTGTCATATTGAATTTATTATAAACTCTTCTTCATATCTACTGATGAAAGCACAAGAAATAACAGGAAAAAAATTGCAGTAAGCGAGAGTTAAGATATCAGGAAAAAAATATTCTGATTGCAAGGGTAGTTAAATTCTGGAACAAATCACCTAGAGATGCTACTGAATCTCCATTACTGGAGGTTTTTAAAAGCAGGTTAGACAAATAAATATCTTCTAGCCATAATCTAGGTATAGTGATCCTGAACTCTCAAGATCTATTCCAGCCTTTTTTTTTGCTATTATTCTCTTTGGTATTTTCTAATTACTTTCCCAAGGTCCCCCATAAGGCACCAAGGTTTCTCCATAATATTGATAGTAACACTTTCCTAATAACATTTTAGGGATTGTTACACTTTACACTATAACCCAAAAAATCTGAATCAGCTTAGTGTTTTTCAGTTTAGTGGAGCAGTCACACCTTATGGTGAAAAATCATCTCTGACTGTCCTTCACCTACACAGTTGTGACTTGCCACTAGCAGCCTGGTGAGCCGGGGCAGGACTAGGAGGTAAGGGCAGGACCAGCTTACTGCTCCTGTTTGACAGAGTGCCATAGCCCTGGAGTGCTTGGTAGCCATGGTGACTACCACTGCCGTCTGGACCAGTTCACTGCTTGAGCTCTGAGGGACTCAATCTTCTTTTTCTTTTAGCCCACCCCACTGTGCTGCCCCTGCCTTGGATGCCAGCTGGCCTGGTACTGCCTGAGCTCCAGAAAGGATTGGGACCTTTGGAAGTCAGGCAGCACTTGGCCAGCTGGCAGCCTGACTGGTGGTGGCAAACTCCAGAGGAAAAAAAGGATCAGGCCCTGAGGACATGGGCACACACCCCAGCAGGGCTGGGCACCTGGACCAGTTCCTGCTGACCCCACACTCCACTGGGGTGTGTAAGGTTCAGCCACTGGCTCTCCCCACCTGAACTGCCTGACAGTGGCTGTGGTTGGCAGGTACCTGAAGCTCCTTAACTCCCCGTAGCAGCTGGACTGCTCCAGGCATGGAGTGCATGGCTTTGTGCTGCCAGTCTGGGTTGGGGCTGCACAGAGCAGGCAGGGGGGCTGTGCTGCTCACAGCCACTTCCCAAGCCTAGCGCGGGTGGGAAGTCCCCTGTATCACCTCTGCCAAGGCATGATCCCAGACCACTGGGCCTGAGCAGAGTGAGTGAGCTCCAGGGCTCTGGTACTGGCTCTGCCTGGTGGAAGCAGCAAGCTGGTTTTGCCCCTAGTTTCTAGTCTTGGTCCAGGAACATGCTGGGGGGAGGGTTACAGGGATGGGAACTGGGAGGCAGCTGGGTTTGGGAGGCAACTGTGAGCAGTGCAGCACTGAGCTGTGAGCAGGTAGGTGGTGGGAGCTACCTGGCTGCTACAGGGTATTCAGAGGCTTCAGGCACCTACCAACTTTGGATGCTACTAGATGAGCAAGGTGGGGGGAGCCGATGACCAGACTCTGCACAGCACTGTGGAGTGCAGAGTTAGTGGGAACTGGCTTTGGGCTGCTATGTTACAGCTGCTAAGCTCCACCCTACTTCAGCTGCCCAACCTCACTGGGACATGTGTCCAGGTCCTGGGGGTGCAGGTACTGGGAGGGGGACACACTGCAGCAGTGCAGGGCTGGGTGGAAGTTCAACCATGGGTCAGTGGGAGGGTGAGCACCAGTCTGTCATCCCTTGCAAGCACTGTGGTTCTAGTTCAGCTCAGGCATTTGGAGCAGCAAGCCAGTCTGGGAGGCAGCACCAGGGCACTGGTGCTAGCTCTGTCTGGCAGGAGCAGCAGGGCATAGGCACCATGCCTGGCCCTGCTGCACCCCAGTGTCCCTGCTCCAAATTAGAAGGGGTCTCTGTATCCTGGGATGTTGGATCACTTCAACTTGAGTAGAATAGCAGTGGAGAGTGGCCATGACTTAATGGCACAGGAGCAAAATTAGTCAGCCTAGAGATAATCCTGCCCTGGAGCGGCGTAACTTTGAGATGGATAATGACTGCCTTAAGCTACTTAAAGTGTTAATATGCAGCCAATCCAAGGGTTAAAAGCTCCAGAAGCTGCCTAAAATTACCATGTAACAAGGCCCTTAGATGTAGACAAGAACACGTACCCTGGTGTCATTTGTATTGGTTTTTCTTATCAGTGAAAATTACAATAGGATCTGGAACTGACAGATCTTCAGCCATCTGAGGGTATCTGCATGCATTAGGTTATTAAGGCCATGCCTTGCCACTCGGTGGTGAGGAAGCAGGTAATAGCTTTTTTTCCCTTGAGAAAATGACTACCTTAGAATAGATGTGGACTTTCAAAACATAAAACACAGTAACTTGCAATTGGTGGAGTTTTACCCCTGATTCTTACAGAAGGAATTCTTCACTGTTTTAGGATAAGTTGCAGTATGTTATCTGTCCCCTAATATTTAATACCTGTATAAACATTTCAACTGTCCATGCTCTACTGGGTATATTTTCCAAATCATCAGTAAGAATATTAAATAACAGTGGTGCTGACAATCCTTGAAGATGCATCCTGGATGCTTCCCCAAATAGTGCACTGCTGTTTATTATTGGGCTAATAAACTCCTTCAGAGTTTAATTATCTGGATTCAAAATCGATCACAGGGAAAACTGTGAACATTTTCTGTTGTATTTTTACATCTTTTTGTTTGTGTCTTTGTTTGATTTCCTGATTATTATGCCTCTTGTGACATATACTGAAAAAGCAAGGTTTTAAGATTGAACAATAAACAAAAACTTTCTCACACTAGCATTACATGGGAGTTATCTGGACCTGATATGATGCCAGAGGGAACAACAAAATCTTTCATTGACAGTGTAATGGTATGTCATCTTTTTGCTATGTTCTCTGTAGATATTAGCATTTACAGATTCATATAATACACTGTAATCTCTATAAGGAGACCTGTCATCCTGTACTGCAGCAAGATGTACTATTAAGTATCTCTTAATCCACATATCATTGATACAGTGCACCAGAACAGACTTGTAGTATTTCACTTCAGCCTTTATAAATCATCCGTCTGGATTGTAATGGCTCCTTCAAGGCTGACATGATTTCAGTATGATTGTTACGACTGCACATCATGATAAGAATGTAATTTACAGTAACTCCCATGCAGCTATGGTAGCCACTTTTATTGCTATTTTAGGTTTTTTTTGTACAGCACAAAATATAAGACTACTTCAAATCAATACACCAGTACTTATTTTTAAATAGATTATTTTTTAGCTGAAGTTTCACCTGAAACACCCTGCCCATCTCACACTTTGTGGTGGTATATCAAAATTTTATTCTAGGTAAAATTCACACCATATTACTTTACCCCAAAACTGCTGAGATATTCTCTTTAGAATAGATATTCATATTAACAATAATACCATCCAGAGTTAATACAAAAACACATTTATAGAGATTAAAAGCATGCATGTTTTGTTAGAATGTAGCCAGTTTATCTCATGTACCATTTTTAAATGCTATATATAGCTGTGATGAGTAAAGAAGAAATTGTTTTGTTGCAGAGATACCAAGGGAGTTGAATCAGTTTTCACCAAAGAGCATACAGTATGTAAGAATGAACTAAAGGAAGTGGAAGAATTTATTAGTATTCTAGTGACCTTTCAATCATAGACTATATAGAAATCCCAAGGGCTCGCTTACAGCTAAATTAATAAAGATAGCACATAATATGCAAGGTCAGATAGTGCCCTTTCCAAAGAGTTTTTCTAGTTCTTAATTTTATTCATGGAGAATAGTGTTACTTCTCTGTACACCAACATGTGGGAGGGGTTTTGGAAAGTAAGGAGTAAGGAAATCCATATGGCAATCAAATACTAGACTGAAAAAACCCCTCCCCGTATTGCTCATAGAAGCTATTGATATATTATGTGATGCAAGTGACAGAATATTGAATGCATTAATTGTGGAAAGCATCGAGTCCCTTCATCTCCCACAGATATTCAATCATTTTCCTTTGTCACTGGTTTGGACAGCTTTTCACATCATTCAGGATAAGGGCAAAGTTACTGACCATGTCTTACCAGTATAGTCAAATGTTTAGATCCATGAGGATGCAGATCAAAGAAAGGAAACCAATGGGAAAATGGAGAGGGTTAAAAAAAGAAAGAAAAAATGTTTGGACAAAGTGCATCAGTGATTGAAAAGCAAAGTGCAGGGAAAACACTCAGTGCTCCCTTAAGAGCACCATGGCAAGTTATACTGGAGTAAACACCTCCTGTCAGTAACCATTTCCAATTTCTTGAGCTAGGCATCCAAAAACAAATCCAAGACAGTGAAAGTGATAAAACAGTGTACTTGGATCTACAAGTGTAAGGTCTCCAGGAGAGAGCCCTTATTCCTGTTAGTATGGTAGTTAGTGGTGGTTAATTATATTGGTTAGTATGGTGATTAATTCTAGCAGTTAAAGTGTTTGACTAGTATAGATCCAATAGGCCAATCTGATCATATGAGTTGATCTCTCCATTTTTAACTGAGCATAAGTAGTCATTATTTGTCTTCAAAGCAACTATTCCAGCAACAGAAATTGATGACTTCATAGATTTTAACACCAGAAGAGAACGTTGTAATCATTTAGTCTGACCTCCCGCATGACAGGCCGTAGAATTTCACCCAGTAATGCCTGCATCAAGTACAATAATTTATAATTGAGCTAGAGCATATCTTTTAAAAGGACATCAATATTGATTTAAACATGGAGAATATACCACTTTTCATCATAAGCTGCTCCAAAGGTTAATTACCCTCACTAGCAAAAATTTGCATCTTATTTCCAGTTTGAATTTCTATAGTTATAAACTGAAGCCATCAATTCTTGCCTTGGATTTAAATAACATGTTATATGTTAACTTTTTACTATCAGATATTTTTTCCGTGTTTTGGTACTTATAAAATAGAATTAATTTACCTCTTAACCTTCCTCTTGGTAATTAAGTTTCTTAAAGTACTCCATAGAAAAGCATACTTCCTGCTTCTTGTATCAGCCTTTTGTCTCTTCTCTGTACCCTTCCCAATTTCTCAGCATCCATTTTAGGAATGTGGATGCCAGAACTGGATATAGTACTTCTGTAGTGACCTCTTCACTGTGCATCTAGAAATCATGTTATATTCCTAGTTGTACTTAATATTCCCTTCAAGAACCCCAAAGGAACTAGGGTATACACCTGAATACAACATTTCACTAATTTAAGGCAGTAGTCAGCAATGTATTCCAGCAGTAGGCTGGAATGGCCCAGTGTGGGTCCAAGGCAAGCCAGTGCTAGAACCTGGCCACTGCCATGACTTTTACCTGATGCTAGCTTCTCTTTCTCACCCAGCTGTCACATTTACAGGTGAGGGTCTCTGCTGCCTGGCTGCCCAATCTCCTGGCCTCAGCATGTCACAAGTAAAGTCCCACAGCAGTGAACACTGTTGATGCCCCAGTGTTCAGGGCTCTACAGGCTAGATCTGGTGGCTATGTGGACTGGATCTGGCTCTGCTGACTGTAGGCTGCCAACCCCTATTTAAGTAGTTTCACTAGTAGTTTCACTATTTCTCTATATAAAGGTAACAGAACCTCTCGAATCTTGCTTAATTATTTTTAAATCACTACATATAATAATCACCTAATGACACCAAAATAACCAGATACTTTATAATTCTTTGTCAGATAGTAGCTCATGGGAAATGGCAAATATAGTTATAAATGAAAACACCACTACATTATCAGGAAAGGCATATATCATGTAATAGAATTCCTTACCAATCCAAAACAGATTGTGACAAGCAGGTAGACTCTTTTATTTGCCTGTCTGTAAGTGGTACCTTATAGTTTTCTAAAAAAAGTGCTATCTTCAGAACATCAACTTCCTATATAATGGACAACATATAGCAATATAGATTTGCTATACCAGTAATAACTTGTCTTTTTGACTAAAAATAATAACATGATATTTAAATTACTTGAATATGCACTTGTATTTTTATTTATTCTATGTAAGTTACTTAAAGACATTGTTGTTTCAAGGAAGACTAGGCATAGGAAGATTTTGACCAGCTCTCCAGAGAAAGGAAATAGCTAATTTGATGTAACAATACTCTTCCTCACATGTGGAGAATAAATCCTAATTTGTCTATATAAAAGTTTTGGGTTTATTTTTACAGGCCTGAAAGTTAATTGTTATGTTTAACTCTGTGCTGTGCTAAGTAGAGATACATTTTTGAGCTCAGCCGTCTTTGGCTTGTTTGAGTTCTGAGGACGGATGTTTATTTAGGCTGTTCTTCTGCCATGAGTATTCAAATAAAGCATATGAACAATGGAGAAAAGACACTTTTACAAAGCATGATGTTGATACTTGAGATAGTAAAGACTAACAGTAATGTTAAAAGTATCCCATTTAAGGGCCACTGAGGCCCATTGTGGCAGCGATGGCAGGACTCCACTGTTTTGTTAACTCATTAACTTTCTTTACCTTCGTTAACTTCAGCATAAGAAAGAGGTGGTGTGGTAAGAAGTGAACAACAATCATTCAACTGAAGAGCTGGGTAATGGGATATAGAACTATTCATCTTTAGGTCACTATTTCAGTCTTATCCACATTGGCATTGATCAAAAGCCTTTGTCCTTGGAGCGATGTTGAATGACCTACGTTCTATTCATTTCCAGGCTAGGTACTTAGAAATCCAACACAGCAGCATCTGAACATTTCACATTTTTAAAATGTAATTATCTTCACAATACCGCAGTGAGGTAGAGAAGTGTTAACATAGCTTAATTTAATAAATGACAAATTGAAGCTGATGTCTTTTGACCCTACTACTCTTAACTCCTGGATCACCCTTCATCTCTACCGGTTTGGACACATGAACAACTTATCATAGGATAAAAGGAAAGGCAGAGCATGAATATGGACAGTGAAAATGGAGCAACCAATGGTCAGTAAAGCCCTGCGCCCTTTTATTTTTATTCTATAGCACATTGTTTACATGTCCTAGGGGAGGTTAGTGGCCTGCATAATAGTTTATGAATATATTTCATATCAGAAAATTAGCATTCCTGCTTAACTGTCCCCATGCACTGTATAAACTGCATAAGTTCTTAATACAGGGTTTTATATTCCATGCTGGTGGCCAAGCACTTAAAAATTAGGATGTGTGATGCTTAACTTGTTCTTTATTATATCTAGCACCATGTGATGATCATTGTAATAACAGGTGCAGTTTATTAAATCACATATTTGCTTCAATACACAAAACTCCCACCACACCATTCTAAACTTGGCCTTTTGGTACATCAGTGATCAGCTTCAATATCAGTGTCTTTACAGTTTTTTCTGCTGGGCATTAGCTTCCTATCCTCCTGCGTACATAATTTTCTAACAAACACAATAAATAAGTAGCTAAGTTAGTAAGCTAGTTTCCTGTGGGCTCTGTGGAAGAAGAGAAGAAGGTGATGGTTCTGTTTCATGAACCATGCTTCATCCTAAAATAAAGGCAAGAAATAGTGAAGAGACAGTTGTGGGGGAAGTAAATAAGTGAAACTTAAAGACTGATTTGACTGGTGGAGCAGAGGGGAGGTGTAGAAAACTGACAAGAAACAGAGAGTTGTGTGTGTGTGTGGCCGGGATGTTTCTTCTCTTTTTAAAGGGCCTCAGGAATTTTGGATGAGCTGGTCCTGCTTCACACTCCTTGCAAAAAGAGAAGATGCAAACTTCTCCCTGTTTACTGCAGAGGAGCAGGGTGAAGGAGGTAGCTGCAGTGCTCTTTCATGGACTCAGCATTGCCCCAGAAAAACCCAAATTGAATATGATTTTCTGCAAGGCTGAACACTCTGAAGGTTAAAAAAGAAAGCCTTCTCTTCTCTCAGGTTTTTGCACTGGAGAACAGAAAAAATATACAAGTGTCTCTAGTTTTTATCTCTATATCCTCCAAAAGTAATTCTTCTCAGTAGACCCTGAACAATTAGTAAATAAGCAAATAATCAGGAAATCTTCCATTTACATGATTGTAGAAATATATAACAGGTCTTCAAAGAACATTTTCCTTTCTTGCTTTTAACCTTCCAGTCGTGCCATCTGGCCCTGTGTGATGGTGGCTTAAATCATTCATTTTCCTTTTTATGCTGACCTTGGGTTGACATCTTCACATTCTACACAGCTGATTAAACTGGTGGCAATTATTTTCAGATATTCCAAAATCTTTAATTCAGGCTGAAATTCTTTTTATGCCTTTTTAAAGTTCACAAGTAGTCTGATTTTCAAATACCTCTATGTACATTTTTTCTATTTGCTTTGCTTGTATAATCAGGGTGCATGCAATCTGGGAAAATTCAGAGACAAGAAGCCAAAGAGAGGCATAGATATCTTATCTGTGAACATGTTTGTAAATTTAATTGGGGAATCATCTTGTAATTGCCTATGTAATTGTTGCAAGAGTATACACACATATCCCTTAAAATCAAACCTGTACTGACAAATATACTGACAGTGATTAATGTTCCAAGCACTAAAATGAATAAAACTCCCTCCTACTCCTTTATTCTATACTGAGAAGTTTCTGAATATTCGCCATATGCTGATACAATCCCACTTCAGTAGATCTATAAAATTACCTAAAAATTTTGAACAGCATGAGGGTATTTGTCTCAATGACTGAGTGTGTATTGTCACTTATACTTACAAGATATTATAAATTAATTAAGAACCCATCTGAAAGCCCTCAGGTAATTTCCAAAACACTAGGAAAACCTCCTGTGCAGTGATACTGCTGCCTCTGACACTGTGAAAATATTTTAGTCGTCCCTACTAATTTTACTTCACTAAAATTAAAAAAGAAAAATATATCCATGTTTCCTGTTCACTGACACTACTGGGCAAATCTGATGAAGTCAGTTTGATGTACTGGGCACAATAACAGTCTTTCATTTCTTCCAATGCATGACACCCTAGGCTAAAGCAAAAGCACATTTCCAGCAGTTATTATATGCAAAAAACAGAGACATGAAATAGAGAACCATGCATATTATATGTTGGCCATTACGTTTTAGTTTGTTCCATCAGAGCCCAGTTAAAAAGTTAGTGGTTGCATCTCTTGAGCCAGCAGTTTCTCTGAGATCTGCACATGGTGGGAATCTACTGAAGGTTGAAGGTATTGGCTTCAACGCCAATACTGCTGTACTTCCCAATCTAAGTCTCTGAGGCTCTTGCAGTTTAGCTTCTGCAGGTGTGTCATGGTAGATCTTGGTGGGGAAATGGTTTTGCCACCCTGTGCAATGCAGATTACCCTTTTCCAACCCAAGCCTACTTGATCCCTGGGCTTGATAACTTCCTTCCTCCCATGGTTCTGAGACTTAAGGCCAGGTACAGACATTAAACATAAACCCATATAAGCAATCAGAAACTGGTCTATACCCAGAAAGAACAGAAGTTTGGTATACGAGACTGGTTTAAAAATGGTGGAACCTGTTCTAAGATTTGCATGCCCCCCTAAGGTGAATGTGTGTTCTGTTTCCTACCAATATAAACTATGCCACTTACAGAAATCTGCATAATTTAGACTGATTCCACCTTGGGCTTTTTGAATGTCTGTACCTACCCTAGGTGAGTTCTCTAGGGGATCCCAATTCTAAGGGCAGTATGCCACTGAAATGTCTGACCTCTTCTTCCAAACAAGATGTTCTGCCTGGGGATATGTAGTGACACAATTTGGAACATTGTTTGCTGGGCATTTGAATCTCTGACTTTTGTAAAACCAAACTACTCAAATATAAGTTGCATTTACTTCAATCTTAGAATTTAACTCTAGGGTATCAAAAAAACAGGAATTTTGTAGATGCAACTTTTTAGCCTCGTTAAATAAAAGCACGTTCAGACATGTGATCTTGGGACTACACAGTCAAATGATTATGCTGCAGTGCGTGAAGCAGCATATACTTCCTCCAGGCAATGATGCAATTATCATAGTTCTGTTGCTGTCCTCTTTCTGATAACAACTTTAAGGCAGGTGTCAGGATTTTAAAGTTAGGCAGGGGACAGACAGCTAGCTGAGTCAAGGATGTTCCTGAGGCTGAAATCAATGAGCACTGAAAACCAGGAAAGAAAACTATACACACCATACACATGTTTTATCTTTTGTATTTTCACTAAACTTTAAGCACTTATTTTTATAGTTAAAGGTGTAATTATTCAACATAGAGGAACAAACACTTGCTAGTGTACTGAAGTTTTAAAAATCAGTTTAGGGAATTTTGGGGGTAGAAAATGGCTAATATATCTGGTATAATATATCTGGTTAAAATACCCAGATACATGTTGGAAAGATGTCTCTTTTCACTTGCTTAAATAAGAAATGAATGACTTTTAATTTATAAGAAAATACTACCATTGAGCTGAAACCAAACATATGACATTTCAGACCAAAGGAATATTTTTGAGTTACTGTATCTAAAAAGTAGGGTTCAGTGTGGAATGTCTAGGCCTCTGTTTAACTATATCACACACAAGCAATACTATAGAGGGATCCAGGCTCGTAAAGTCTCCTGTACATCCATTTCTTTTGTTAGTCTAAGGTGTAATCAGCCCCCTGCCACACCTGTAAACTGCTTCACAGGTCACTGCACTCTTTTGTGTGTACCCTGTCACAGAAGGAAAGATATAACCTATAAAACATAATATAATATCTTTTCCTAAAGACAAACAGAGTTCCTGTAACATGCAATCAATCTACTATAAACAGACCACAGAAGAGAGATAAATCTTTATTAACTGGAGCACATCACACACAGGGGTACTTCAAATTTAGTTTCGGACTGTAAGAATCCCAAGTTTATAATTAACCCTCATTTTGTTTGCTCCAGCTAAGCAGCAGATTAATGTTAATACTACTACTACTGAACAAAAAAAAAAAAAGCTCAAGCCCTTCTGGCTAGGGAAAGAAATTACACATACATTAGTATAAGTGATTAGAAACAGGTTCACATCTGTAACACAACAGAAGTTCAGTGTACACTGTGGCAGAGAACAAGTTGTGCTTGTCACTTTAAGAGGTTTAGGCAGGTTGTGCAGCAGCTGGCAGGTGTGATCAGGCCCAATGAGGCAGTCATATGACTGCAAGGGGGCCACCTGATTGGATGAGCACTAGGCAGCCAGGGTATAAGCCCAGGCCCTAAGGGCTGAGCCAGTAATTACATCTAGGGAGCCCGTAGAGCAACAATGCATAGCCTGAAGAGACCAGCTCCTGGAACACTTGGAGGTCAGGGTAGGAACTATGGGGATGGAGGAGTTTCCTGTGGTCCTGGGTAAGACCTGAACTACACCCTGCCAGGATTGGGTGATGTGGTGGAGCTCCCTGTGGTGGGGCAGTCTCTAGGAAATGCCACACCTGTGCCTCCCCAGTGAAAGGCAAGGATGGGGTGCTGTAATGCCTTTGTCCCCACTGCCTTGTGGGTACCCTGTGGAGGGAAAGGCTAGGGGAGCACACCCCAAAAGAAAAGCACAGGGCCCAGGTCAACTGAGTGGGGCCTAAGGTGGGGTTCAGACCCATAGAGTGGGGCCTGAGACAGGGCCAAGGTCCACCTAGGCACCTGAGGCACGAGGGGCAAAAGGCCCAGGAGGCCAGCGAGTGGCGGAGTAGTGGCTCTAGTGAGGGCCAGAGTAGAGGCCCACTAATGGGGAGAAAGTGGCCTGGAGAAGGGGGCCAAGGAGGCCAAAGCCCGTACAGTGGGTTTTGAGGCCGTATTAGGCCCATAGGCTAAGTGCAGCCCAGCAAAGGGGCTGGGGGAGTTACGGATGATTTGGATGCCATCTGCGAGGCATGTTACACAATGTTGGGGTGGTTTAGAGCCGCATATCTGGCCCAGTACACCAGGGTCACAGTCAGGGCAACCTCCTGCATTTACCAATGATTACTGTAACATCAAAGGTGTGGCAGGAATGTCAGTTCAATCCATGCTGCTTAGACTACCCTGTGAAGATTGAATCAATTCAGCCTCAGGCTTCAATTCAGACACCGCTCTTCTGTCTTCAGTAGGTGCCTGCGGCCACTAGGACAATAACATATATACAGTGATGGAAAAATAAAAACCACCATTTCAATTGAAAAACTCACGATTTCAATTAAGGAGGCATGAAATGCAACCCTAAGAACTACAGCCCTGTCACGTGTACAAGCACCCTTAGATTTGGGAAACACATAAATCTGAAAGGAAGGAAAGAAAAAAGTTTGAAAAAATGTCCTTAAAGGTCCCCTCTTTTCCTTTGATGCTAAAGTCCTATGAAGGTCAGTGGTGACCTTCCTCCTACATAACAATACTGAATATAGTTTATTCTGTGGATGATATCAATACTGCTGTCTTGTGTCAGTCACAGGGATTCACTCATGAATCATGCTAAATACTGCCATTCATCCCAGGAGAGAACACCAGGCTAGCCAAAGGAAAATAACTTTTAAAGATGAACTACAAATCATTTACAATAAATTCCTTCCCTTGATTGAAGCAATACATGCCAAATTCTCTCAATATCCAGACTGAAAGACTTATTCCATTTCTTATTTTTCTTTTTAGGTCTTGTATTTTCATTTTAATCTATCAGAAGCTCTTAACGTGACCTGCTAGTAAGAACCGTGACAGTAACATATCATCAGTTACAAGAATAATTTGGTGTAAGGTGAACATTTTCAGTCTTAAGTAAACTTTTTGAAATCACATTGTGTTTAGAGGATCATAGAAAAGTAGGAACATCAAGATAATCCCTGACTAAACCATCTTAGCCAAGCATCTGTATAAACTGCCCTGCACAATTTTCAGGAATGGAAACTCCACTTCTCCAAGTAACTTGTTCTAATGCTTGGACATTGTCATAGTCTTCCTAACCTCCAACCTAAACTTCCTCTGCTATAGTTCGAGGCCATTGTTCTGAGGCCTGTACTATAGCCACAGAGAAAAATCTATCACCATCCTATTTACATTCACCTTTCAGGTATGAAATCCCCTCTCAGTCTTACCTTTTCCAGACTATATGACCCAAGTTCTTTCAGCCTTTTCTTATAAATTATGCTTCCCCAGTCTCTAATCATTTCTCAGAATGCTTTTTTTAAGTAATGGGAAATAGGATATTAATTGTGAAGTGCATCAAAATTGGGGAACCCATCCCCACTCCAAACCAAACCTCTAAGCACATTCTCTCATTTTATTTTCCTTTCTTGATAAATAATCTACCTTAAAAATTGATCCTTTTAATGTTTGGTCTAATTTTAAATGTCTGTACTTAAATTAAGTGCATAGGTTAATTAATGCCATTCTAATTGGATTTGAATTACATATACTCCAATCATTCCATTTAGATCACTGCATCCCTTACCAAATCAATAAATAATTCAGCTCCCTAAGGAATACACTATTAATCCAAAATCTAGTTGGCTAACTGAGAAGACTTGACTTTTCCAAATTATAATAGAAATGGAAACTTTCCAGCACTTAGTGTAGAAAGTGACTCAGAAATCTTTCTCACAGAAAGGCTACCCTAAAAGCTATGATGGTATTACTCATTCATGACATCATTTATACTATGTTCTCCTTCATTTATTTTATTTCAATTAATACAGATGGAATCAGTCTTTTTCTCCCAGCTCAACAGCCCAATGAGTTGAGTAAGAATTGCATTCTCTTTCAGAAGTATCAGCTGCTTTATCTATAGCACACCTGCACACAAACTCATGAAAAAGGACACAGTGCCTGAGTTTACAATCTAAATGGAGATATCACAAAATGAGGGAAAGCAAAACAGGCAGGAGGTAGGAATTATGTAATACAAAGGCACAAATATAAAATCTTGGGTTTAGAGGAATAGTCCAGATTACTGTTTTTGTGCTATTTATTTTATTTTATTGTGAATGGGAGAGGGATGGGTTTGAGATTAAGAAGGGGGAAAACTACAAAGTATAAGAGGTAGTGAGCTAGGAAAGAAGGAAGGCAGGTAGAAAAACAAACACTTAAGTCAGAGAAAGCTGAGTGGGAAAATATATCTGCTGAATATGGAAGGTAATTCTGGAGGGGGATGGTTTTGGTAGGGCATGGAGCAAGCAGATGTGTTCTGACTGGATGTTATGCTTGCCCAAGCTCCTGGGGCTGCTATAGCAGCAGGTGGAAACAGCTGACATAAATGATGGAACCCAAAATTGGAAGATCAAAATGTCCTGATCTAGCTGTTCATGGAAGATAGCTGGGTAAAGCTTTCAGGATTGGGTCACACAAATGGGAAGATTTTGTGATCCTTGTGGATTGGCACATGGGGTGGTAGAATTAGTGAATAAAGATTTGCAAAGGTAGGAAACAATTAAAAGTGTTAGTAGACTATTCAAGCTGCTTTATCACACTGCAGGGAAACCAAAGAAATAAAAATCAAAGTTGTAATACAGAAAGAGAAAAGATACCAATTCATTTTTTCCAGCATGATAAACATTCCAATCAAAATTTTCCACCTACAGTAACTGGTGATTAATTACACTTTTTTCAGGGGCTTGTTTGGAATAAAGTTAAATACAAATAATCATGCCTCATTTCCCCTGTTACCCTCTTCACCCTGTTCAACTAATTAATGAACCAGCAGTTGCCCTGATAGCATGGAAATTTATAAGACATGCACAAAATAGGACATTGTGTATCTCATTTTCCTTTAGTGTAATCATTTAATAGATTTCATAGATTTTTAGGGTTGGAAGGAGTCTCACTAGATCATTGAGTCCAAACCCTACCCTGGGCAAGAAAGAGCGCTGGGGTCAGAAGACCCCAGCTAGGTGCTTGTTTAGCTTCCTCTTAAAGACCTCCAAGGTAGGGGAGAGCACCACCTCCCTTGGAAGTCCATTCCAGATTTTGGCAACCCTCACCATAAAGAAATTTTTCCAAATGCCTAATCTAAATCTGCTTTTCATCAGTTTATGGCCGTTGCTCCTAGTAACCCCAAGGGGCACCCTGGTAAACAGAGTATCCCCTATTCCTAGCTGCCCACCTCTTGTAGATGGCTACAAGATCCCCTCTCAGCCTTCTTTTGCAGAGGCTGAAGAGATTCAGGTCCCTCAATCTCTTCACATAGGATCTTACCTGTAGGCCAATAACCATATGACTAGCCCTCCTTTGGATCCTCTCTAGGTTATCCACATCCCTCTACAGTGCAGTGCCCAGAACTGGACGCAGTACTCTAGCTGCGATCTTACCAAAGCCACATAGAGGAAGTATCACCTCCTTAGACCTATTCGTGATGCACCTTCTAATGCATGAAAGAGTGCAGTTGGCTTTACTTATCACTTTGTCACATTGATGACTTACGTTCATTTTGGAGTCAGCTATGACTCAGAGATCCCTTTCTGTTGCTGTGCGGCTTAGAAAGTCACCTCCCAGCCTGTAGGTGCGTTGGTGATTCTTTTTCCCTAGATGAAGCACTTTGCACTTATCCTTGTTAAATTGCATCCTATTCTGTTCTGCCCACATCCCCAACCTGTCCAAATCAGCCTGGATCCACTCCCTGACCTCCAGCGTGTTTACTTTGCCCCATAATTTGGTATCATCTGCAAATTTGGACAGAGTGCTTTCCATACCTTATCCAAGTCACTGATGAAGATATTGAACAGCAATGGTCCAAGGACCAAACCCTGGGGGACTCCACTGTCCACATTTTTCCAGGTCTAAAATGACCCCTTCACCACCACTGTCTGTGCATGCCCCATAAGCCAATTCTCCATCCACCTGACTGTATAGTAATCTATGCCACAACTGCTTAATTTGCTTATAAGAATGGGATGCAACAGTGTATCAAAGGCCTTTTTAAAATCCAAGTAGATGACATCTACTTCAGTCCCTGCATCTAAGCATTTTTGTGACCTGGTCATAAAAAGAAAGAAGGTTTATCAGGCAGGATCTACCTGCTATGAAGCCATGCTGGTTGCCCTTCAGTATTATTTTTCCTACTGGACTCCCACAAATGTGATCTTTAATATTTTTTTCAAAGGTTTTCCCAAGGATAGAGGTGAGGCTAACCAGCCTATAGTTACCCAGATCCTCCTTTCTCCCCTTCTTGAAAATAGGGGTCACATTGATCCTTTTCCCAGTTCTCTGTGACCTGTCCCGAGTACCATGAGTGCTCAAACATGAAGATTGTACAGGCCCGCTAAACACATTCAGCCCCTCCAAATGCCCCTTCACTAGATCAGCACTAACTGTTGGTGGGTTGGAGTCCCTCTTGTGTCTGTCTATAGCCCCTTTGGGATATATATCTTTATCCATATTTAGGAATACAGATGCAAAGAGCTCGTTTAGGAGATCAGCTTTGTTCATCCTGTTACCAGTTACCTTAGTCTGTCCTGTAGGGGTCCTATGTTGCCATGCACCTTCTTTTTGCTCCCTATGTACCTAAAGAAGGACTTTTTGTTGTCTTTAATTTTTGTAGCCAGACTGAGTTCCATTTCTGCTTTGGCCTTTCTGATTCCCTGCAAGTGCGAGCCAAGCAGGTATACTCCTCCTTGGAAGCTACCCTCTGCTTCCACAGTCTGTATGCCTCTCTTTTCCTCCCTAGGCTCTCTTGGATTTCGCTGTTCAGCCAAGAGGGTTTCTTGGCTCTTTTTCCTCCCTTTATATGCACTGGAATGGTCCCTTTTTGTGTCTGAAGGATCATTCTCTTGAGGAATGACCACCCTTTCTGGATTCCCATCTCACCAATGCCCTGGCCCTTCAGTCCCTCACTTACTAATCTCCTGAGGTCATTGAAGTTAGCCTTTCTGAAGTATAGCACTTCTGCCTTACTAGTTATCTTTCCCACCTTTCACTGGATAGTGAATTCTAACACTTGGTGGTTGCTATCCCCTAGGTTACCCTGAATCTGCAGATCTCCTACCAGGTCATCCCCTGTAGCAAGCACTAAGTCCAGTAAGGCATTTCCCCTAGTGGGACCATATACCTGCTATGTTAGGTGAAGGTCCTGTATGCTGGTTAGGAACCTATGTGAATGGGCAGATCTAGCTGATTGCTCCTCCCAGAAGATGCCAGGGTAGTTTAGGTCACCCATGACAACCATGTCCCTTGAGTGTACCACCTCTGAGAGCTGCCTTGAGAATATCAGTCTAACTCATCCTCCTGGTGTGGTGGTCTGTAATAGACCCCCACTATCAAGTCCCTTTCCCCCAACCACCTTGTACTCTGACCCACAGTACCTGCCCCTCTTCTGATCCTACTTATTGAAGACATGTATTGCTCCTTAACATAGAAAACAATGCTCTTGCCCTTTAACCCCACTCCGTCTCATCTGTACAGCCTATAGCCCTCAATGCCTACTGCCCAATTGTGGGTAGGGTCCCACAAGGTTTCTGTTAACCCAACGAGGTCGAAGTCTTTGTTTGGAAGCAGGAGTATGAGTTCCTTCTGCTTGTCCCCCTGCTCGTAGCATTAGTGTAGAGAAACCTAATCCCCGCAGTGAGTGCCCTTGGTACCCCTCTGTCCTGATGCCTAACAGGTCCCTTGCTACTTTTGTGGACTGTTCCAGCACATGGCTTGTGGTTCACTGATCCTAGGTTCACCCTAGGATTTGGTATCATTAAGATCTCAACCTTCCAAGACAAAGGATTTTGAAATATATGATATTTGTAAAACAAGACAAAGAGCAGAGTAAGGAGGCTGGAGGGCCATGATGTTCTTCCCTTTGATAACTATAAAGTTTTCTACAGTTCTCTCCTTTCTGGATTTTTCACCTCCAAAGTAAATAATATATACATATAAAAAGTGAGATAACACCAAGTTGTGTCAGGATAAAGGTAAATTTAAGTCTAAAATGTGTGACATCCCACTTCATAAGTGAGAAGTATGACTTGGAAGACCTGTAATTTATTTGCTTGTGTCTGAACTATTACTTTGTAAATTCATCCATTCTGCTGTGTTCAAGCTTACTTCGTTAAATCCTAGCCCCACTGAAGTCAATGATAATTTTGCAATGGATTTAAAAGGAAGCCACACTTCCATCCTTGGTTCCTCCAGAGAGGGAAAATGATTTAACACTACTTCATTAGTAGCCTGTTAATATTGCTATGGCATGTTTCAAATATTTGAATGGACTGAATTGTTTCATCCCCTTTTCTTTAAGTTGTTTTCTGAACACTCCTGCCCTGGGACAAGAATAGACAGAAGGAACAAACATGTTTTCTGCTTTCAGAGGCAACACAATCTGGTCTACTCCCTGGGACAGGCAGGAGACACAGACTAGTGTGAGCAACCTGAAGTGTTTGGCATAATAGGGCTGCAAAGGAGGAGGGTAGAACATCAGTGGTCCCTCCCAAGGGCTGTGGTTTTAAAAGCACAGTGCAGCCTCATGGTTAGACAAAGTAGTTCTTTTCTGTTTCAGATGGTGAACTGCCACAGGAGCCTTGCGCCAGTGAAATATTTGGCACACACCATCCTAAAGTTTCTTTTTTTTGAATTCTCATACACATTTTTTTATTTTAAACAAATTACTTGATGTTTTTAGAGATGACAAGGTATTCTTAACCACTCAAAACTTTTTCATGCAGAATTATGGTTTCACAGTGCAGTATCATGCCCTTACAGAATATGAGGACTGTTAAAACTACTAAAAACCAAGGAAGGCAAAGCTGATACACAACTTCTGCAAAGCAATGTGAACTCCTCTCCTTTTGAGCAATTCCCCAACACACCAGTAACTTGAAGGAGAAACACCAAGCCTTTCAAATATTCCAGAGATATTCAAGTAACCGAATGAAAATCTAATTGAGCTTTTGTGCCTTTTTCACCTCTATCCAAAAAAGAAGTAAAACAAATGCTTACTAAGAGATATGAGTTTTGTTCTCATCCAGATCATCTGGCAGCAAACTTTTTGGATCCTCAGAGGACAACATTTATCGGAAGATTAATTATCTACTGCTCTTGATACAATTATGGGAGTAGCTAAGAAGGTTCCCAATATTGATGAAATAGCCCGTGATGACAGATATTGCCAAATACCACGAAAAGAAAAACTTTGGAGCACAGAAATTATTTGGCAGGCAGCAGAGAATATGTCTCCTCTCACATGGTGGAAGAGATACTGTAACACCCGATTGTTGTCCAGGATTGCTCTAAGGACTAAGCATTCCACAACAACAGCATCTTGTGAATGGAACTGGAAGGCTTTTAGCTCAATCAAGACAAAAAAGAGGAAGAGATTAACAAATGAATGCACTGCTAAGCTTGTTTCTATTTCTCAAAATCTCTTGCTTCTGGAGAATCAGTCAGAAGCACAATTAGTGAAGAAGATGCAATGTGATGATAAGTTGGCCTGGCCCATAAACTCATTGGTAAAACCATCCTTTAGTGAAAGAGAATGTGGTTCAAGTACTTCTGAATCAGATTTGCCTCAATCTGATTCTGAAATGGAACTACAGTAAAAGCTATGTTATCTGGCACTTTATCATCTGGAATGCTCTATTAACCGGCAGTCATCTTACCTACTACCTGCTGATCGATGTGGCAAAATCGAAACTGGAAGTCCAACTTCTTCCTCATGCACCATGACCCAGGGCAAAGCACCCTGTGCGGGGGCCCCCTCCCTGTCCCCCCGGAACACTGACACCAGGGAGTGAAAGCCTTGGTGCACTGGACACGGTGGGAGGGGCAGCGGCCCAAACAGGCAAAGATGACTCCAACCCACCAGGCTGGAGATAAGTATAACTCTAAGACAACTGCGCATATTTGATTAACCAACACCCCACACTCCCCATGGATGCCAGATAATAAAGCTTTTACTGTAATAAGAAGTGCAAGTGATTCTACAGATACTGACAGTGAAACTGGAGGTGCCACAATGACCTCAGTAGAAGAGAGTTAAACTCTGCTGAAGTAGATAACTGGACAATGACGGCATAACATGCACAGTTCTTTGGGTGTGCTAAAATTAGTGTGTCAACAGTTTTCAGTGCCTTCATTTTTTTCTTAAATTTAAACAAATGTAAGGGAAGTACATGCTATTGTATATTGTTTTTACATTTTTACAAGTATTTCAATAAAAATAATTTATTGCTACATAAAGCTTTAAATTTGTTTGAATATAGCATTTAAACCACATTAAGTGTGCTGTATTTAATTTTTTTCCTAATCAAATATTTCAGTTCAAATACTTGGGGCTATTGGGACATAAAATTAATATGGGGGTACTATTTTAAATTTTTTTACCAAATATAAGTCAAATAAACATGCTAAATCAGATCACGCTATATTTAGGGCATTGGAAAAATGTCTGGAAAATTGTCCAGATAATTTTCCAATTTAAAATTTTTCAGAAAACCCACATCTCTGGGTACTTTGTTTGCGTACCCATGCACTTAGTCTCTCTTCTTGTCTACTTATTACAGCATCCTTGGTATTGAACTGTCCTAATGGCTATTACCAGATCTGGGGGACCAGAGGTAATTCATGTTCAACTAATATCTGGCATCACAATGACAGAATAATGGGAAAAGCAGCTAACTGTAACACTAGTGACCCATTCCTGTCACAATGTGCCATCTCAAGATCAATGGACAGGGAAAGGCCAGAGACAGCAGATTGGGACAGAGCAGAAAAAGACAGAAAAACAAAACAAAACTATCAGTTAGCTATAGACAGATGGCATTGTCTGCTGTTGGTAACAACAGATATAAATTTTTTATATAGTCAGCCTGTGGCTACACTGCTTCCAAGATCAAGGGCTACCTATCTAGAACAGTGCAGTGTACTTAATGGCACCACTTAACACATTAAGTTTACTAAGTAGACATGGCCAGAGTCTCCTAGGCTAGTGGCACCCATTACACATAAACTGATTTAAGTGATCAGCAACTGGTTTAAACCAGTAATAGAACAGACGTTCAATGCACATAAACCAGTTTGAAAATGGCTGAAACCAGTTTGAGATAAACCATTTGGGTCAAACTGGTTTTTGCAATGTCTGTCCCAGGCCCCTTCCTGGTTTAACCTACACGAGAGTCCCCCAGCATCCCAGATGCTTTGCAGCCCTGGGCAGGGCTCCCTGCTCCAAAGAGCTGAGTGGGCCCCTCCCCTCTACTCCCTAGCTGGAGCTCCACCAGAGATGGCAGGAACAGCAGGGTCTGCTTAACTTCCCCCTGCCCCACTCAAGCAGAGATTCCTGCCTCCCCTCTCACACAACATGAATGTAGCAAGCATGTGGTATGCTTGCTAATGCTGAGAGGTGTCTGTGTAAGGCAGACAGGACAGTGTCTGCTTAGGGCTTTTTGATGCTAATCAACAGGTCTGCTGAAAAGTTGTTGAAGAAGAGCTTGAACTAATGAGTTAGGCTTTTGTTTTCTTTATGGGCTGATAAATGCTCTGTTACTCCCTGTGTAACTCCCTCCTGGCTTCATGCTGGTCAGGAGCAGCAAGGGAAGAGGGGAACCCCTCCCTAATCAGAGTGTCCTTCCAGGGCCTGGCCATACCCCGCCTCAGTTCAGCACTGTGGAAGGGAATGAAGGGCTTCTCTAGCACCCCTTGTCTTCTAGCCTGAGCCACTGCAGGCATGTGGCTGCATTTTTTCACTCCAGAGGGGATGTCTGTGTGGTTACAAACCAGTTCAGCCTAGCCAGATTAGACTAACCTGTAAAGACTTAATCAATTTAGGCTCAAGCTTTTTGAATGTCTGTGCCTAGCTCTAAAGACTTAAGGCTTCATTCCTTTATATGCTGCAGTGCTGTTCCGGACCAAAGCGAAAAAGGAGCTGACCATCCACCAGAATGCAATAAAGTCTCCTTGCCAACGTGCAATGGTAGAAATAATTATTCATGGATGTATCTACTTAATAGCTTGAGCAACAAAGGGTCCAGGAGCACTTTTAAGTAAAGGACTGAAAGGACCATGCATGCATGCATACCTTAAACCAAAGAAGACTGCATTGTGGTTGCAAACTGTTTCAAGCACTTTGTCTGAGTTGCTAAAGTTCAGTTTTAACTACCTGTCCTCCCCACAAACCCCTCAAGATTATTTTAACCAAGCACTGGGCCATCAGAATACTTTGTGAACACAGTACATGTGCACTACAGCAAAACTCAGCAGCAGGTCTGGCTTCGTAAACAAGCACTACCTAGAATAGGCCAGAACCCTGAGAACTTCTTCTAAAACACTGTCTTTTCATATTCCCAAGGACAACTCTCATGTTTGTTCATAGTGGTGTTTGTGGTTTGGTGGAATCTAGGTAAGACTGAGGTAATAATTGCTGGCTGGGGAAACAGCCAAAGAATGCAGTAAGAATAATAACCCACTTCCCCCCTATTGAGGATGATTATCTACCATCTGTCAATTTAATATAGCTACATCCTAAGAGGCTCTTAAAAAAAACTAATAAGAAAGCAATAAAGCAGCATTGAGGAATGCTGTTTTCCTCCTTGCCTAATGAGAGGACTGAAGCCATTTGTTTCTGGGGTGGATTTTGATACTTTAACAACTCAAACTGAATTATTGCAAAGTTACATTTTAAAATCAGCCTGATGCCAAATGTGGAATAAAATGTGGTAGCTTATTTGGTATATATTGCCCATGTCTACATGAGATGGTGCAGTAGCCCTAACGGTGTTGTGTGGAAAGAAACCATGACACAACACTACTGTGCAGCAGTCTTGGGCTACTGCACAGTCAGCATCATGAAAAAGCTGTTCCTTGGCACTGCTGCACAGTAACTCCATTAGTCTTACTGTCATTACCATATATTCTTTACTATATGAGAGAAGATGGGGCCTCTGAGAATATCCCCTTCCCCATAGGGAATGGATGACAGAGGCCTGTAGAAAAAGGTGGGTAGCTTTAAAGAGGTAGCTGTGGAGCAATGCCATGATCTGAGAAAGAGGTGAGGGAGGATTTATTTCTAAATCTCTATGTATCTATCTTGTGTCCAGCATGGCTATCTGAACTGGTGACTGAGCTCAGGGTTTAGCCACTCAAGCATTTCAAAATGAGGAATATGAACAGATTGTCAAAAAATGAGAGAAAAGTTTTGTGCTTGCCATGGCAAATGGATCCATTACTCATTAAGTCCCTTCTTATTTGTCATCACTTGTACAATGCACATAGCTTCCAGCTTTTTTTTTCTTCCAGTTAACAATAGCCTTTATAACCCAACAGAAAATCAGTAACAGGGAAGGGGTGGGGGAGGGGGAAACGGCCACCAAAACCTATTTTTACAGCTGCTGGGACAAAAGTGTTAATTACCTTAAAAGATTAACAATTATTTTTTCTTCTGTTCTCTCTTTAGCTTTTAATGGATATTAATTATAGTTTGTCAAAACTGTATCTCTGAAATACCTGCTTTTCTGAAAGAGCATTAAAATAAATCCTTTGTCTTCCATATCCTATAAGCATGGTAGAAGAGTGTCTTCTCTTTTTCTTTTTTATATGATTAAAACACATAAAACCAATGAGATATATGTAGGCAGTTTTATCATCCTTTTCATATCTTCTTATACTGTGATATATAATTTGATGTTGGTACCTGTCTTTCTCTAAAAAAGCAGTTTTTGTGATCTCACTATGTAATTATGAGATACAAGAATAAAGGGGTGTGGTGGGGAGGGGGCTGATCCTGACCCCAGGGAAGGTAAAGGCAAAGCTCCAAATTACTATAGTGAAAACAGATTGGTCTTCTGGTATAGATATTGTAGCTGCATGTCAAAGGCTTATGCGCTGAAAAGTGCTTCCTACAAAACCTTCAGGATCCAAATCCAACTTATATCCAAATGCAAATCAATCCATATCCAAATCCAAATCCAACTTTCTACTTGCAAACAAACCTATGGGAAAGATGTGAGGATCTATAGGGGCTACAAAATATTTTCACTCTTCAAAAAAAGATGTGATTTAGAGAAACATGGGAGGAATCAGCAAAGAGAAAATTACTAAGAGTGGAATCCTGTTATCCTCTGTGCATCCAAATGGTAGTCTTCCAAGTGAGTGAGTAGGAACTGAAGAAATGAGCTATTGGATCAGGACACCGACCACCTGCCATCAATCCACACCAGAACCTTGACCAATCTACCTTGTCAACCACCAGCACTGGATTGGGATCAAACACCCAGCGATATTATGGATGATCACTCTGATCTGAAGAGAAAGACTTGAACTGAGATAGAGCACAAAAGGGCAGAAGAAAGCAGTTATGGATGTCAGCAGGAAAATTTTAATGGGAGAGAAAAGGGAGAAAGAGGGAGCACCAGGAGATGAGAAGGGAATCAGAGACTAGAACAGAATACCTTAGGTAGATTGTGGTCATGGAGGTAACTGAAGAGGAAATGAATAGGACAGAATGTGGTTTCAAGAGGACGTTTTTGGGATTCATCATGATCAGGGGAGTAATAATTTTGGCCTACCTATGGGGAGGGAAACTGATCTGTGAAAGGTGTTGGGTGAACTGACTTTAAGGACAAAAGAGCAAGTAAAGCTGATATGCAGTTGGAGGAAATAGACGGTGATTTTGAAGGACTGATATTGAAGAATAGAATCATAGAAAATTTGGGTTGGAAGGGACTTCAGGAGGTCATCTAGTCCAACCCCTTGCTCAAAGCAGGACCATCCTTAACTAGATCATCCCAGCCAAAGCTTTGTCTAGTCAGGTTTTGAAAACCTCCAAGGATGGAGCTACCACCACCTCTCTGGGTAACCTGTTTTAGTGTTTTACTACTCTCCTAGTGAGAAAATTCTTCCTAGTATCTAACCTAAAACTTCCCTTGCTGAAACTTGAGACCACTGTTTCTTGTTCTGTCATCTGCCACCACTGAAAACAGTTTAGCTCCATCCTCTTTTGAAGGCCCCCCCTCCCCCCCTTCAGGTAGTTGAAGGCTGCTATTAAGTCCCCTCTCAGTCTCCTTTTCTCTAGATTAAATAAGCACCATTCCCTCAGTCCTTCCTCATAAGTCATGTCTCCCAGCCCCCTCACCATTTTTGCTGCCTTGTGCTAGACTCTCTCCAATTTGTCCAATCCTTTCTATAGTGTAGGGCCCAAAACCAAACATAGCACTCCAGATGTGGCCTCACCAGGGCTGAATAGAGGGGAATAATCACTTCCCTTGACCTACTGGCAACACACCTACCAATGCAGCCAAGTATGCTGTTAGCCTTCTTGGCAACAAGGTCACACACGAAGGAGAACTGACTCTGAATCTGAAAGAGAAATTGAGGCTGAATTCATATGCTTAGTGTCACGGCGTGGGGTCCTGCAGGATGGCCGTGATCTCCCCAAGGCCCCCTTCCCATGCCAAGCTGGCCCAAAGGGCACCCTCACTTCTCGCCCGCCATGTCTTTGATGGAGATTAAATATAGGGGAGGCTGCCTTACATCCTCTTGGACACGGTTTGCTGTAATATCTGACCCCGTGGACTCCTGGACCCCTTGCAGGTCCTGTTCTGCAAATGGGTGCTTCGGGGCACCCTAGCCTTATGGTCTATGCGTGGCTCCAACCACCCCTTTACCACACCCCAAGCCTCACAGATGGAATGGACGTTGTTCGGTCACGGCCTTGTTATAATATGGCCCTCTTGTCCTCTCTGGGCCCTGCGTGGCCCTGGTCTCACCCTGCCCCCTTCTCTGGGGCTTCTCCAAAATGCTGCCCCCTCTCTCTGGGGCTCACCACACCCACACTGGGGCTTCTCATCAATGCCTCCTCTCTGGGGCTTCTCAACTGCCCCCTTTCTGGGGCTGGGGTCAGTGCACCCCAAATGCTGCACCCTTGCTAGTGCTGGGGTCCCCACACTGCTGTGGGTCCCCTATGAGGCCTCCTCCAACCCCTAATAGCCTCAACCAAACCACTGGTCTTTAAACAGTAACACAACACAAGCCCCTGGGCTGTAACAGAAATTAAAGTCACCTGACTAAAACCACATTACTCAAACACCCCAGGGATGCTCCATCCTTTACCCGGTTCGGGCTGTATCTACAGTCAGGCCTCTCTTTGCAGCTTTGCTCAGAGAGAGCTCCTTCCTCCCTGGCTGCTGGCAAGGAATTCCCTCTGGCCTCAGCCTGTAGGGTTTATAAAGGGAGCCAGGCCCTGCCTCCCTTCAGTCAGCTGACCGCTGGCAAGTGTGGGTCACTTGCTAGCTCCAGTTGCCCTGGCAACCAACAGCTGGGTTCCTTACTCACTGCTAGGGCTCTTTCCCTAGCAGTTTCCCCCTTTTAGGAGCAGGGCACCCAAGTGCTCTGCAACACTTAGCTTCAGTTTGGTTTGCCTATGGGGAAACAAAATTATCTGAATGGTGGGAAGTTATACCAATGAGTATAGTAATAGGAAGAATTTATTTGATTAGATGGATAGTCAGTTCAAAGCAAGCAGTACTAACTCTTTGTCCAAAGGTTATGTTAAGGATGGTGGCCTACACATGCATAAACTTCAGAGCCTCTAGTATACATGAACTTACCTTGTCACATTGGTTTTTAATTGTTTAACTTCTGGAGAAAGGAGAATTTATTCCCTAGCTGTGGCTTCTGTGTGGGAAGAATAGTAAGTTAACTTTGTAAAACTTTAGGAATTCAAAGATTTCTAAATGATTTAAAAGTCAGACGTATCATATCTGAACCGCTGAACCCTATAAAATGGAGAACAGAGAAAACACAAGGCTTTACAATATGTATGCACCTAGATCACCCACGTATAGATACCAATTGCAAGCACAGTGAATGTGTGCTTGCTAGCTATGCTTGCCTCACTCATAGATTCGTCCATCTTTTGTTATGCTTGTTACGCTCCCAGTTATATAGACAATTGCTATTATTGAACAGGAAACACAGATATATCTCTCTAAACATTTTTCATAAGACTTAGAATGAAAAAATAGAGAATCACAAAATTGGTTATGCAGCAGTAATTTTTGTCAGTGTTACCCTTTGCTATATATATGTAAGAAAGCATGCCTATGCTGTTCTGTACCTTGTGACCTCCATGGAACATGAGATTTTTCAAAGTCTGCAAGTGCCCCACACCAACTGTGAAAACCTGGCCCTAATGAAGAATATGGGAGTTTTGCCACTGACTCCAGTGGGATCTGGATCGCACCTTAGTACTGAAAGAAAACTGTTCTGCTTTGCTCCAGCAGACACTGTCAAAATAGATAAATAAACATGACATTCTTGTGTTGCATGCTATTGGCATTTTGAGCATAATCAAACTGAACTACCATTTAAATACTGAGAAATATGCCATTGTTAGCAAAATGTTTTCCATCCCTCATATTGAAAAGTAGGTATGGAACATCAGCAAATGTTACTTAAAATCTCTTACACACGATGAGATTGTTTATTGTTTTCAGTAAAGGTCAGACGATTGCTGCAAATTAGGTTAAACAGAAAATTAACATGGTCTTTTTTGCTACTGGAAACCAACTTATTTATGGGATTTTTATAATATTAACTTTTCAATTCAGTGGTTGCTTAATTGAAGATCATCATCTCACAACAAAATGATATACAACAGTTTCCATCTGCTCTGAGAAGAACAGATAAGTTTCAATTTGGGTCAAGGCTGCTCTATTTTGCTTGTACTTGGGAATATAGGGAAATATGCTGTCACTAAAGAAAAATGTATTAATTACTATTAGTACAAGGTAGAACAAATGACACTTAGATTTAAAAAAAAAATGACACAAAGTATTAACACAAAGATGGCAAGCATTAAAAATTAGAGATATGGAGGAAAGGATTCAAAGCACTTGAAAGAGGAGGAATGTTTGCTCTGTGTTGTGGCTAGCTGTTATCCCAGGGATCACCAAAGAACTGCAATAACAGTGATGTACATCGCACCCACTCTGTGCAAGGAATACCCTAAAATGATGTAATATTGCTGCCTTTATAGGCATCTGCCTATGCCTATGACTATAAGCATAAACACTCTGTCTTAGGTGTTCTTATTGGTTCACAACCAGGCATCTTTTGGGAATGTAACATGCACAGAGCAGTGTATTACAATGGACTTTTGACTGTGTTTGACATGCCTCAGAAGTCATTATTTCTCCAATCTTGGATATTGTATCCCTAAAATCATTTCAAAATCTGGTTCTCTTCCATAACAATTTTAAGGGTGTTACCAAACATACATAGGGAGAAACTATTTCCTTTTGTGTGCCTAAATAACAGTTTTCTACACATGTACCTGGCTGTTTTTGTTCTTGCTGTCTTGTGGATGCATAAGCATTCAAGCACAGATTGAGCATGATGGCCACACACACTGACCAGGTATGTATGTGTATACCTGAGCATACAGTCAGGAAAATGGAAGAGGAGAGCCCTCCCACACTTTGGTCACAATGACTGAGTGGTTAGTACACCAGTCCAGGAAGCATCAGATCCAAGTTCTAAGATTCTCATTCTCAGAGGGGGTGTAAGTTGGGCATCATGTTAGCACCATCCTCCGGTCCTCTACTCCTGCCTACCATTTGGTCCCTGAGCCCTTCTACCTCACTTTCCTGCCACACCTTTGTTGTTTCTAAAATAAATGCTGGGAGGCTGCCCAGGATCCCAGGGGACTCACTGGTCTAGGTCCTATCACTTTATTCTTATCTTAACACTCAATGCCTTAAAAGCTGTATTTGTGACCTCCAACTACCCTTACAACCAGTCCCATGCCCTGCAGGTGTCAACAATTAATCGTTTCAATGGGCTCCCAGCCTCAAGTCCAATCTCTTGCTTCTTCAGGTCCTTATATCTTCAAGTCCTGTCCCTCTCCAGTGCTGGACCCAGGTCTGGTCTCTGCTACTCTCAGGTGCTAGGCCCCCTAGCCCTGGTTCCTGCCTCCTCTGGCTATTTTTCCAGCTTGGGCCTGCCCTGGCAGGCTCAAGCGTCTTTGTGCCTCTCAAGCAGCACTGGGATCTCTAAACCTTCCCTTATTAGTCCCTTTCTGTTCTTCTGGTGAGAAAACCAACTGAAAATTCAGCTCCTGCCTTAACATAACACCCACCTGCCTCAGGGCACACACACACAAAAAGTTTCTCTCTTTAACTCAACTCATACAGCCTCTGGTCAGCTGGTCCTACAGGCAGCAGTAAAACCAGCCAGTCTCATAGGGCAAATGAAGCCCATCCACATAACCCACCGCAGGGCTTCTCATTGCCCTGTTCCCAAAAGTCCAGTCCTCTCCTGGGATTCCTCAGCATGCTCTCTCTTTTTCCCCCTCCTTGTGAGAAGGCTCAGTTCCTCTGCAGGGCTTTCTCCTGAGGCTGTGCCTCGCTCTGCTTTCCATTTCTCTGCCGCCACGTCCACTTCTGAGCAACCTCTTATCTTGCCCGCCTCATTATCACCTGCAGACATTTATTCTACAACCCATGAGGTGTCAGTCTTTCTGATTACAAATTAATTGGCAGCACCTTTCTTCCTCCCTGCTTGCTTCCTGGCTAGCATTTCTTATCTTGCCAGCTTGTTAACTTGCCCAGTGGTCATTACAATGAGTCTGGCACTACAGATTCCTGCTTCATAACAGGAGCCTCCAACTCTCTGTTATAGGAGGTTTATACCTGCATATCTCTAATTTTGCAACACAGTGTTTAAACAATCCTATCACAGGGTAGGCATTACATAGTCACCTCTCTGGCTCTCTTTTTGAAGCTGGGCCACTGTCTCTTACATTTAATAGTCACTGGATAGAACAGTGCACTGTCCTATTCAAGGTTCAAGGTAAAGGTTCAAATGCATATCCTTTTCCAGAGTAGTAGCTATTTCAGTGAGCCAAACAGCTTGTACCTTGACCTCACCCTCATAACCCCACATATCTCCTTTTCTTGGCTGCCCAGGCATCAGCTTCAAAAGGAGAATTGATACCTAAGTTGTATGCGGTGGTTAAAGCACTGTGCTAAGAAATCATAGAAAGGTGGATCCAGACCCCTTCCCAGAAAGGTGGGTGCACCTGTCTGGTTTGGTATAGGCGCTTTCTAGCGGCCTTAGAGTGCACACCCAGTTCAGACCATGGGGTGTGTCCCCACGACTTGGATGTTGGGCTCTGTTTACCCGTGAGGGAGGCCCCGACACTTTCCTGCCACGACTTGGTCTTCCTTTCAGTAGCGGGACTCTCCCTCGTGGGATCTCGCGGATCAGGCACTGCCCTTTGCAGGTGTTCTTGAGGCTCCACCTCCCCTACACCCCAGCCATACACTAGGCCTCAGGATGACCAGGTGATGAATTGCTGGTCTGCCTCTTTGATGTTCTCTCCCGCTCTGGTCTCCTTTTGCCCATCCCTCAGTGCCTCTCTTTGCCCTGGGTGTCTACGGGGTGTGGAACTGGTCCTGCCTCAATGTTCATTCTGACCATGCCCTCAGGACATCACATTTCGTGGAGCTGCCTCCACTCCTCTCCTTGACCCTGTGGGTCGATTGGGGATGCCTTCCCCGGTTCAGGCCCTGGGTGCCCCTTAGGTTGATAACATAAAACAGAAGAAGAAAAAGAAGAGAAAAAGGAAAAGAACAGTAGGGGTTTGGCCTCAGCCCACCCCACTCACGGATCTGGGATCTGTGGTTGTCAGGATCCCTCGACGCTGTCTTCCTTGTCCCTGCTGTCCTGACGGGCCAGATGTATACCCCTTTAAGGGAGCTAAGACCTTTCCTGTGGGTCCTTGTCTGGTCCCCCGTGGAGCTGGTGATCCCGTTGTTGCGAGGCGTGGGGAGCAGCCTCGCCTCCTGTCTCCAGCTTCATTGCTGCCTGCCCTGTTTCCCCACCGCTGGCTTTTAAGTCAGCCGGGCAGCGGTTTCTGATGACATCATCCACTGGCGCCGCTCCCAGCCGCAAATAAAAGTGGCTGATGAACACAGCGGTAGCTCTTCTCAGCGCGACTTTTCCTAAGGGAGGTAAGTGAGCCCCCTCATTAGGGCTTTTGGGTTCTTCTTTCTTGCAGCTCACCCCAGCCTCAGGTCCCGCCATGGGAGAGTGTTTCGGGACTTCCGCTTGTGTTCCCCTGGGACAGTGGGCATTGAGGTCTGCTGGTCTTGGGGCACATGCCCTAATTACTTTGGTATTGGGGCTAAAACACAAGAGGGCCCTCCTCCTCTCACATCTATTACCTGTTAGTCATGGGTTTCTGGCTGGCTATGTATGAGAGACTCAGATGCACTGATGTATATAGAACTGGTGCGGATATGTAGTGTGTACCTGCCAGACAAGTACATAACCTACTAAGCATGCTCAGTCTATGTTCACACCCTTGCACATCCATGCTGCAGGGGAAGTAGAATTGTTACCTATGCATACATGCTGAAAAAGCTACTTACTTGACTAGAAAACTGCCATTGGGGACACACAAATGGAAATGTAATTCCACCCAGATTTAGTTAATACTTTGCTGTTGCTTTTGTTGTTTGGCAAAGAGTAATTATATTGCAATTTCTCAGAAAGACATTTTTTTCCTGTCCTGGCCACTGAAATTGTGAAGTCCATTTTGGTGTGACCAGCACTAGAGAAGGCAGGCATCTTACTTAACTTCACCTGTACTGCTTCAGTATCTTCCCTTTTACACTTTCCACTTCCTCTTCTGGCCTCTCCCTCACTTTCTTGTCAATAATTACTCAGCCTCTCTCTTCTCATTTTTAGTTTTACCACACTATAGCATTTCTGATTGTGCCCTGAGCTCTTCCATAGTAGCACAGTAGAATCAATGACAAGGTAGGGTCAGCCAAAAGGAAGGTAGACTTGCAGCTAATTTATCTGGTTAGGATAGAGGTAGATACTATGCTACTTTAGCAGAATAGAAATTGGAAAGGAACCAGGGACCTACCAGTAAGATGGAAAAGCTTAAGATGCAAATAGAAATCCCCCTTCATGTATATTTCTCATGTCACCTTTATCTCCAGCACACAAATAATTTCTCCTTAATATTATCCCAAACCACTTGCTGTTGTGGCCATTAAGCTCACAAAGGATTTAGGACCCTAACTCCATTCATGTACCTAATAACCACTTAAAACAATTTGAAAATGTAACCTGTGTGCAGTCCTTCTACATCACTTCAGTGACAGCCGTACGAGTCCAGGAACCAACCAGTTTGTCAGTTCTACTTGTGCACAAGTCTACCTTCTGAAAAAAGGGGACACTATTTACCATGAACCAAAATGCTATCATGTGTGTAAGACAACCATATTCACATGTTCTAGCAGCTAGTAGAAACCTTAGTCATCATGAGAGTGTTCTATCATGTGACATTATGCAGCCATCTATTACAATGATTATGAAAGCAGAGCTTTTTTTGATGGCCACTACTGAGAAGGTTTGCTGTCCATCAGTGATGGATAGTTCTTAGTGACTTGAAAATGAGACCTTCTCCATTTCATTTTTGAAGCAAAGAAATCAATATTTACAGTCCACCAAACTGTAGTGTCAGACAACCATTGATGCTTCTGTTCTTTAATTAGATTTTCTTTGTATTTATAGAATTTGTCCTTTCTGAATGGATCTGAACTACCTTTGTTTAAGCATTCTGTATGTGGCAATTATGGAATTTTAGTTCTGTGAAACCTAACAATAATTCAGTTTCTCTGCTTTCTGTATGTATATAAAAAATCATTGGCAATTTTCCTAGGTAAAAACAAAAATGTGTAAAATATATCATTAGCTAAAGTACAAAAAATGAAATGTTTCTGTATAATAGCTAGTTTTAATTATCTCAGCTTCCCCCCGATATTTTTCAATCTATTTTAAGATCCTTTCTCATAAGGGATTCTGCAGTATAAAGTGAAATAAAATCCTCAAAGAAAATATAATTGATAACACACTTTCCTATTAAGTAAACAAGAAAATCAACATGATGACAAGATGTTAAACTTTTCAGGTCTTTTCACTTACTTTTTCTAATACTTGTACTATGCATGTATATGAATGTAGAATTTTACATGTACATATAGCAAGGTGATTTCAGTTGTTTTTGCTGTCTAAAATATTTATAAATTCCTCAATTAGTACTTCAAACATTAATTTATATTTTGTTACATGCAATAATTATGCACTTAGTTTTTATTCATTTAGAATGGTTCCACTGCATTAGTTCTTCAAAGGGATTTCAAACAGGTTCAGTTAACTTCTCTAAATGTAGCTTTTTCTCATTTTGGAAGAAAGCCAGTTTCCCATTCTTAGCACTCTCCTTCATACTATCCCCAATCCACTTATTCCAATGGTCAAGAAAGTTTTTCTTTCATAACTGCTTCAACATTGAGTGCTCCTTTCTTTGTTAAAAAAATCAAGCTTTACCTAGTAAAAATTAAACTGACATTTTTATTATTCTGAAGATATTGCTGAGCAAGGAATCTTCAAATAAAGAAAGCTTATATCAGGGAACTATTTACAGGAGGTACTGCTTTCTTGGGAATGGGGAAAAGTTTTACCTTTTGACAACTAGGAGTGGGGTAACAGAACAAAACTGAATGCTACTATATAAGCCTCAGATTTTCAGAAGTGAAAGCAGTTTAGTTACAGGATCACCTTTGTGAAGAATTAAAAAATGAAGCAGAATATCAAATAATAAAAGGGGACAAGTAAAAACAGATCATGTGATGCTTCTGGTTCTTATCGTTCAACAGGAAGATACTTAAAAAGTGATATACAAAATAAAAATAGGCACTAAAAGTGCCATAATTAAAAAAGGCTCATTTAACATCTATTGGCTTGCTTCCTCTTGATAAGACTACTAGCAAAACTAATACCCTGACAAAATAATATACAGTCTGGGTATAGTGTCCAGTTTATAAATGTCTTTACAATTACTAATTTACGTAATTCAAACTCTAGACAGAACCTAAACATCATTCATTTAGAAATAAAGAAAAACAATTTCCAGCTGATATATTTGATTTGAAATACAACTGATAGGAATTACTTATATTATTATATGTTATTTGTTTAGTATTGACAATATACTCAGCACTTCTAAGGCACTGAGTCATTCCTGTTGCAAAAGGCTTGAAAAATAAAGTCCTATAGAACCAAACATAATCCCTTTTATTCTGGGATTTTTCCCCCTTCATTCTTTTGCTCAATGCATCATTCTTCAGGCATTCATAGCCAAAATGCAAAAACCGCTTCTTTTGGTATCTAACCTATTCATCACAAACAACACTTCAAATACAGACTGCCATAAACCTAATCACAGATAGGTTCTAAATGTATTATTTCAGGGAGATAACTATCTGTGATTACCTTATTTACTCAAATATAAGATGACCTCCCCCAGGCATCATGAGGAATAAAGCCCTTTGTCTTACATTCATAAACAAGGAAACCTTATTAAATACTAGGGCTGTATTCAGTGGCCGAATCTCTGAATCTGAATCAAATCAGGAGACCCATAAATCTCTCTGAATGGAATCAGAAGCCTCTGAATCGATTCAGAGAGATTTGACAATTTAGCCATAGACACAGCCTTATATGCTTTTTCTATGTACCTTGAGGTACCAGACATGGCTCGTGCTCATGAATGCTGAGATGGTGGGGCAGATGGAGCTTCCCACGGGAGTGCAGGGGACCCCCCGCAGTCTTGGCAGTGGACCCAGAAGTAGACCAGAAGTACTTACGGTCCACTTCTGGGTCCACTGCCAAGCGTGTCGGGGAACACCCCCTCACACCCTGGCTCAGCAACTGGTGCCTCCGGGGTTTAGGGGGGCACCCAGAGTCCCCCCGTGGCCAATCACTGAGCTGGGGGACCATGGGGGGGATCTGCCGCCGAGCATGCAGGGGATCCCCCCGCACTCCAGTGGGACACTCCATCCACCCCACCATCTCAATGTTCACGGGCCACACCACGTACCTCAAGGTATGTAGAAAAAACATATAAAGCTGTGTCTATGGCTAAATTGCTGATTCTTGGAATCAGAATTGCATCTTCAGATTTGGCTGAATCGAATCAGGACAGTGATCCAAATCAGCGAATCATATCACCATCCCCCAAATTGGGCTGAATCTGAATTGACTACTGCCCGCTTCACACACCCCTATTAAATACACTGTCTATCATTAAACTCCTGCCAAAAGTAGCATCTGCTCAGTAGTGGAAACCAACCAGAAAGTTGACTAAATGCAACCAACACCAAAAATGACTATACATGGCCCACATAGGGCAAATAGTCTGCTGGGAATTTTAAACATTTTTTTATTACAAAACACCTAAAAGAAACTACATTAACACAAAACTTTTTAAACTTGTTTACAACAATACCTTGTTCTTTTTCCACCCCTTTTTGTCATTAACACATGAACCTCTCTTGAACCTTCCCCAACCCAGGAGGAAACAACACCTTTCAATCCATCCCTTTGTCCTTTTGGAAGGAACACCAGCATTCTTTTTTCCTCCATCTCTTCTCTGCTTTCTCCTTTCCATCTCATCTGCATCTTGATCCACATAGTATTTCAATTTATAAATTGCCAACTCCAAATATTCTCTTCTGGTGAAAGCCAGTCCCTTGACTAAAAGTAGGTTTTTCACTTTCCATATAGCTACTGTTGCACAAAGTAGTATGGTTCTCAGTCTCTGTCTCCAGTTCTTTGGGAATTAGCCATACCACAACATTTCAAATGTTAAGTCACAGTTCATGTCAATCACCCTCAAAAAACAATGCACTCCCTCCCATAACCCCTGCACAAAAGGGCAGTCCCAATATACATGTGGTACAGATTCTTCAGCCCCACATCCTTCTCTTGGGCATGCCGCAGATCTTACCAAATCCTATTTATGCTAAATGTTCCTCCCAGGAAGAATATTCCATATCGTCACCCATATGATATCCATATGTTCTCCTTTCACTCTATATTTTGTCACTTCTTTCCACACATATGTCATCTGTCTTTCCATCAGAAACCCAACTATTGTTATCTTCTCTCTTTATCATCATATTAATCACCTTCTTATAGGTTTTCAAGCATTCTAAACCTACTCTCTCAAGTTTATTTACCTTTACAAAACTCTCCATCTTCACAAAGTAGGCAGGTGACTGCCACACCAATGGCTTTTTCCATTCTCCCCCATACATGCCTCATCTTCTTAACGTTCTTCCTGACAGGTAACAGTAGAAACATACAGCTTCCCCACCCCCTCCGTTGTCATTTTACAGAACTTACTTATAAGTATATACAAGCTTTCCAAACATGGACTTCCCCAATCTCTTAATTCGCTGGCTTTGTATAGCTCCATTCTGGCTACCCTTCTCTTTTACTGCACCCCCCCCCCCCCCAAAAAAAAAAAAATAAAAATACATGTTTGCCTCTGTACTCTACTTATCTGTTGCCATGATGGTGGATGCACCACTCCCATATAAAGGATGATTGGCAAGAGTGCCTTTTTAACTGCCTTGACTTTACCTTTGAAAGATAATGTTCTACCACTCCACAATACCAAGATCTATCTCACTCTTATTTCTAACTCCTCCCACACCTTTGATCCTTTCCCTTCAGCATCCATTGAGATTCTCAAGATCTTGATTACAGTACACCATCTGCCACCCAAAGCCTGAACTTTTATAAATTCTCCCAGTTCCTCAAACCCATCAACTTACTTCTCCTTTTATTTAATTTTCCCCCTGACACTTCACTGTAGTCCTCAGTATGCTTCAATTCCCTCCTGACTGACACATTGCCTTGAGCCACTCTGTTCACATCATCCATGTATAATGTACATTTAACTTCTCCTCCTCCTGGTATCTTCACACCTCTTATTAGCTTATCATTATGAACTGTTTGTGCCAATGGCTCTATCACACACACACAAAACAGGGGGACACCAGGTATTCTTGTCTTACCCCTGTTTATATGAGGAATGCTTTGCTCAAGTAACCATTTACTCAACTTCCTGCTTTACTGTATAGCACTTTGACTCATCTGATTATCTTTCCTGGAAATCCCATCCTTCACAATACTTCAAATATGAAAACATGTTCAATCCTATCACAAGCTTTTTTCCAGGTCTAAATTCATTATTACCGTATTTCTTTTCCTTTCTTGCACATTTGATATGACATCTCTCATTAACCAGACGGTCTGGGATATGCTCCTCTCAGGAATAGCACATTGTTGTTCTTGTATCACATCTGCTAAACAGTCACACATTCTTTTGGCCACTACTTTTGCTGTCAATTTGTAGCCTATATTTAAAAGGGTTATTGGCCTACAGTTCCATAGCACAACTTCCTTTCCCTTCTTGAATTTACTATACCTCAAAATTAGCACACCTTTTGCAAAATCCTCTCCTATCTCCTCACCTTCCATTGTTTTCCTTTATGTCTCTTATATTTGTACCCAGCCATTGCCAAAAATTTTAACAGAATTCCACCAGAAGTCCATCTCCTAATGTCTTCCCTCTCATACAGGCTTTTAAGCAGTTCTCCATCTCTCTCTTACTTAACTTCTCCACACTTTGTTCCTTTTCATCCTCTATTCCTTCCTTTATCTCAAGGAACACCTTTATTTTTCTTCCATCCACTCCATTTCTTTTGTACAGCTCTTTATAAAACTCTGCTGCTCTGTCTAAAACCTTTGCACTCTTTTCCATTCAAATTCCCTCTTCAGTTTTCACTGTTTTTATTTCCTTCCTTGTTTTCCTCAATTTCCCCCCAAAAATACTTACACCATCCTTCCCCCTTCTCCACCACAGGTGCTCTACTAAGAAAGATTTTCTCATCTCTTTTCCTTTTGAACCATTCCTCAATCCATCACTTTATGCCTTCCAGTTCTTCTTTCACTCATACTCCTCTTACCACCTCTTTTAATAATTCCTGCTTCCTTGCCTGTAGTTATGTAGCTCGTCCACCCTTTTCTTCGCTTCTCTTTGACCAATGTTTCTGAAAAATTCTCTTGTTCTTCTCTTTATCATAATCCACCTCTCCCAGATGCTTTTGTAATATCTCTTCAGAGTCTTCCATCCTTTCTTTATACAGTTCCACATATTCTTGATAGGTCTTCTCATCTTGTAATAATTGAACATTTATCTTCTACATCTCTTCTCTACCTTTGCTTTTTTCTAAACCCACTTCCATTCTCAGAATCCTGTGATCACTGAAGGTCACAACTAAGATCTCCTTCTTTCCATTCTCTAACCCATTTGACATTTAATAGAATATCAGTCCTAGACACCTGTCTCCCACTCAGCTCCATCCTCAAAATCAGTTTCTCACTGGCCCATACATCCTATTGATGAGCTGTCTAGCTCTCCCTCTCCTCCATCGCCTCTCCTATCCCCCTCCTCATAATGCAATTGAAATCCCCCAGCACTTTGCTGCCTATTTCTGCCTACATTCATTTCTAATTTATTACACAGGGCAATCTTTACTACTTTTTCAGCTGGCACGTATATATTAAAAATCTCTAACACTTTCTTTTCAAACTCCACCATTATCTGTTGCAGTCTCCTTTCCACGTTCACTTACACTTGCCACACTTCCAGGCCCTTGAGCAAAATCACAACTCCAGTACTTTGTTTGCATCTGACCTCATCCATCACAATTGTCCCTGTCCCCAACCCCATCTCTTTAAAAACACTTGTAATCCCTCTCCCATAGGATTCTACACTCCTGTAAACATATCATGTCTGCTTTTACCACACTTAATATTGGCATAATCTTATCCCACCTCTTCCTCAATAACATATTTCTGACATTGATAGATTCAATACACAACGTCATGCTTATCCATTTAAAATGTCATATCTCTATCACTTTATGAGTCTTCTATGCTGCTGCTTGATGCCATTAGCTCTATCCTTCCCCTCTCTGCATCCCTGTAGTCTTTGACAGGTGTTTCATTGCTTTAACATTTAAGAAAGGTTCCCTTTCCCTTCTCCCACACCTTTCTACTCCTCCTGCCCCTTCCTCTCTCCATTAGTCCCAGACCACATTAGTTCTGATTTGCTTTTCGGTAACCTGTCTCCCTCCTCCTCTCCCTGTTTGTCTGCCTTTTTCTTTCTAAGCTTCATAGCGTGTGATGTCTTTCTTTTCACAACTTGGCTTTCTTCTCCTTTCTCCTGCTCTATCTTCACGCCTCCTTCTTCCTCCTGTATTGTCCTCTCCTTTCCCTTCTCTCTCCTTTGTCTCAAAGTCACTTGTTCCACTTACCTTTGCTACTTTTCCCTCCTCTGTCACCAGTTGCACTGCTTCCACTGCTGAAATTTCACTCTTTTCATCTCCTGCTGTTCCTTCTTGTGGAATCTCCTCCACTGTCATGCATTCTGTCTCAAGATCTTCTTCCCCACTTTCCCTTTCCTGTATCTGCTGCTCTTCTGTAGATCTACCTTTGTTTGAAAAGGACAATAGGCATTGCAGCTGTAAGTGTCCCTCTTCCCTGCAAATAAAACTGTTCAGTATTTCTTGGCACTCCATCACCCTATGTCCTTTTCCATCACATCTGTAGCATATTGTATACCAGGAGTGTGTGGCCAGGTGTCCTCCCTGCCCACATTTGCTACAGTTTAGGATGTCCAAAATACACTGTAAACCCTTGATGTGTCCCTACTTGGATTGCTGGACAGTAAGTGCATATAACTAGGACTCTTCTCATCTGCCCTCAATGCCCCCTGAGCTCTTCACAATCCCGTCCATATATTGTATTTATTAGGCCTGTGTGAAGCAGCTAGTATTCGCTTTGGATTCAACCAATTTGGGGGACAGTGATTTGATTTGGTGATTTGAATCACTGTCTTGAATCTTCAAATCAAACAGGACCCATCTCCCACCCGCTCTCACAACCTGGTCAATGGCTGCCTGCTCGAACCCCAGTGTCCTGGCTCTTAAAAAAAAAAAAAAAAAAGGCCCCGCACTCACGGGTTCCTGCTAGGCAAGAGTGTGTGTGTGTGGGGGGGGTAATCTCCGCTGCCCCCCAGTGCACCGCACTGTGTGGGGGGGCTCTGTCACGAGCCATGAGCACACATCCCCCGCCCGCTCTCCCAGCCCCAGTGTCCTAGCTCTTTAAAAATAAAAAAAAGCTGCTGCCAGGCAGGCGGGCAATTCCCACTGCCCTGTACTGCATGAGGGGGCTGTACCATAAGCCCCCAGGAGCCCTCATGGCTGCTGCAGCAGCCAGTGAATGCAGGGCTTTTTTTTTTTTTTAAAGAGCTGGGACACTGGGACTGGGTGGGGCAGCCATTGACAGGGCTGGGAGAGTGATTGGGGGTCAGAGCGTGTTCAGGGGGGCTGAGGGAGCAGGCAGGGGATGGAGCCTGGTGGGGGTCCCCCCATGATCCTCTCCTCCTCTGCTAGCCCCCTCCCCCCACCCCCTACTTACCTTCACGGAGTCCGGGTCCAGCTCCCTGCAGTGGTGAGTGGAGACTGCTGAATTGATGAATCTCTTCCGAATCAATTTGGAGGCTTCAAATCAATTCAGAACTTTCTATTGGTCTCCCAATTAGATTCAGATTTGGAGATTCAGCCACCGAATTGGGCCGAATCTCCTCCAAATAGAATCAGCACCCAAAGCTTTGCACCCCCCTAGTACTTATCACGTATCTTCTCAATGTACATAATTTTTTGTATAAAATTCTCCAAACATTTCTCTATCTCCCCCATCTCCATGTACATTCAGATAATTATTGTTCTTGCTTGTCTTTTCTTCTGCAAAAAAACCTAACCCCCTTAAATTCTTCTCTCTCACCTATTACCACAAACTTTTCCAAACATCCTCATAACCTTCTTATCTCCAATATGACATTTCCCAAGACTCCTCGTTAGGAAAGGCAACCAGGCTATTCAAATGTTTTACTTTAAATTCCAGAGGTATAGGTTATAGCCATATTGATCTAAGGACTTTTTCCAGCTACATTCATTCTGGTTCATCCCCCCCTGTCCTCCCCCACAACCTGTCTCTCACCCACTGACTCCTCAGTTTACATCTTCACTGACTGGCTTTCTTGCATACATACCAGCCTCTGGCTTCTTTACTATTCATTCCAAGAGCATACACCAACTGCAGATGCTTCCTCAGCCTGACAAAGGATGTTTGTACCCAAAAGCTTGCAAATCATGTTTCCAACTATTTCAGTTGGTCTGATAAAAGATATCAGATTTACCCAAAGAACCTTGTCTGCTACTTTCAGTTCCAAAACTTCAAACAATATTTTTTCTACAAATTCATATATATTCATCATCTGACTTCTTGTACTCCTTCCCTTGTTATTACTACTCTTATTCTCAAGCATAGATTACCAATCAATCTGTCTCTTGCTTCCTCCCATCTCCTTTCTCATTGTGGGTCTGGCTTATTGCTCCCACAGGTCTTCCTTTTCACTTCAATTACTGTTTCATTTCTCATTCCTCCCTCCTGACCACTTCTCCTCCTTCTCCTGTTCTTCCTGCCAACTAGACTCTTCCTTCATTGCTTTCTTCAATCAAGCATCCTCCAAAACTGCCAATCCCACCACACCTTCTGTTCCTACCTTCTTTTGTCCCTTTTTGCCAACTTTTGTCCATCCTCTAACAGAATCTGTATCTTCACTTCCACTCTCTGATTTGTTTTTCATCTCTTGATCTGTTTTCCCTTCTATAACTGCTACTCTCTTCTCCAAAATTGCCATAGATGCTGTTCCAGGCTCTGAAAACTCTTCCTCCTCCTCCATCCTGGTACTCTGTCACTATCCCCCAGCACTCCTGGTATCAATCAAGGCAGTAAAACCAGACCTAGACCCAGTCACTACACTTGACCCTAACCAAGGAATGGCCATGAAGCTGTGCTGCTGATGGGAATCTACCCCAGGGATAGGTTAATGCAGCCTATCTGAATAAGATGCGTGGTAGTGCCCACTGTGTGCAGTCCCCCTCAGCGCCAACTCTTTTTCAAGTCATGGTAAGCCACTACACTGAATACATTTTTACTTCCTCTTTACTCCCACAGCTGAGCTGTGTCTTTCTTTCCCATTTCCAATGATTCCTGTTTCTTCACCAGCCTTAATGTCTGGCAATCATCACCAAATGGGGACCCAAGTAGTTCATCCAGAATCCTGTCAGCCACTCTCTCAGTCTGTCACATACAATTAGTGTGGCCTCATCCTGCATGAGATGAAGCCGGACCAGGTTGCCCTATACCTCATCTGCATATAGATTTTTAGACAATCCCAAGACTCATAACAAGAACACCTAAATCAGCTCATAAGTGTAGGACTAAGTAGCACATGAATACTTCCTGGGGCGTATCTCCAGTACACACAGAGCAGTGCTGAGTTGTGGGTTCACCATGGACTGAAGCGCTTTTGACGCTGCTGAGGTCCAGCCCAATAAAATATATGGTAAATCATGAACCTTTTGGCTTTGGACCAATATCACGCATAAGTTGTACACTATATAAATAGGTATGTGCAACAGTCCTGCTTAAAAACATGTGTATTGAATACCTGTGTTAAAACTTACAGCAGTTTCAAAAAAGAAAAATGTATCAATTCTGGATGAGTTAAGTCTATGGGTACTTAAAGCAATTTGCCAATATGCAAATTACTACAAGTTTATTTCAAGGTCAAGGTTTTCAAATTTGCTTTTTGCTTCCATGTGCTCAGGGAGAGCAGGGTCTGACAGTAAGGAGGTGGAGAAGGGGCTGCAGGGGGAAGATGATGGGGGAGCAGAGGTCAAAGGGGCTACCTGGCCCTACCCAGATTTATTTTCCCTGCTGTAGCAGTGGGAAGGGGACAAATTCAAGGCAAATCTCCAATTATTGGATTCTATACCTGGAACATTATAACAAATATATCATATTTCCATATAAAAAATCAAATTTGGGGGAGGAGGGGGGTCATCTTCTATTCAGAGTCATCTAATATTTAAGAAAATATGAGTTCATAATTTGGACTTGGTGTTTATATTTTGGTCTCAGTGAATCTGGGCTCAGTGTTTACTAGCTTATTGCTATCAGCCCATTTTTATTTTTGCTGACTGTTAACTTCACTAATGCTAAATGTATTCCCCTGAAGCTTGCTTCTCACATAAGAGGATTAACTCTTCACCCCTAAAAGTAGTCAAAAGTAACTTAGGAAAGTATTTGTCGCATCAGAAATTCTGAAATGTAACTTCTGGTATGCAGCAGTTAAACATGGCATAGCCTGGAAAGTCAATCAAAGTTTAGTTACTGGTAATTTGGGGGGTTGTTTCAAGGAGAACTAATTTTGACAGTTTTCAGAAATTCACTAAATTAATTTTGAAGTTTATCAGATATGGTTTCTCAAACTTCAAACATATGGATTTATTAGCTACAGTACAGCAGGGAAGTTATTCTGGAGTATCAGTGTATCACAAAAACCAACAGGAGTCTTTGGTTCTGAAAGCTTATAAACCCTATAAGTACTCTGCACCTAACAAGTCTTCCTCATCTCTGCCTCTGGCTTTGACATGTTGGTTTTATTTGGTCTGCAGGTATGGAAAGACTTCTGGGATACAGAGCTTATAAATTCTCCGAAGTCAGTGAGTGCAAAATAGGGCAGAAACAACTCATCTTAATTCTGTACCTAGAGTCCACATTGATTTCAGTGGGAGTTAGACACCTAATAAGTGTCTAAACAACTTCCTGCATCTGAGCCCTAATTCTTTTTATACTGAAACTCTTGCAATATAAAATGTATGCAATATTTCTCAAATTGATCAAGAGGAAAACAGAAATGTATAGACAAAGATATAATCATAACCTCCTCTTTAACTTAAATTGAACAGTAGAGTTATCTAATAATATCCTGCAAGCAAGTTTAGTGTATGTTGGGAAACTGGGTTTGTGGCCCAGATATTCATAATGGATAGACGGAAGGTTGATCTCTGCTCTTCTTGTGGAATATTGTGTCTGCATTATTTCTTTGTGGTCACTAATATTGCCATGTTTAGTGCCACCCAAGATTAACATTCTTTTTATTCTTTCTTCCTTGTGATTAAAATATGATTCTTTTCTAAGGTGTTATGCAGAAAAAATCCACTATATTATTAACAGATGTGTTCCTTTTGTATATTTAAAGCCTTACCTGATTTCTTGGGGGTTAGGAAATAAGTGTTTACTTCCTTGTCCTGCAGTCACAACAATTAATACTAAATATTATTTTTTCATACTCTACATAGTTGGTATAATTGTTTACTAGCCCAAATTTCAATGGCTGCTCAGATGGTCAGCTTCAAGAGTATGACTAGCAATACTCCTAAGCAGCTCTAAGCCTATGTTTTGGTGGTATAAGCCCTTTACTAATGAGTACGTGATGTAGGTTCACGCCCCCTCTGGGTGGGAATGGCAAAGAGCCTAGGTCTCTTGTTCTCTGGGTTAATACATTAAACGCTAGACTAAAGAGTCTACCTTTAGTCACAGGACCCTCTACCTATGCTTTACCTCCAAGCAGCTTTTCCTATATTTGGGTAGTTTTATTTTGCCACAGATAGAATTGAATCTGAAAGTTGTGAATCCAAAAATGCACTTAAATAGCAATGTAAAGATTTGGCAAAGATTTGGCTACCCAAGTAAAAATAGGACTTGGCCCTTCATGCCATTAGACCAAATGGATTGTATACAAACATTCCTAGTATCTTTCCTCCCTTCCTATTTGTTCAAGTCACTTTTCTATATTTTTCTTCCTGAAGGCAAGTTCAGAAAAAGAGTGTTCCAGCCATTTGTGGTCATCATTCATTTTGACTCCCTGGGTACTATTAATGTGCTATTAATGCACTTCAGGGCTTACTGCTCAGTAAACTAAGTGTGGCAAGCCTTCCCCGATTGCATGTCTACACGTGCACCCTGTAGGAAATGGATTTGCTCCCAATGGGAGCAGACTGGTAAAGGGCTGCTCCCACCCTGCTCTGCCCCCTGCAGCAGCCAGAGGGAGCTCCAGGCTCGCCTGGGTGCTAGCCTGGGAGCTGACAAGAAGCACGGGGACCAGTCCTGATGCCCACAGGGCCAAGAGAGCTCTGCCAACTACAGCAGCAGCTGTTTCCTGGCCCCATGCACTTTGGAACAGGACCTGATGTACATTGTGCCAGGAGACAGCTGTCGTTGCAGCTGGCAGAACTCTCCTGGCCCCATGCACATCAGGACACACAGCTGCCCAGTGGCAACATGCAAGGAGTGCACATGCACCCCCTGAGAGCACTGGTGCACCCCCTGACCCTCTCCAATTTGGCAATGGACAGGGAAGGCAGGCGGGAGTGCTGATGCCCCCCTTGTGAGCACCAGCCAGGGAGTGTGAGCGCCGAATGAAGTACTGCAACCACTTCCAGGAGCACCGCAGTCACTTCTGGGACTGCTGTAACCACTTCCAGGAGTGCAGTGGCCACTTCCCGGTCAGTGCGATTGCCTGCAGGCTCCTCCATTCAGTCCTAGATGTGGGACAGCTGCCAGCAAGCCTTCTGCCAGGTGGGCCCTTCACTTGATAGAAGACTGGCTTAGAACTGTCCCACAAGTGGGGCAGCTGCCAACAAGCCCCATGCCCTCCTGCTAGGCAGCAGGCAGCTACCCAATTTGTGGGACAGTTCCCAGCCAGCCCCCTGCCAAGTGGGGGGACACAGGGCTTGCCAGCAGTTGCCCTTTCTTTCGTTCATAGTAGGGGTTGGGTTTCAGCCCCCATTCACTCTCCAGAGCTCCCAGGATGCGGGGCAGAGTGCTCTCCAATCCCAGTGCTGATCCTGGGGCTAACTGGGAGCTGAGTAATGCCAGCACTGGGGATAGAGAGTTCCATGTCCCCTGTTGCCCCTTGCTGCCTAGGCTGACCAGGAGCAAATTTGCTTCTGGGCAGCATCTACAAGTACAGTACTCCTACAGTAACTACTGTGCAGTTAATCTAGTACCTGTATTACAGGTACTAACTGCGCAGTAGCTTAATTTACTACACAGTAAATGTTCCTCACATGTAGATTGTGATGCTTTACTGTGGAACAGATTAGTGCAGTTAAGCATCTTGTGTACATGTGCCTCTTGATATATATATTTGTGAAAATATTTCTAATTTTTTCCAATCATTTCAGTCTTTGTTTTTCTTTTGCTTTTTATGACTTTGCCTAGTTTTGTTTCATTGCATTTCATATCTTTCATTAACAGAACAGGCTCTGTTTTATGCCCAAGTTTCTGGCAGCCTGCCTTCAGGCTTCACTGCACTTGCAGCCCTCCCCACCTTGATTTCTGGTCCACCCAAAGTTTAAAACCAATTACCTGGCAGTGGCAGCAGCATTTCTAGTCAGTCAGTGCCGAGGGAGTTAAATGACTTCATGACTCATTATAACCTACCCAATTCCTTCTAAACTCTTCATTCCACAGGTGTTAATGCCCCCGTCTTCTTTTTAATGTTCTTGATATTCCACTAATCAAGCTATCCTTTGTTCTACAATTCCGCTGTCTGTTATGTGCTCCTGGTAATGAAGTTCCTGTATCATAGCCCTGAAGACTATTTTTAACTCATTCCAATGAAGTTATATTTGTTTTTGCTTCAGTACAGCCCTAGACACTCCCCCAGTAAAGCTTCTGGTTTATTTTTAACTGGAGAAAAATATGTGTTGATACATATGTGATGATCCACCTCACCTTCTGCACAACCATCCTTCAAACATGCTAGGTCCACCCATGCCCACCTTGATCCGAAATGGGCTCATCATTCGATTATCTATAATTTCTTATAACTAAAATTAGAAGATTTGTTCTACCATAGCTCTGTTTTTCTTACTGACAAGAACCTTTAATTATAGAAGGACACATGCTTTTATACAATAGGCCCTATTCCAATAACTGGCTTTTCCTACACTCAGTTTAGAAAACTACACTAATCATTAAGCAAAGAACCTATACATGGGCTTGCTAAGGGTAGGTTGGAGGAGCTTGGAAGGAAGATTGACAGGTCTGTCCCCTTTCCATACCAGTCAGTTGAGTTTGCAGGTCTTAGAACATCTGTACTTTTTGTAGAGAGCAGCTTAATACACTGCACTCCCACACTTGGAAGCTGTGCAAGAGATTTACTTAAATGGGCTCATTCAAAGAAATAAGGATCACATGTGTGAGTTATAATTGCAAAATTAGACCCTTAATATGCATTATTTTCATTTAACCAGCAATGTAATCCATCAAGCAAGTTTACAGATGATCTCTAGAGCTATGTCTCTAGTGGGTTATGGAATAGAGAAAATCCCACACAACTTACTGATTCGTTTGAAGCACTGGCTGGGGGAATTTTTAGCTACTTGCACAATTTCACAATGATTACACTCTTAATTCATACAACACAATTTTATTTTAAAATTCTTTGCTACGCATATAACACTGCTTAGCTTTGAGAAATACCACAAACATTAAGAACACAATAACTACATATATCAGAAACAATGCTCCAAATGCACTTCCTTTCCAAACAATGCTATAAGAATTAGTATTACAAAAACAACTATAATTACAACTCAAAGTTAAATTTGAATCAATACTATTATTTTCATAATATACTTACAATCCTAGAATTCCAAGAAGTCAAACACCTAGATATGCTTTCATTCCTCAGTAGTACAATTTAATGGGTTGGCCTCAGTAGTACAGTTCAATGTGCTGGCCTCAGCAGTGATAGGAACAAGTCCCCTTCCTTCAGTCCCTTTCCGGTGCTCCGTGGCTTCAGCATGAACTAAGAGATTCGTGTTCATGGAGAGGGTAGTTCACGTGATCAGTCTGATCTGGCCTACACTTGCGATTCTTCCTTCGTTGTTCTGCAAGTGAGGTTACCTCCAAATTGGGACAGTAGGTTACAGTTTTTCTTGAGTGAGTTGCCGTCTTGGGCCCTTCCTACCCAAACCTGTCACTACTCCCAAATTTGGGCTCGGATCTTTCTTAACAGATTTCTGCTGGGTTCAGTTTCTTTTGTTGATCTTTTTAATTACTTTGGGGAATTTCCTTTCTTTCCAATCTTTTCAAAGGCTCCTAGGGTTTGATTTCTCGGAATGTGGGATGTTTGCTTAAGGGTCATTTTTAGGTTAACTTTGTTAAAGGCCTCTAAAGATAAAATTCAAGAGTTAAGGCTTTGAGCAAAGCCCGGACCTTCCGCACGTAGGCCAAAACAATGGCCTAGATAAGAAGATGAATCTTCTTCCTAAACTGGCTAATGGGCAACTATTACAAACATTCAAACTATTACATTCAATATGACAAGCTACACTAAACCTGACAAGGATATGTCTTGCTACATAAAATACCTAGACAACATTTTTAATTGCACTTTTGTGGCAATAATGTGATAAAAAAAAAAGTTTTAATCTAATCTACAAAGACTTTTTGCACCATCCATTGAATCAGGCGCTGAATTGAACTTGTAAAAATGAAAAATGCAGTGCAGCAGTGAATATATCCTACAAATCAAACCCAAGGTGAACTAGGAGAATTGTTATTAACCATAAATAAAAAAATTATAATTTACAAGTCAATGACATACAGTCTAAACCAGGGGTGGGCAAAATATAGCCTATGGGCTGGATATGGGCCACTAATCGATTGTATTTGACCCACAACTTCATGGTGCTCTGCATGGGCCTGAGCTCTGCACACTCTGATCTAGGGCAGCCCACTCTGTGCTTCCACCCTCACTTGCCCTGTGCCTACCAAAAGTATCGCCCTGGCCCTAGCCTGCATGCACAGCTTCCTGGTAGTGCTGCTGCCATTGCTGCTGAAGCCACTCTCCTTCTCCTGCCCCTGCTGTGCCACTCCAGGCAACAGAGAACATGGGGAAGCAACAGCGGCAGTGAGGATGTATACCGGGCACCACATACCTGGCCAGGCAGGGAGGAAGCTGCAACCCGGTGGCCCCTGCCCCAGAACAATGAGCAGCCACCTGTGGGTCATTGAGTGGATGGAAGGTGGCCCCACCAGGAAGCTGAGTGTGCTGGTTAGGGCTGGGACCAAGGCCAGGGCTGGGACTGAGGCCAGGCCTGTCAGTGGGAGCAAAGTAGGTAGGCAGGAATGTGATGCAGGCTGCCCTAGGTGGGAGCAAGCAGGGCTTGGCCCCATGTATAGTGCCACAGGGGCAACTGTGGACCAGATGGGGTCTGCATTGCACTGCTCAGGTGAGCTCTGCTGCATGTGCCCGCTGCTCCCTTCTATTCCCCACCCTCCCCGGCAGGCTCCTGGAACCTAGCTTGTGGGCAGCCCCCTGCACACACTCCCACACACCCCCACACAACCAAACACACCTTCATGTTGAGCTGTTATGTAATTGCCTCCACATGCACTACTCAGAAAAACATAAATCAGAATGAAAATTATTTTTTGAAATAAAATTAAAATATGTTATAGTAGATGTTTGATTTTTAGTATAAGTTTTATATTTTTTATCTATAATTTGTTTAAATGATATTTTATGGAAGATTTCATGTGTGTGGCCCTTGACAGCCCACCAAAGCTTGTTAAGTGGTCCACCAGTCAAAATAATTGCCTATCCCTGGTCTAACTATAACAATTCAATTTGCAATGTTTACCATTAATGATCTAATGGCAGTCAAGCAAAGTTTCAAATTAGTTTCAGTTAATATAATTATTTACAACATCACTTTCATATATCACATACACATTTAGATGCGGAAGAAATATTTTTCTAATTTAATGCACCTTGCTGCATTCATGAGAAACATCGACATTTCTATATAATGATAAGCAAGATTCATCAAGTTCTAGAACCTATATGTAATTGTTCTATGCCTAGAACACATAAATGTAAAACACAATATTAATTATAGGATGTTTTGTATATGGTCTTTCATTTTTCCATTTTTGAAATAGGTATTTGCTTAGTAAACACTCAGGTAAGTACTGGCTTTAACACACACCTGAGAAGGAAACTGTGTGTCAAGAAGGCACAGGTTTTTTGTAGGGTGAGAAGACGCCTGTTTTTTGGTTCTCATTTTTAAAGTGAACAAGAAATGCTCTTCTCCCCTGGAAGTGGTGTTTCTCTAGCTAGGAGGGATGGGCAGGACTACTGTCCTACTTCCTGTCTGATTACTTTAGGGAACTTAATATCAGTAGCAGAACAATGGATTGGTGAGCAGGACATGAGCCCTGGGTACTGCCAATGGAGACAATGCAGAATGGAGCCAGGGCACCTCACCCTTACATCCCCCTTCTCCCCAACCCCGTACCCTGCACCTTCCATGCACCAACTCCTGCTGTAGTAGGTGAGAGTATAAAGTAGCAGTGATGAGGTTAGCAGCCCCTGGGTGGTGGTGGTGCATGGCACAGGGTAGCAGTTGTCAAAAACTGGGTGCTGTGGGTTGGGGAAAGGGAGAAATGTCAGGGATGTTAACCCTCCTGCCTCCTTTTTCTGCCACTTTTGTTTTTTTAAATAGCCATTCAGCACATGTTGGTGCCAAAAAAAGGATCCAACATCTCTCCCTGCAACAACAAATAAGTGGCCACTGCCCCTGTCCTGTACACTGCCACCATGCACAGTGAAGAACTGGCAGTTACACCTCTGCTTAACATTGTTGTGTATATTATCCTCACAAACCCTGTGCTCCCTCCTTCCCTCTGCCATCCCCTGCAACTTCTAAACAGGATTTGTAACCTACACTTCCCCTATTTATTTGCAGTTGGGGCTGGTTTGGTCTTCTGGCACACCCTAAGGTGGCTCTACAAGCTGTCATAGCCTTGTATTTGGGGCCTTGAAGCAGCAATTTTCTAATGACTATCTCTGGGCTATTCCTTGCCTTGTAATGCTCCCAGTGCCTCCTCTGAGCTGTAAGCTCCAATGGAGGTCAGTAGAATGGAAAAACTGGCTAGCACAGTGCTGAGCAGTGTATTGATTTGAGGCCTATCTAGGGCAAATCTAATCTCAGGCCCTAGTTGGAGGTAATCAGGGAAAAGTGGCATAATTGGAGGAAGGAACAGGAGTGATAGGAGCAACACCCTTGAGCACTGACTTGGGAGGTGGGGGCGAAAAAAAGCAGCTGGTGTTAGCAGATACACATTCATGTTCCTAACTGCAGTTGAAACCAGAAGTCACCACTTTTACTTTGCCCTGAGTGTCCAGTTGCATTCCTACATTGCTGTCAGGGAATCAGGATAAGTCATCCCTTAGGAAGAGCATCCCACTCACACTGGCCTATATAAGTTCAGATCAGACAGCAGAAGCCTGCTTGGAACTCCTAAACTTGACTCTGTGGTCTGAACCTCTGGCTTAGACCCTGTGTCCTCCTGTTCTTTTTTGCTCCTGTTCCTATCTTAGACCTCCCATCTTGCATCAACCGGATGTCCTGACCATGACTGTCTCAGCCCTTGACTTGATATTCTGAACTCGGACAGATATCCAGCTTGACCTTAGCTTTTACCCTCACCTAATACAATCCATTTAGCCTGACTGCCTATGCCCTGGTCAACCCTTACAAGTATAGTAACATTCACTGTGAAGTCTACTACCTACTCTCCATGTCTGCAAATCTCCCTGGATGGAGGACTATTAACTGAAAAACAAAAATGGTATAGGGCAGCATGTCCTCCTTTCAACAATACCATGTCTACTGCATGTTACTTTGTGAAGGCACTTCCATGACTACAACTCAAAAGTAGTATTTCAGGGGAAATCCAGAGACCAGTTTCTGTTTACACTAAGGTAAAGCAGATGTAATTCTAGTGGTATTCATGTTAAAACTGTCCTGTGGTACCTTGTCAGAATTACCTAATGAAAAAATAGTTTGAACTAAAGATCAAGAATCTGGTGTTATTCCTTTACTAAAAATAAGTTCATAGTACCTATGTCATCTGTTGTAATAAAATTAGGTCCTGATCCTGTAACAAACACCAGGAAGAACACCCTTGCATATACAGAGCCCCACTAGAATCACTAAAGAAGAGCTTTCTGTTGTTTTGGGGCTTTACTGGGTACAAATTTACTGAAACATTCAAATTAACCCAGCTTATCAATGCTAAGCTAGTCAAACAAACCAACTCAGATTTCAGATTCTGGCTCAGATTTCAGTTCTGGTTTCAAGAGTCCTGTTATGACACTCTATCATTAATTACACTGCCAGGTATAAAATTACAGACATGGCAGGTGATGCCAACTGCGCAGTACCTGAATAATACTGTGCAGTAGCATGTCACAGTACGAACAGCGCTAATATGCTACTGCACAGTATTATGAGGTCACTAAAAAGATGTTCACTGGTTGGTGCTACTGTGCTGTAACTCCAGTTACTGTGCATTTATTTAATACTAGTATAATCGAGTTCCAAATAAATGCACAGTAACCACTGCACAGTAGCATCTCATGTAGATGCACCCATTATAAACTTTATCTTGGTTAAATTTTAATTTTCTGGACACTTTTTCACTCTGTTATTGATAAATGTATTTTTTCCTATAACTTTTTAAAAGATCCATTTGAAAAGAGTTAAATCCGAAAACTAGAAGGGTTTCTAAGCAAGATCTTTTTCCATCAAGGGGCATGTAAACAATCAAATGGAGTCTTAATATAACACTTCCTCAAATAACTGAAATAAAACATAATTGTATAAACTGTTTAGCTGGATAGATTTAAAATATAAAATATAAAAACTTCTCTATATAAGGATAAAACACCTGACTTAGAAGCTTCAGACTACTAGGGGCCAGAACAATTCCAATCCCCTTGTCCTGCCCAATCTGATGCTCTCCTCTCTGCTTCCTTCCCTAACTGCTGCAATGCTGCCTGCTCCTTTCCCTATCTGCTACATGTCACACATCCTGGCTGTCCATGCCACTTTTGACATGCATGCTGAAGGTTGGCTACACTTACTTTAGAAAGAGATGATCTTGCCATGAGCTAGAGGTTGGAATTGATGACTTCATGAAGTCCAGCCCTATTTTCCTATGATTCTATATAATCATGAAATCATTGATCCATACAATTTTAAGAACACTTTCATTCTATGACTGGGAAAGCATAACAGACGTGAAAATGCACTTGATTAAAATCACTGCACTATCTCCAGCAAAATATTTAAAAGGCCTATTAATCTAGCTGGCATAAAAAGGGGGTGGGGCAGCATTTTTAAACTGTTCTATCTCAGTAATTAAATACAGCTGTTGATTATGGGTAATATCATTAACATACAAGCAGTTATGTACTCATTAATGCTTAAAATGATAAAAATACAGACAGGCAAAATACAGATTAGATCAGAAACTGCATACAGAATATTACAAATATTTTATGATTTATGATTCAACCTAAAAGTGAGCATAATAAGCATGAAACACAGTGATAGAAATATTAATCAGTGCCTTTTCTTCATAGGTGAAACCTAAACAAGAGCCTCTCCTGTTTTCACTGAAAGTCTGAAATCACTGAGTACAAAAGGTATTAAACAATACCTCCTCTGTCCATAAAGAAGGCTGAAAATGAATGCTGGCAGTACAGAGCTACCAACTTGCCTGTTTTCCAAGGAAACAATACTTCAATGGGTGGCCTGTGTTTATATGCGAGCCTTCAGCTCTTCAAAATACCAACAAAATATTCAATGTTGCAGTGGAAATTTGCATGTGTCTAAGTATTCCTCAATATAGCTATTTCAGAAAATTACAGGCTGAACATGTGTTGTTTCAAACCCACTTTCTCCTGTTATTTTCCTGTGCTATGACATGAACCTTATTCCCATGTAGTCAGTAGCAAATTTCCCACTGATGAAGCAAAATTGCATCCAAAATAGAGAAAGAGGCCAAAAAAATAAAGAGTACTAGGAATACTAGAATGCACTGTACTCTCTTTGAATGTACAGCTGGATAAGTAGTACAAAGACCAAGTCCCTGAAGTGCACAGAACAAGAAATAATGGGCAAGTAATGTACAGAGAGAGCCAAAGGCACGTTATAAAACAGGGTTGTCCAAGTGGCAGCTCGTGGGCTGCATTCGGCCATGAGGGGTTGACACGGGGCCTGTAGGCTCCTACTCAGCCACCACTCCCCTCATTGTTCCTGGTTTGGCAGTAGCTGGGGTACCTAGGCTCCTGCTCCCTCCTCTAGCCTCTCTTTCCTGTCCCTACTCCCTGTAGCAGGGCTGTGCACACAGCAGGGGCTCTGGGGGTGCCTCTTCTGCCTGCACTGTGTATGCAACAAAAGAAGGAGCTGGATTGCCTGCGTAGCAGCAGAGAAAGGGCTGCCTGTAGAGCATGCTGAGCCAGGAGGGGCAGTGAGACTATGTGTATGATTGGGAGGGGGGGGAATTAGGCTGCCAAGGCTGTGTGTGGGAAGAAGGGGTTGGGGGATGGGAGGGGCTCCTGTATAGCAAGTGGCCCATGAAGTGCATAGCTCCAGGCAGCTCAGAGATCATACAGCCCTGGTATAGAGCACAAAGAAGCAGTATTAGCACAACTGCCACTCATAGCATCAAAGATTTGGTATCCCTATGAAAAAATGCTCAAACTCCAGTCTGTGACAGTATGACATGGGGATAGACAGTAATTTAAAGGATACTTTAGTTAACTAGTAAAACAAACTAAGTAAACAAGTGTTTTAGAGCAGTCTTACTTTAAAAAGTGATGGGAAAAACAGCCTTGTGGTTTTTTCCATGCACAGTATAGCTGTGCAGTGCACGGTCCAGTTCTGTTATCCTTTTTAAAAATAATTAGACACACACACATGTGAGTAATCCCATTGGCATCAATAAGACTACTTATGTAAGCAATTTTAGTCAACATAGGAGCAGCAAAATTAGGCCTGCTAAAATCTGCAGTTCAGCTTTGCTCACTTTACATTTAGAAAGATTATTTTAAAGGGTTTTTCAACATCACAGAGTAGCAACTTCTTTATCTGCCAGCTTAGTTACCATATCAGGAGAGCCCCCTAGTGGAGATGTAGTATGTGAAGGCAGATGAAGTTTTAATTCCGGCTGAGTTAGGGTGAAGTTACAGGTTACAATTAGAACAAGTTAAGAACAATTAAAATGTGCAGGACGAAACATTAAGGCTTCTTAACAAGTGCTAAGTGCCCTCTAGGCATGTTGATGTTTCACCATTTCAGGCTGTACTATCCAGCTTGAGTTAAGTTAACTTTTAGCTGTTCAATTGAGGTAAAACCACCAATTTGTCATCCTCTCAGAGAGACTACTCGCAGGTAGACTAACTATCATCCAGGACTCCACAGCCCTAGACTAACAATTGGGGACAGCCAAGCAGAAGGGCTAAGTACAGGCAGTCAAAAAGCCAGAGGCAGAGTTTATTCAATCTTTGCAGGTTTCTGTAAACTGGTTAAATTGAACCAATAAGAAAGTGAACTGATGTTCACTTCTCAAAAGTGAAAAGCAGCCAGACCCCTGCTGTGGCCCATATCAGGCACCAGGAGGTGCCATAACTCACCTTCCAGCCTGCCTGCCCGACAATGCAGAGAGTGGGGAGATGGGTGACTTCCCTAGCCGCGCCCCCTCTTTAGTCAGCTGAGGAGGGGGTGTGGGGGACCCCCTCACCGGCGCCCCAGCTGGGTTCTCTCCAGCGCTGGGGAAGGTGGGAAGCCCCCAGTGGGGTGTTTCTCCCCCTCTCCCTATGCTCAGAGCTGGTCCCCCTAACCACGCACCTTCCTCAGTTCAGGAAGGGTGAGGAGGGGGTGTGGAGGGAAACCCTCCCCTCTGCCTGGCATTGGACCCCCAGCTGGGATCTCCCTGGTGTCAGGGTAAGGGGAGAGGAGGGAACCCCCAGCGGGGAATTTCTCCTCCTGCCCGCCCCCCCCCCCGGCACCCAGAGCCAGTTGCTGGGGGCCAATCACCTGGCCATGCTCCTCCTTGGCCAGCAGGCTAAGGAAAGAGTTGGGGTTGGGAAAAGCCCCCCAGCTCTGGACCCCCAGCTGGGCTGTGCCAGGTGCAGGGGGGGAAGCCCTCAGTGGGAGCTGGCCTACCAGCTGAGGAGGACACATGGCTAGGTGATCACCCAACTCCCAGCTCAGCAGTTTTGTAGAGCCCACTGTGAGCTTCCCTGCATCTGGGGGCCAGGCCATTCATCGAGCCATGCCCCTACTCAGCTGGTAGGCTGGGTGGGTGAGACCCAGGGGGCTCTGCTTGTTGTCCCCCTCAGGCACACTTATTTTCATGTTTTGACCCTTTGACCCACACAGCACTCCTATCCTGTTTTTTTCATTAGTTGTCCCAAGTATTTTGTTGTAGCATTCACTCATTAGCCCCCATACAATAGCAGCTATTAATTAGCCAGGTGGGCTGTAGAGACCATGGTATTTGAATGTCACAAATAGACAGGAGCGTCTGAGGCCCAGTCAGTTGGTATCTGGGGATACTACCCCTTGTGCCAGCTGGACTGCTAAAGCAGCCCTAACCTGGACTGGCCCCTGCACCCAATGTGCACTGCAGCAGTCTGGCAGTGGGGGCTGCTGCCTGACTGTGACCTGCTACCATCTGCAACAGCATCTGGCCACAGAAAAAAAAGCAGAGCAGCGCACACACAGGCAATGATCTTTTGCAGTGTGGAAAACATCTAAATGTGTGGTATGTGGCACCGCAGATGTGTTTGAGGGGCAGGGAGCGTACAGCAGGTAGCAAAAAGCAGAGCAAGAGGTCAGGCAGAAAAAGGGGATCAGAGACCAGGAAGGGTGCAGGGCTATTTTGTGGCCCATCTGTCAAAAAGGTTGTTGCCACAGGCTTAGATAAGTCACACCTAGAGACTGCAGTTGAAATAGACCTCTGTTGTGCTGTATCAAACACATGGTAAGAAATAGGGTCTGCTATAGAAAGATCACAAACTTAAAGAAAAAGAGCAAAACAGGCAGCAGGTGAAGAAGAGAAAAGGTCCTTTTAAACAAAAAATCTGTCCAGCGCTAAATTTACAGAAAGGTGGTGAGGAACCCATTTTGAACCTACTGTACTGTACCCACTGTACTGCACCTGCCCCTGGTGCAGCATTGTTCAAAGTAAAGATCGTATTTATAAGTCACCTACGTACTCATATGACCTAGCCTCCACCCCAATTCGTTCAGTTCCCTTTCCCTTTTTTCTCCTTTTCCTTCTTTCTCTTTTTCTTTTCTCCTACCCTTTTTCTTTTCCGCTTCGTTTCTCTCTTTTTCCCTCTCCTCCCCCCACTGGATGCGGTTGTTTTCACCCGCAAAGGACAAAAGTAGTACTGTACCTATTATATGGATAAACATAGGTCTTAAAAGCCTTATGGCCAAGCTGGCCATAAAACACCTTTTATAAGTATTAAGTTAAATTAAATAGTGCCTCTTTACAGGTCTAAAGACTTTTAACTTTAGCTTTTTATTTCCCAAAATAGTTTTTAAACCAAGGTTTAAGGGCTAAATACACAAGGGGCCTAAATCAGCATTTAGGCACCACTGCTTTCCTCAGCCCCAGCCTAACTACCAAAAGCCCTCAGGCATCTAATCTTTCTGCCACTGGGTATGTGCAAGTCCTGATACCAGTGAGCCACTCATACCCCAGTACCAGCAAGCTTACAAAGCCACTGCCCCCTCTCTCACCCTGAGGACTGATACACTGAGTGCTTTCAGAGCATGTCAACTAGATCAGCTTTACATTACAACAAAAAGAACCAAAACAACCACATACCACAAGTACAATGGCATGGGCAGACTTTACCGGGGGGGGGGGGGTGTGCGTGTACACATGCATGTGCATATTTGGCAGGTGGAAGACCTGTTTTCACAGGTCTCTCCATTCTGCCTGATCCCATAGCACCCATGAGGGCCCCACAATGCTGTTCTGGCATAAAGGTTTTTCAGTCTATCCTCTTCAAGTGTTCTAGTTATAAATAAGTAAATCTTCATTGGGCCAGAAAGTAAGAAATTGGGTCCACAGCCCAGCAGTTAAGTCATTATCCAGAGAAGCTGGGAGAATCAGCTTCAAGTCCAAAACTATATAATTAGTTATACAAAATGGAACATTTTTAACAGGAGACAGAGAGCATCTACACATGAAATTAGTTTGGCTGAATAAACTCAGATGGCACCAGAGTTTATAGCTTCAGGCACATCTTAAATTCCACCCCTCTCCAGGGCAGAGCTGCTTTGCTCCAGGCTGCAAGGAGGTACTTCCTTCCACCCAGGATTCATAATCCAAAACATTTTCTGAAAGTCTTTCTCTAAAAACTGAGCAGGGGGGAAGGCTGTCACTCTTTTCATTTAAAATCAGAGGAAGGGTCATTATTCAGTTATCTAACACCTCACTGGTTAGAGCATTTGCCCAGAAAGTGAAAGACTCAGGCTTAAATCCATCCTCTACCTGTGGGGCTTCAAACTCACATTTCCCAGAAATGAGCCATTACTAAGCTACAAGCCAACCTGAAGTAATGGCACTCTCCACTCCTTCCACTGAAACCATGCCACTATGCAGAAAATAAAAAATAAAGATTGATTAGGCTTGTGAGAGGGAACAAAAAGCAGGATTCTCTATTCCCAGTTGACAGAATGCTCACCTGGGTGCAGGAGAGTTCAGGACTCTTGTCTTTGTTTCAGAGACTGTTACTGCCAAGTGACTTTAGAAATTAAGGCACTTGGAGTGCTGACAGCTGTCCAGGCTCCCACTCCAACTCATGGCACTTTACATAAAGCACTATGAGTTAGAGGGCCCCCCCAACCTTATCTGTTAGGCGGGGGGGGAGGGGGGAATCGAGCCTGCCTGCAAGTGAGCAGCCCCCTCCTCTCCTCAGCTGAGGAGCTTCTCTCCACAGCCCCCCCCCCCCCCCGCTCTGGGGCTGTCAGAAGAAAGGGAGGAGAGAGGGGGAAGCCATCAGGAGTGAGCTGCTGGCTGGGATTTGCCCAGCCTGAGCTGGGGGTGGGGGGCTGGGGGCCTGAGGCAAGGTGGGAGCATGAGGCTGCAGATCCCACCAGCAGGTCCTACCCCATTTGGCAGCCGGGCACACAGAGTGTGAGATTTGTGGGGGGATGTGGGGTTTCAAGGGGAAGGGGTGTGGGGGTGGGTGGAGCATTTGTAGTGGGGGTGTGGGGTGTGTGGAGGGGGGTTGTGCGTAGGTATGCGTGTGGGTGTGGGGTTTGTGGGTGGAGAGTGAGGTTTGTGGGTGGATTTTGAGGGAATGTGTGTGGGTGGGAGAGACTGTGGGTGTGGGAGGAGCATGTGGAGGTGGGAGGAACTGTGGGTGGGGGGTAACTATGTGGGGGTGGGGGGACTATGTGGGAGGGGTGCCCCCTCACCCCTGTGTGGCACTTAGCCCTTCTGCAACAGCAGCAGGCCATCAGGGCACTCGTGGCCAGCTCCTGGCAGAGATTCCTGGTGGCTGCATGTGATGCATGGTGCTGGCCCAGCCCACTGGCGTGCACCCTCAACCACAACCAAGCTGGCTCTTACTGCCACCTGGGCTACCAGCACTGAACGCAAGAGCCATTTGCCTTCAGGCCAGGTCAGGTCCTGCCTCCATGTGCCCCATGTGCCATTGGGCTGGGCCAGCTCTATGGAGGCAGAATCCAGCCTGGTCTGAGGGCATGCAGCTCTTGCATGATGTGCTAGGGATCCAGGTGACGGGAAAAGTTGACCTGGTCCTGCCTGAGGGCATGTGCCAGCAGGCTGGGCTGATGCCATGAGCCATGTGCAGCTGCTAGGGGTCTCTGCCAGAAGCTGGCCTCAAGCACCCTGATGGCCTACTGCTGCTGCTGGGGGGGGTGGGTGTGTGCCATGTGGGGAGGCTGGTGGGGGACCTACCTCTTCCACATAGTTCTCCCCACCCCCACACAGTCCCCCAGCCCTTACACAGTTCCCCCCACCTACCTCCATGTCACTACTTACTGGGGACAGAATCTGGGTTTGATACATCGCTGCAACCTTGCCCCACCCCTATTTGTTCCAGAGACATGCAGCAGGCATAGAGTCACTCTAGCCTAGAGCACCTGTCTGGAGGACCCAGCCTCCAGTTGTCCAGGAACATGCCTTGTGACACTTTTTTTCAGTGTGTTCTTTTTTTTTTTAATATTCAGATTTCCCAATATCAAATTTAGAGTCTGTGCTGCATAACTGCTTTGAGACATCGCAACAGGCAAATGTTTGCTTGTCTGGATGCAGCCATAGTGTTTAAGCACTTAGCATGCGAGTAATCCCACTGAAGTATGAAATAATGCAAATATTTATAGTGAAGCATGTGCTTAAGTGCTTTGCTAAATCCAGCAAGACTGCTCAGCAACTTACAGAATGAAGTTCACAGAACTTGCATTTATTGCTACAAATTTTACAGAAGCATTAAAAATCATTAACAGTCTCAAAAATAAACCTTAATGACAAATTGACAGCTATTTTACCAAAATAATAATAAAAAGTAGAAAAAGACATCATATCTAGTTGCTGCACCAGCTGACTGGGAAACATGAATCCTGGGTCGCATCACTGACTTCAAAACTTTGACCTTGGAAAAGCCAGTTTCTCTATGCTTCAGTCTACTTATTTGAAGATTAAGGATGGATTTAACAGTTATGGAGCATTTTGCAGCTTCAGAAGTGATGCACAAACAACGAATATGCTATCTTTACAAATAGCTATGGTCGGGTTTAAATCATGGGCCTAGCTCCATAGTATCATGGCCCAATTGTGGCAGAGGCCCCTATTTTTGTACCCAGATCATGACGTCTCTCTCCCCCACTCCCAATCAGGCCATAATATTAGTGATCAGGAGGGATGGGAGGATAGACACACCTGGCAATGCTCCCGGCACCTGGAAGACCCCAGCCTGGCCAAATCCACCTGGCAGGGCAGCAGCAGCTGAGAAGCACCCACAGCCAACAAAAGGTTGCGAGGAAGGAGGGGGGTAGAGCACAGGCGGCATCACTCACATGTGGGGAGGCCCAGCCTCACTGAACTAGCAGTGGAAGCTTGGCGGCACCCACAGCCTGCAGCGAGCAAAGGGTTGGGAGGCACTAGGGCTGGAGTGCAAGTGGCATCACTCACATATGGGGGGGGCACTGCCCCCCAGCCTCACCCAACACTGACCCCACTCCTGCCCCGGGTACATTTTGCAGGCAGACACCCCCTGGGGCAGCGTGAAGCACTTCCCTCCCACTGCCTGACCCCACCCAGTGATGCACCACCACTGCTGCCGCTGACTATAGAGTGGGCAGAGCCAGAGAATGGGCGCTGTACAGCAGTGCAGGTGCCCCCATGGCACCATCTTTTTGCAAGGAAATGTCACATGATATTATGGAATTTGCTTGCAAATCACATTTTTCATGAAAATCACTTAGTTTCATGATTTTCATGAAAAATGCAAAATCTCAATTTAAATCAGGCCCTACAAATAGCTCTGTAAAATAAATAAATCTCATCTTCTCTTAAAACAGTCAAATAGATATAGATTCAGATCATTCCAATGAAATCCTGGAAAAGGCCCAAAGCCTTCACACAAAGGGCCTTTTTCCATTAAAAAAATTGAATTTTCAGCTTTGGCTAATTAGCTTCCCCAAACAGCTCCTGTAAAACCCAGACTATGAGGAAGAGAACAATTCTCTTTCAAAGGATCATTTAGATCATTGGCAATGCATAAGGAGGGTATGGGGAATGTGCCCCTCCAAATTTTTGTGCTGACAGAGGGGCATGGACTATGGGGCTTCAGGCTGACCATGGGGCATGGGGCTGCTGAGCCAGGGCTCAAAAGCTCTAGGGGTAGCAGCAGTGGCATGATTTGTGCACCAATGGCAAGGCAAGGGACTGCAGCCTAGCCAGAGCCAATGCCCAGCAGGAGTGGGGATGGCAGTGGCAGCGGCAGCCGTGTAGAGCTGTGGCAACAGAGCAGAGTTGTGCCACCCCCTGCCCTCTACTGTCAGCACTTAGGCATCACCTATAATTTAGGTACTCTCGATTTATGGATAAATTAGTCCGTACTTTTTGAATACTAGGCAGCTGCAAAGGCAAAGATCTCGCTGAGATCTCTGATGCATGCAATAGAATGTCATGTTTCCCTTTGTAGAATCTAGCATTAAATTTCAAGCGAAAAGTACAAGTTTTTTAAAGAGAAACATTACATGGAGCTGTGTCAATTTTGAAGAAATTTTTTGAAAGAAAAATTGAATACAAGCATTTTAAGTAAAAAGTTTAAATTTTCTCTCCGAAATCTTCTAACATTTCATTTTAAATTGTATATTATATAAAAATTTAAAGAGTAAGGATCAGAACAAATATATTACATATCTATCTATCTATCTATCTATCTATCTATCTATCTATCTATCTATCTATCTATCTATAGCTAGATACATAGATTGATCAAAATTTTGTTTTGATCAACCAAAAGCTATTTCTTTTAGGAATTTTGTTCGGAAGAAATTTTGAAGCTTTGTTTCAGAACAGAAAAATTAACTGATATCACCTAATTTCCTGTGAAACAAAGAAGGTTCTTTCATACATCTTGTAGTGTCTCTACTTCTTTGCAATAAATCTGTGGCTTTTGAGCATCTCTTGGGTATTCTCTAGGTGTCCTAGAAATGCAGGATTTGTTCTGAAATGTATTTTAACCTAATATAAATGAGATAATTGCAAAACTGTGATTAGAATTCAGACATTCCTGGTTCCCAGCCTGTTCTCTCTTCTGTGCTAGACCACACAGTTCAGAAAAGCGCTAATAATAATATACTGTTATGAGTGCTAATTAACATCTGTAAAGTATTCTGGAAGTGTGGGATGAAAAAAGTTAAAGAATAAAAACAAATCTTATTAACCATCAATCTCATAGATATTAGTTTCTCAGATTACACTACTAAAGTTAGTTTATAGATGGGTATAATTTATTTAGTTGAATCTACAAAAATTTTGTTTATAAAGCTCTGTGCAACTTTTATAACCTTTTGATGCCCATCAGTGTATGTTATACATTGCAATTGATGAGCCCTTTACTTAGGCTTGAACTGTAGTGGATTCATTCATATTGCTGTCTTCAGGGGAAAAAAAGTTTTTAATTCACTGATTATATGAAATTAAATTATTCCTAATCTCATGGCAAGTATTAGGTTTTAAAACTCCCAAATCCAGATTTAATTGTGGTACTTTTCTATTTAGCTCCAGTGTGCAATCATTTTGGAATTCTTTCCTATTGACTATTAAAGTGTCACATTTTATACAGGATTTAAACTTCTGTTGTCTAGAGAGAGCTGAAACTGTATGTAATTATTGTTGTTAATGTTTTTGTTTGTTATGATTGCTGTAACAATATGAATGTGCTCTGCTGCCTACACATCTCTACCCCAGGATGCCCTTGGAAACTAGATTTTTCATCTCAATGGGATTTTCTTGATTAGAGATTTTAAATAAATACACTTTATCCAGCTATGTACATGCCACCCATTACCAAATTACTACAAAAGTATTATTGGCAAATCATCCTATAATTATTTTCTTTTCACATATATATATTTATTTACTGTGAGTATAGCTCAGCAGGTTGTGTTTAGAAATGGAAGAGAATGCAGGAATACCATCATAATTCACCAATGCCCTGAGACATTAAAAAGTGGAAGGTCAGATGTTCCTGAGTGGGTTAGATACTCCTGAAAGTCCATAAGGAAAAAAGAGTTCAGAAGATCTGGCTGTATTTTATGGAGGCCCTTTTAAAAGCACAGGAGCAAGATATCCTGATGTGACAGAAGAATAGGAACTGCAACAGAAGAGAAGCCTGGCTAGATAATAATTTCTTTAATGAGTTGCAACTCAAAAAAGAATCCTACAAAAAGTGAAAACTTGGTCATATTGCCAATGAAGAGTATAAGAGCCATGGGCATTCAGCTAGAAAATTATGAAGGCAAAGACATGATTTGAGATGCAAATGGCAAGAGACATAAAAGGCAGTAACAAGAAATTCCACAAGTATGTCAAGAGTAAGAGGAAAACCAAAGAAACTATAAATCTTTCATGAAATACAGAAGACAATATATTTATAGATGATACAGAGAACGCTGACATATTTAATACCATTTTTTACTTCAGTGTTCGCAAACAGGGGTAGTTACCAGATGACAGATGCATTTGGCAGCAAAGATACCTAGGTAAAGGAGTCTAACAGCCTAAAGTACTGGCAAAACAGGTTAGTGTTTACTTAGAGAAACCAGATACTTTTAAATTGGCAGGGAAGGATGGGATGAAGCTGAGGGTAAAGGAATTGACTGAGATAATTTCAGAGCTATTAGTTCTCCTCTTTGAGAACTCACGGAGGTCTGAGGAGGTCCCAGATGGTTGGAGAAGGGCAAATATAGTGCCCATCTTTAAAAAAAAAGGGAGGACAACCAAAAGAATTCAGATCTGACTGTGGTACCTAGAATGGGTAGGTCCTCAAGGAATCCATTATGAAGCACCTGGAGGAGAACAAGGTGACCAGGAACAGCCAACATGGATTCACCAAGAGCAAGTCATGCCTGACCAAATTGATTTCCTTCTATGATAAGGCGACAGGCTCTGTGGATGGGGCTGGAAGCAATAGCTGCAATATACCTTGAAATTAGCAAGGCTTTTGACATGAACTCCCATGAAATTCTCATTAACAAGCTATGGAAATACAGATTAGACAAAAGTACTATAAAGTGGATACAAAACTGGTTGAATCATCAGTGCTTCCCAAACTATTTTCCAACACAACCCCATTTTAACACTTGAAAATTCACAGGACCCCAGACGCCAATGGAAACAAAACAGCAATAAAAACCATCATAACAACATTCAGTATATAATTATTGAAGTTCATGTATTATAATACAGCATATAAAAATCTGTTTTTAAGTACTTTTGTAAAGTACTTTTGGTAGGGGGTGTGGGTCTGTGTGTGGGGGAGCAATAGAGTATATTGTGGGTGTGTATATGTGGGGGGGTTGTGGGGGCAGGATGTGGGTGTGTGGGGTTTGAGGTGTGAGGGCGGGGGGGGAACTCCCCCCACACCCTCAGCAGCAGGTGGCCAGCACTCAGGGTGCTTGTGGCTCACAGAGGAACTACCACCCAGTGGCATGTGACCCCAGCCAATGCTGCATGTGGTGGCAAGGAGCACAGTCAGGTTGGTCCACCTCTATCACATGGGGCTCCGTGTGATGCACGTGCAGCTCCTCGCCACTGGGGGAAGCTCTGTGCGATAGAGCTGGCTGTCTTCTCTGGCCCCTGCCACGCAGGTCCCAGGACTGTTCTGGGAAGCAGGGGTTGGGGCTCCCCTCTGCTTACCACAGAGACCTGGGACATGGACGGCAGGGGAAGGCAACTGGCGCCACTGTGCACGGCTTCCCCCAGTAATGCAGAGCTACACGTGTGCCTCATGAAGCCCTTCACGATAGAGGTGGGCCAGCCTGGCTGCACTCCTTGCCAACAGGTGCAATGCTGGCTGGAGCTGTGCACTGTTAGGTGGTAGCATCTGCACAGGCCACAAACACACTGAGCACCTGCTGCCTGCTGCTGCCACTGATCAGGGGTGAGGGGTGGTGGGAAGCTGTGCACCATCGGGGGAATGTGTGGGAGGGACCCCCCCGCAAACAACCACACCCTGCCAACCCGAGCTCCATGGTCCCACCGCTCCCCTGGACATGGGCTCCATGCTGCCGCCAGCTCCAGCCCCATGTTCTGCACTCACACCAGCCAGCTGAATGCTGACTGGGCTGTGCCTTTCCACACACCAGGGTAGGAGGATGGCACAAAGGCTAGACAGGGTGCAATTAGTTGCTGGATACCCACAAACTGGATGAAAGTGCCTGGCTGGCTGCATTTTGCCCACCCCTGGATTAAAGTGATTTTATTTCTTGCAACCCCATCTGCTGTTTCTGCGACCCCATTTGGGGTTATGATCCACAGTTTGGGAACCACTGCACTAGTTGATAAGCTGAAAATGAGCCAACAGTGTACTCTTGCTGCAAAAACAGTCAACAGCATACCAGGTTGTATTAACAGGAAAGTCACTTGCAAACCAAGGGAAGTCTTTCTTTTGCTTTATTCAGCATTTGTGAGGCCTCACATGGAGTAGTGCATTCACTGTTGGGTCCCACAATTCAGGAAGGATGTGGACAGTTTGGAACAAGTCCAGCACAAAGCAACAAAAATGATTAGAGGCCTGGAAAACATGATTTATGAAGAAAAGCTGAAAGAACTGGGATTACTTAGTCTGGAGAAGAGAAGCCTAAAGAAGGATTTGGTAACAATCTTCAAGGGCATTTTTACATGTGCTCCTGAAGCAGCTCGGGGTGCTTTTAATTAGTGAGCCACACTAACTAAAAGTGCTCGGTGCTGCGTCAGGAGCAGGTGTATCAGTGGCACAGTCTGTGACAGCACGGAGAAAACGGCAGTGGTATGCTTTGAACTAAAGCACATTGAACATGTTTTAGTTCAAAGCACACCGGTGCCATTTTCTCAGCACTGACACATGCTGAGCCACTGATACACATGACATCCAAGGCTGCCAGCACGGGTCAATTTACATGCTCGAGCAGACTCGATTAATTGAGTCTACTCCGGCGTGCTGGTCCAGTATTGGAACAGACTGCCTAGAGAAGTTTTGGAATCTCCATCCCTGGACATTTTCAAGAGTGGTTTGAACAGATACTAGGCTGATGGCTTAGTTAGAGATGCTCCTGTCTTGAGCAGGGGGCTGGACCAGATGACCTCATGAGATCCCTTCCAGCCCTATGTTCCTATGATTGTGTAAAACTAGTGGGAGTCCATGGGAGTTCTAGAGGAGGCATTATCTTTAATTTCTGGCTTCTGTGAAAATGTAGGCATTTTCTCTACTTTTTCTTTCATCTTGGATTTGTAGGGCATTTATACACATGCTCAGGGGATGAAGGGCGGGAGGGGGGAGAATTAATTATAGTGGCTCCAAGAGCTGCTCTAATTAAAGTGCCCTCAGTGTCTCATGTATCAGTGTTCCTGCACTTAAAAATGGCAGTGGGGGTGCTTTATGAACGAAGCCTGTTCAAGGAGTTTAAATAGTATGCTCTTGCCGCCATTTTTAAGCACGGCAACATTGATACATAAGATGCTGGAGGCTGCTGGAGCACAGTAATTACCACACTCCAGCAGACTCGATTTAGGCTGTGTCAGAGCAGCCTCACTGCTCACGTACAAGTGCCCGTAGAGTCTTAAAACAAGCCATAATATTGAACTTAAGACATTAACTCTGAAATACACAAACATACATGAACTCTGACATACATAAATGAGATGAATATTGTTTGAAACATGTATTTCCAATATTCCTAATTATTAGAAGTTTTAGAACTAACAAGTAACCCGTTTTCTTTTTCCATTCATTTAAACAGAGTTTAAACACGCCTTTCTAAGTCTGGTAGTTGTTGAAACTAATTAATGTTTCTGCAGAGCAAGCTTATTTCTTTATACTTGAACATTAGCCTTTAAACTATGGGTATTTAGAGCTGCTGAATAACAGTCTTAAACAGTTAGTTTACTAAAATCCTATATTGCTAGCCAAGATAAATCCTGAAATTACTATTAGAACAACTTGATGGCCCGTGTTATTTAGCTGGTGAATTTCATTCCAACATAAAAATATAGGCAATAATAATCATTCCTTTACTTCCTTACTATACTTAGAAGTTCCCCTTTTTCATTTAAATTTAGTGTTTATCGGTGGTAGCTGCTACAGTTAAGATTGTAAACATTCATTTCTCAGAATCTTTCCCTTCCAGGCTGAGATTTTCTATGGTTTCTCAAAGAGAGTTTAGGACCCAGTTCCATAAATACTTCCTGAGAGTAGTTCTGATTACACAACTATTGCAAATAATCACACTTAGATTACCCACATGCATACAGCTACACAAATGCACTCCTGTTTGTAGTACTGAGGCTTTAATTTGACAAGTCAAGGAAGATAATTGATTTGAGCAGAGCTAGTGAGAGAAATTTCAATGGTACCATATTTTGCCAAAATATTCAATTCCATCAAAATTGAAATGTTTCATTTTTGCTGGAATTCTGATTTGAAAGAAAACCAGGGAAAACAAGTTCTAACAGAACAGCAATGGCATTTTCCACCCAGACATTAACTATTGCTGGGCTTTTTTGCTAGTTTTTAATGGGTGTTTTCTAAACTTTTTTTTAGCTTTTTTAATATACTATATTTTCTGGATTAGAAGATGAGGTTTTTTTCCCCTCCATTTAACATGGTGGAAAATCCCCCTTGCCTTACAATCATGAGGCAGTGGGGTAGGGGAGGAGGGGTGCTGGAGCTGGAGCACCCCTGCACACCCTGCCGCTCCTTCTCCACAGCCCCTAGTCTCCCCCCACAACACACATTTTCCCCCTTTCTCTCTACCTCTGCCTTTTCTGCATGAAGCAGTACTGTAATGAAGACTGTCACTTAAAGCCTTTCCAAAGAGTGCAATCTAGGCATCTTTTTCCACTCCCAAGGGAAGGAGTTGCAAGCATGTGGAGCATTATGTGAAGAAGCCTGCTCTCTGCCCAATACTGTCTACTATGTAGTTTTTCCATTGGCTTTGTAATGCAAAATAAACAAACAACAGTGGAAGCAAGTGCTCATTCTCCCCTGATCAAAGCAATATTCACCTTCTTGAGCCAAAGTTAAGCTCCCTCTCATTTGTTCTCCTTCAGTCCTCAGAGCTGTTTCTCCTGACTGCTTTATGGCCTACCTTCAACAGAAGATGTTTTCAGTCCTGCACAGTGATTAGTTGCTGTTTTATGAAGTGTGACATCAGGATTCAAATCCCTTCAGGAGGAGATGAGTCTAGAATCTGGGTTTTCCACCTCTGCTCTGCCCTTTCAAGTGCCTTAATCAATCACTATACTCTTGGACAAGAAGACCATATTGGTCTTAGCTCAGGGTCAAACAGTTACTAATTGTGGGTTTTGGTTAACTACATTTGTAGGATTCCTGCAGCACTTCTGTGCTGCCACAGCAATGCTGAATGGAGTTAGATACTTCCAAGGCAGTAGTGATTCACTTCTGAGCATATCCAGTCAGAACAAACTTAGTCGCAAAGGTCAAAACTGTAGCTGCATGTATGTGTGTGAATGCAATTCAGGTTATTACATGAGAAGTAGAATGTTGTTGAACATCCTATATTAAATATGAAGAAACAAACAAAAAGTTTGTCAAAATACATTTTGCATTTAAAATGAACTGTTGTATTAAATAAACTAAGTCTTGTCATAAGTAAATTGAACTGATTCTTTCTGTTTATCATGTCCTGAGAAATTTTAGAACTAGTACTCAGTTTCTCACACCTATTCATAGACTGGAAGGAGAAAACCAGTTTTTCTACTTTTCCAACGGATTATTCCTGAAATGCTCATTGCTCAAAATTTTTTAATTGGTGACCTCAACTTCTTACAGTTACTAATAGACATGAAAAAGAAAATAAACTTTCTGCTTTTTCAGCTCATCAGTTTCTCTAGTGTGAATGAATCAGTTATTCGACTGAACTAAACTGAATAAACTAAAATAAAGAAAATTATTCTGTCTGCACCTGCAGAGCAGAATATATCTATCAAAAGCTGACTTATTACATGAAAAAAATCTGTTGTCAGGTGCTCAGTCAGAAACATCTTCCTTTAGCTGCAGACATATACTATTTAAACAATATTGTTGTTTAAATTGACTTTAACCGAATATAGTAAAGTTTATATTGTAATAGAGGTTGTCATAATTTCACATTTAATTTTCAAAGGGGTTATTTTTTAAAAGAAAAGATTACATTAATTTGAATTTAAAAATCTGGTTTAAATAAAAATCCATTAAAATGTATCTAAAATAATTGGCACGCAAGGTTCTTTGAGTAGACGTGATATATTTTATTAGACTGAGTAGTTAGAAAAAAGTTCTTGGCAAGCTTTCAGGCGCAATCACGCTTCCACTTTTTTCCAACTACTCAATTTGTCTAATAAAAGATATCACATCTACTCAAAGAACTTTGCCTGCCTATGTCCTTAGACCAACACAGCTACAACCAAAAACCCTTTAAAATAATTGATTTTTTAATCTACCCTGTTCTCCATATTGCCCTGCTATGCCTTTTTGTATTTTTTCTTTCTTCTGAATTTGGAAATTGTGGTTGCATGAATGGATTGAGAGAGAACAATCAAGAGTGTTGAGGCCTCTCATTTGTAATTATATGTCATTATGGATATTCAAACCATTTACTTCCAAAAGGTAAGAAACATAGCATGGTACAATCAACAAATGCAGGGTTAGGAAAAGTCCATATATTCACTGTTTAAGTACTTATTTTAAATACTGAATATCTTATAATGCAATATGAAATTATTTTTATAGAAAAAATGTTTTATTCAATCACTTTAAAAACTATGTTATTAAATACGATCACACTTTAACAGATTAAAAGTCCCTATGAGGTAATAACATTTTGGGGGTCTTTCACCTCCAGTTCACTGATTTAAATAAACCCAAGAGGTAGTAGTGATGGAAAATCATTATCCTAGAAAAGCTTGTTTGTGGCCTATGACAAATGAGTCAGTTATTTCTATCCATTTTTAAATGACCAAGAGGCAGCTCTTATAAGATGTTCAATACCCTCAACTCCCATTAAAATCATAGGTGTTTGAGATACTCTACCTTTCGCAAATAAAATGCTTATATTAAAAAGCCATCACCACAGTTGCCCTCTTTTGGTATCAGCTTGGGAGAGAGGGCAAAAAGACAGATGCTGATGATTCTTCTGGATATGGAATACTGGTAAAAATAATCCTTAAAACCTTGAAGCGTATGGAGAGTGAGCAAAATCCTCTTCTTTGGTTCTTACACAGTAGAACAGAGATGCAGTGCTGTAGCAATACGGGATTATTGAACTACTGGTAGCTGTGTCATATGAGGTGCCTATAAAACAGAGGCCTTCATTCTTTGTCCCTGCCTACCTGGAACTTGTTACCAGCACTTTAAAAGAAAAAAGCAACTGAAGCGGATACTTAAAAAAAAGACTAAAGTATTTGTTTCAGACTGTAATATATCAATAATATTTCTTCATGAAAAGAATATTTCATATTCAAGATATGTTCTTATGGCATGAAAATATAAAAAATATTCCAGAAAACATGCCTGATAATTATCATCACAACTGGTCATCAATAATGTATTCTGTGTTGACTGTTTTAAAATGTTCTTCTATTTGATTTCTTTTACAAAAGGTACAGCTCATCACAAAAGAAACTAAATTCTAAGAAAATGTATATCATTTCTTAAAAATACGTACATTTGTTATATTTAATGTCACATTATGAACTTTGTCAAAAGAACAAAGAAAGTCTGTCTTCATTAACAACTAAATGTAAAGTGAGGCAATTAAAACATTCAGATAACATGTCAACTATATACATTTCTTCTCTGATGTCACATTTGATTTTATTATTTTAGAACTTTGACAGCATCATATTAAAACTTTGGATGGTACAATGGCATAATGCAGGTTTTGAATTATTCAGCTTATTACTGCCTTCTTAAATGAAAGACTGGATTTTTTAAAAAGTGCTTATCCTCTATAGAAAACTATTACATAGAGAAGAACAAAAGAGAATAACACAATGGAAAGGAAAAAATAATCACAACTAGTTATTCGCTCACTTGACCTTGACAAGGTAGCTTAATTGTAATATACTGTCATGCAAAATAAAAAGAAGTTAAATATAATGTACCATTGGTAACATAAGTCTGTGGGAAACAGGATGATGCCCCTGCCCTAATAAAGTCAATGCTCAATTGATTTCCACAGAGGCAGGATTTTATTTTAAGCAAAAAATTCAGGTATTTACAAAGACTCCTTAATAAATATTTGTTAGAAAACTCACACTCTGTTATTACATCTTCCCTCTCTAATGCATATTGCATTGGGCTATCGAAGTCAAAGGGCCTCTTCATTGACTTTCATGGAAGGTGGATTAAGCCTTTCATGCACTGATAAGGACTGATTTTTCAAAATTTCTTTCTGCCTGCTCTTTGTATACTTTTCCTCCTTCCCCTCCCCCCCCCAACTTTTCCCACTCCCTTTTTTCTCCTTCATTTTAACTGCTGTCCAAACTTAGACAAGTCTAATGTATTGATTAATTCATATAAATATCTTCATACATAGTTCCTTCAAACTGATGAAATTTGTCTTTCTCTTAATTATCATTTAAGTCCATTTTTGAAAACCTCAACTTGGAAACAGTTGTTTGGCAGCCTGTTAAAATACAGTAAATCATTTAATCTCAGAAGTGTACAACAAATAATGCTATTTATTATGATGAATGCCATTCCCATAATCTAAAATGCAGCTTGACTGGATCAGATACAAAACAATCACTCTGAGGCTACCTCTTACCAGTAAACTTGGCTATTATTTAAATTGCAGAGCAACTCATATTCATATAGGTAACATTTCTTACCAGAATTACTTCAGCTTGCCTGAGTAAAGGTTTGCAAAATGAGGTTTATACTCTGAATATTATACACCAATATAAATCCTTATAGCCATAGTAATGGGAAAAATCCATATAAGTCCCAGTTCTTCAAGAGAAGTTAGCAGAAAAGTATCCTTCAGCATTTGATTGGTGAAGTCAGTTGGAATTCTCACATTAATTTAAATGGGAACTGAATCATGTCCCAGGTTATCTTACGAAAACTTACCTATAGTTATACAAAGGATTCAGAGTTTTTTTCCAAGTGTCTCATTAATCATACATGTTTCTCTAATCATAATTTCTCCCCTATCCATGTACAAGATTCCTATTTCAACATTATAACTCTATTTTTATTATAAACAATGTCACATGCATTAATATTTGCCTTTCCTATACATGTATATGCAGTTAGTTTAAAACTTATATTTAAGTCTTAATTCATTTTTTAGATTTAAATGTGCATTAATTATTGTACATCTTTCCTAAAGAAAAGCAACACCCATTTGGAAATGTGTAAATGAAAACAATATGTTACAAATCTAAGATACTATGTAATCCTAAAATGCCCCACCCCATATAAATATTCCAATAAAAGGTTTAAGAGCCTTGATGTAAATCCTGGAGCCCCTACTTAGTAATTGTTCAAGCAAACCCTCAACAAAGCCAACGAGTACAAGAAATACCTGAATCTGAGTGAGCACTGAGTAAAAATTAGGAAAGAGTAGCTCAACATGTGGTCCCTATGTCATTTCATGCCTATCTTTAACACCTAACTTAGTCAAATACTCCAATATACACATATCATTTCATTTTTTTTTCTGGAACTAGTAAAGAGCAAACTGAAATCACAATAATAGCATTCTAATTGCATATAGTTTGGAGGAGGAAGGGTTGTAACATTGGACTCATCACTACTAATAATATAGTGCCTTATTTCCATAACAACCCATAAATCTCTTTGCTCTGGACTACCACCAACCTTCTCTCCTCACCTACAGCAATGTTAAGTGATCAAAACTTACAGATGAACCTCACATACATTCCTCTACATATCATAAAAAAGAAAATCCTGTTCAAATAGACAGTACATAAATGTAAAACCTGTACAAACCCATAAGGTTTCCTTTCTAATACATGGTGTGTTCTCATTCGCGTTCAGCCACGTTAAAAATCCCTTTGACCAAAACTGCCCTGCTGCATGACTGAAAGAGATCCCCGGGGAAAAAGCACATGGCTAACCATTCATATTTAACCGCTTGAAAATAGAGCAGAAATGATAGCAGAAAATGCCATGTTTCCTTTCCCAGTCACTCTTCCCCTTTAATTGTAAGCATTTTCACAACAGTATGTTCTGGGCATGGGGAGGGGGATAGTGATCTGCTGTGATTTTATGGGGGAGAGAAATAAGGGGCTGATTCTTCAATGGGCACAAAGACCACCTCCCTGTCTCAAAAACTGAATAAAATCAGAGATGTTATATATATATATATATATATATATATATATATATATATATATGTGTGTGTGTGTGTGTGTCTGTGTGTGTGTGTGTGTGTGACAGATATATATATATATATATATATATATATATATATATAGGAGAGGGAAAAGACCGCTGCCATAACAACCCTTCCATGGAGAACTGTCGGGATACAGAGAGTTACAACACAACCTGCTGGGTGCATCATGCCATCTAAAACAGGGAAAATGCATTCAGGCAGCAGCCTGCTGCTAGGATTCTCTCTTCACTCCAAGAAAAGTGACAGCCCCTCCTTCACTGTTGTCGGCTGCAGTTTAATCATGATTCTGGGGGAGGGGGAAAGGTTAAAAAGTTCATTTTGGGGCCCCTGTTGCTAGCCCCCCCGCCCCCAGCACCCTTGTCCTTACCTTCATCCAACCCACATTGCAGCCAGCGCCTGTGTGTGGCTCAGGTGTGGATCAGGTGCACTGCCCCACTGTTGCTTACAAAGATCCCTGAGAGGCAAGGTGCAGCCTGCACTGGCCAGTGCTGTGCCAACCCCAGCCTGGAGGTGAGGGGGTGGGGAGAGATGCATCCTGGTGGGAGGAGGGAGGATGAGAGGACGCTCTGGAACTGGTCCCTTGGGCTGGGCTCAAGCCTCCCTCCAGCCCCCTCCCCCCTCCAAAAAGAGGGGCCTCCAAACTTTGTGTGACTAGTGACCTGCTCAGAGGCTCCCCCTCAGGGAGGTGCCGCGGGGGGGGGAGCACAGACTCTGTAGGCCTGTTTGTCTGTTTGTGTGTGTGTGTGTCTTTGTGCATCTGCATGTATGTGTCTATGTTTGTGCGCTTTTATCTATGTGTGTGCATCTGTGTGTGAATGTCTGTATGTGTCTGTGTCTGTATCTATGTGCGTGAATGTCTGTGTATCTACACGTGTGCATCTGTATGTGTGTGTCTATGTGCGTGTCTATGTGCGTGTATGTCTGTATGTCTTTATGTGTGCATCTATGTTTGTGTCTGTGTATCTATGTGTGCATGTGTCTGTGTGTCTATATGTGTGTGCATCTATGTGTGTGTGTGTGTCTGTGTCTGTATGTGTGCGCATCTATATGTGTATGTGTGCATCCATTTGTGCATGTGTCTATGTCTGCGTCTCTGTGTGTATGCATCTATATGTGTGTTTGTGTGCATCTATATGTGTGTGTCTGTGTGTGTTTGCATCTGTGTGTGCATGTGTGTGTGTCTCTGTGTGCGTGCATCTATGCACTGTGCATACATGTGTGTTGGGAGGGGGGTGCTTTCCCGGCCGAAGGGATGGCAGGGAAGGTGGGAAGAGCAGACCCGACCCCCCCCCGCCGCCGCCCAGCAGGGCTTGAGGGAAGGTCCGAGGCAGAAGCCTCGGCTCCCCCCGCCCCCAAGCCGGAGCACAAGGCGATGCCTCCCGCCGCTGCCTGGGCAGGCGAGGGGCACCCGCCCTCTTCTTCCCCTGCACGGGCAGCCTCGGGACACTCCCCCCCCCCCCCGTGTGTGTGTGTGTGTGTGTGTGTGTGTAGGACCCCTCCCCCAGCAGCACCGCGGGGATGCCCAGCGCCCCCCCCCTCGCAGCGGCAGGTGCCCCCTCCCCCGGGACTCACCGGCGCGCGGCGGGAGGCGGCGGCGGGGCGCGGGGGCCGCGGGGCAGGAGCAGCAGCGCGGGCAGCGGGGAGCGGCGGAGCCCGGGCTGCTCTCGCTGCCCATCCCCGGGGCTGCTGCTGCCGCCGCCGCCACCGCTGCTGCTGAAGGAGGATGCGAGGGAGACTCAGCCCCGGGCGCGGGCACGCACGGCGGCGGCAGCGGGGGGAGGAGGAGGCGGAGGAGGGGGCAGCCCTGACCGGCTCTCGCTGCTGCATCCCCCCGGCCGCGGGGGGCAGAGGCCGGGATGCAGCTTCCCCCCCCCCCGTGAAGGGCAGCGGGGACCCGGCCTCCCCCTGCGCTGCAATGGGCCGGGCCCCGCTCCCTGCCCGCCCCGCGCCGCTCATTCATGCGGGAAAGCGGCCGCGCGTGAGGGGAGCGGGGCGGCAGCTGCCTGCCCTGCCCCTGCCCCTGCCCCTGCCCTTCCTCGGCCACTGCTGTGGGCTGGTGGGGGGACGTGAGCAACTCTGAAATGCCATTGACTGGGGCAGACCTCGGGTCCCTTCTAGCCCAGCCTCCCCCTCACGTGCTTTTATGATCGAGGGGGGTTGGGGGGAGAGAAAGAAGAGACCCCCCCTGCATTACGGCGGTGGCAGCGACCCCCCCCCAGGCTGCCTTTCCAGCACAGAAAAAGGTTGTGAGAGAGAAAAATAATGAGAGAGAGAGAAATCTCATTCTTGCCTGACCCCAGCCCCACACAACGGCTGCCCTCCCCCCCACCTCAAAGCCCCTCACAGCATCTCCCAGCTGCAATGGGAAGGGTTTTCCATTATGGGTAGCAAAGATGTATTTGGAACAACACATCCTGATATTTTAGGATGAAACAGGAAAAAACAACCCCCCCCCCTTTAGAAGTGTATAGGTGTCTGCCCAAAAAATAACCCCCACTCCCAACCCCCTTGATGGCAACCCAAACAAGTACATCAAATGCTGGAGATCAGCTTCTCCACTCCCTCTGAACTCTTCCAGCGTTATATAATGTTGACAAACTGCTGCAAATATATCCAGGGAGAAGGAGTAGCAATGATGAGCACGTAGTAATATTTATTAGAGTGCATTGGAGTCCTTACCTGCCAAGTAGTTGTTTCACAGGTTCATCTGTTAGTTTCTCATCTCCCCTCTCAGTAGACAATTGACTAGGTGCTCAAGACAGATATATGTTTCCCCAGAGTCAGCGCCTCTGTCCTAGATGTTGCTGAAATGCTTGTGGATTATTAACTTACTATGTTCCTCTGCTCTGTCTTGTACCAACAGATATGCCTGTGCCGACAGTTCCTGCTTATGAAGCCAGCGAAAGCGGAGAGAGTGATTGGGTAGATTCCCACATAACTCTACATTTCAAGTTACAGATTTGCTGAAAAGGCTATTGCTGCTTAAAGAGGTGGCTTGCCACTCTGCCAGGGAGATCTCCAGGAGGCTGATCAAAAGCCCATTGAGCTCTGTAGGAATCTTTCCATTAAAATCAATGGGTTTTAGATCAAGGTCCTTTGTTCCCAACACTGCCATCAAAATATTTCAGAGTAGATTGCACATGCCCCTATTTTGCAAAGCAAAGCAGGTTTCCCTGCCTCCCTGAGAATTGGTCAGAACAACATTTGAACATAAGAAATGCCGTTGACTGGAGTAGACCATAGGTCCATTTAGCCCAGTACCCTGTCTGTCATAGTGGCAGACAGTGAATGCTGAGTGAGACGGTGAACAGGGCAGCATTTTCCACATCCTGCTCCTCTTCCATTGCAGCATCCAGCATTCAGAGGTTTAGGAATCCTCATCCCAGAGCTGATTCTACTCCCACTGATAGTGACATCAAATTTTCATTAGAGGCCAAGTTCAAACCACCAAGTGACATATCATATCTAGTTTATATCTACTAAACTTTAATGGCTCAGATTTGCCAAATTCCGAGCACCTGCCATTTATATTTGCTGCAGTGTGGCGGAGGACATTTAAATGATTACATGAGCATTCAGCCAAAACATAGGCTTCATCTTTCACCAGTCAGGTCAGTGGCAGTAGGCCATTTTTTTTGGCTAGTGTTCAGAATGAAATTGTTTACCAAGTTGATCTCTCATTGATTTTTTTCATTCTGCCATGTGCACCATTTCTTGATCCTGAAATCCAAGCTGGGCCTTCCTTGAAAGTTTCAGAGTTCAATATTTTTCATGTTCTATATCGCACTGATATAGACATTCAGGGTCCCACTTTCCAAGCAATGGCTTACTCAGCAGACTTTTGGCAGATATTTGGAGGGCCAGGAGGAATATAAGGAAAGATGGGAGTGGGAAAAGAAAGGAATTTTCCACATACTCCTATCAGTGTTATTTCAGTTTGTGTAAATAATTAAACATTCTGCTGAGCAGGAATGAAACCTTGGTTTTGCACATCCCAGGGGGGTGTCATAAATGCTGGATTATAGAATTAGGGTCAGAATCTGTTCCACCTATTTGGCACATAACTTCCTAAAGTGGCAGTCTGTTCCACTTTGCTCAAGTTCCTGAAAAAAATTGTTGATACAAAGGATGGGTGGCCCCTCTTCCTCATAACTGCTTTTTTGTGACTCACTTTAAAGGATCACACAGTTGTGTTTTACAAATGTAGATGCACTACACTGAAGGCACTTGAGTCCATTATACAGCCAATGGATAAATATCTAGCTTTGTAATATAGAAAGGAACATCTCCAATAGAAGATAGGGGGAGAAACTTGCACCCTAACTTGATGGCTCCAATAGTCTTCTGAGAAGGTTAGGCTATTGTCCTGGGAAATGTAGCTTTAATATTCTTCTCTGCATGGTCCAGAGTAGGGGTCTTGTAACAGAGGGGCTTCCCAGGGTCAATTTTGCCTTTGGCCCGCTCACCTGTTTCTGAGCTAACTGCCTGCTTTCTCTCCTGCCACGCCTTGATGTTAATTAATAGTTGTTAATTAAGCAGGAGGCTGCCCATTTTTTGCCCTGATGCCAGGGGGCGCTATCTGTGGCTCTGTTCCTCCCCTACACCACACTCCAAGCCTTGCAGATGGTATTTATAAATTCCTCTCTGTGTTGGGGTCTCAGCTGCTGTGGGCTTAACCCCTCTCTCTCTAGCTAGACCTGTCAGTCAAAAACCCACTTATCAGGGGTTGACTCCAAGGCTGTAGCTCTTGAAGACTCACTTGGGCTCCAGCACCCTCTCTGGCACTGGGGTCCACTCACCCCTGAATACTGCGCCCTCTCCGGCGCTGGGGTCCCCACACTGAAGTGGGTCCCCAAATGAGGTCTTCTCCTCCCCAGATAGCCTCAGCCCGATCCTCCGGGTATTAACATCCAATGCAAAACATAGGCTTCTATGGCCATAGAATGGAAAAAGGAGAATAAAGAAATAAGATAGGCAACATGCCTGCTTACTTTATATGGTCATGCATCTGGCTCACAAAGTAGCATATTCTTCCAGCAGAGACTGCATCTGCGGCACCACGGTCATTGGGAGCCACCCTGTCTGCTGCCCCTCTGGCCTTCTCTACTTGCCATTTGTAGGATCCTGGCCTTCCTCTTCCTGTCACCTGACCGGCTGGCAGGGCTTGAGCCAGCCGGCCGTGACTGGAAGGTTCTGGATTTAAAGGAACCACCCTGTCTCTTAGTAACAGGGCTAAGGTTCCCTGTTATAGGTCCAAATAGCCAAACAACTATAAATTCTGGGCTAACTTTTCTTGGAATTGAAGTAGCATATAGAGACCTTTACACATCTATGGGAGTTCTCAGGTATACATCAAATTATAGAATCAGAACCTTTATTGTGTCTTGCATTGTGTTTTTGATAGTATGAAAAATATGTTCTTTAATGTTACTTAGAATTGTCATAGATTCTCCCTCACTTTACTGACAAAATGGAGCTAGATTAAATCACAATCTTGTTTATTAAGGATAAAAATATTCCTCTTTTTTTTCAGAGGTATTGCCATGCTTTGATTCGTTTGAATGTGAAGCTGCCCCTCTTCTATAAATTCTCTTTAATGGGAGCGAAACCTACTTTTCTCATTGGAGAGGGAACTTAGCCTTTTGTGATTGTACCACTGCCACATAATTAACCTTTTTCAAAGATAGTCTGTTTCTGAGATGTCCTATTCAGACTAGAAATATTGGGAGGGCAGTGCACTCTATTTAAGCACAGACTCAGGACTGAAAAAGGCTGTGCACTTATCCTAACCACGTGCTTATCCAAACTCAAAAGGCAACAAAGCTAAATAACCACAGGGACAGCCTGAAGTTAGCTTTTTTGCATTTCACTAAGGCTTTTTACCATGTTTATCTTGTGTCTTAAGCTTTGAAATTGCAGGATTTAGTCAACTCAAAGCTGCCTCAGAAGCCTTGAAATCTAAGGATCTTAACCAATATAATCAATTCTGCAGTTAAAAGGAATACAATTAAATTAAAAAGTGAATAGTGAGACACAACAGTTCCTATACACTTAAGGAGTTTATGTACTTAACTGATGCATAGATAACCAATGTTTGATATAATGATATAATGTAAGAAACAGGCTAAAATGGGACAGGTTTTGTTTTGTGTTATATAGTTAAACAAATAATGTACTTATCCAACATCCAACTACAGCATACTGTAGTTTTGCTGAGAGTTGCAGGGGCGGATCTAGGATTTTAAGAAGGGGGTCCAGGTGGTATGGTGCCTCATCACATAGAAAACAACACATTTTTGCCCAGTTAAAAATAAACTAGCAGCTTTACTAATACTCCAGGGGTTTAGGGCTGTATTATTTGATTTTGCTTTAATTTAAATCTAAATGTAACTTCATTGAATGAGTCAGATACAGTCCACAGGGCTGTGAAATAGGAGATTCAGTACCAGGAGCAGCTAACAGACAGCAGAACAAAGGATAGCTTGATTGATGGAACATGAAGACCATTGAAAAGAAGAGAGGGTTATTAACACCTGTGGGATGATGACTTTATAATGAGTTATGATGTCAATTGACTCTGTCAGCATTGCCTGAGTAGAAATGCTGTTGCCACTGCCAGGTAGTTGGTTTCAAACTTTGGGTGGACCAGGAGTAAAAGAAGGGTGCAAGTGCACCTCCTCCCCCATCTCCTCCCCACCCCAATTCAATCCTAGAAAGTTCTGCTTAGTACCATATCTCATTCATAAAATGAAATACGTACAGATATAGATACAACTTTTAAACATATAAAACATGCAAACTTAAAAAAACATGTTTTAAGACATAAACATGCAACTAGAAGAAATTTTAAAGGAGAAACTCTAATAGGGTATGTAAAAAGCAACAGAAATAAATCACGGGGTCACGGAGCACAGAATATACAGAGATTAAAAACAATGGAAATGGGCAGAAATTAAAAATAGTAGGAACTGGCAGAGGTTTTTATATTTCATTTCATATACTGGTAGTTTAAATATTCAAGTTGCAAGCATTGTTAAATTTAGGCTCCAGGTCAACAAATACATTTCCATCTACTTATGTGTGCATACAGTCACAGTGAAACTGTTTATATCTGTAAAATTAGACACGTGCATGTTTGCAAGATTGGGGTGTCAGTTATTCTCTTTTTTCTGCTGCTATTTTATACACAAAGACCCATGGGCAGACCTAGAATTTTGAAAAGGGATGCAGATGGTGAGGTGCATCATCACATAGAAAACAACACATATTTTTCTCTAGTTAAAAATAAACTAGAAGATTTACTAATATACTATGGTCCTAGGGCTGTATTATTCAGTTTAAGATTAAAGCAAAAACAAATATAACTTCATTGGAATGAGTTAGAAACAATTTGCAGGGCTGTGGAATAGGAACTTAATTACCAGGAGCAGCTAACAAATAGCTAAACTGCAGAACAAAGGATAGCTTAATTGGTGGAACTTCAAGGGCATTAAAAAGAAGAGAGGGTTCTTAACACCTGCGGAATGAAGATTTTAGAAGGGATCATGTTGATTATAATGAGCCATGACGTCAATTGACTCCCTCAGCACTACCTAACTGGAAATGCTGCTGCTACTGCCAGGCAATTGGTTTTAAATTTGGGTAGAACATAAATAAAAAGTGGGGTGCAAATGAACCACCATGGATCCGCCCCTGCAAAGGCTCCAGATCTTTTTATCAGCGGGGACCTGCATGCTCTTGCCCTTATGTAGGATTGCAGCCTAAATGGATAACTTTAAAAAATGTTCCTCATCCTTTCTTTCTGCTTCTCTTGCAGCACTCATAGTTATGTCTTGTTTTGCACTTGGCCTTTCACTTGTCACTGCTATTGATGCCTACTGCTGTGCTATGCACTTCACTAAACTCAGTGTGGGTGCAATGATCCATGCTAGTGGGCAGAATAGCAGAATCAGGACCTTAAGATTTTAAACTCTCCAGAGTAAGGATTGTGCCTTCTTATGTGTTTGTGTGACCAAAATGGGCTGCTATCCAGACTGTTGCATCTGGATAAATTAGAATACAAATAATGACATAAGGTAAATATATACAAATCCAAGAAGGAACTGCTTACGATCTTAGTGTAAATGTGTAAAAATTCTATTTATTTCAAGGTATGTTGAACATCTTTAAATCTGACATCTGAAATATTAAATTTGTGTTTGTAGCAAGTTAGGTAACTTCTTCTAGTGACTTTGTGTAAGATAGAAAATAAAATAGATTACTTTTTAAAATATCCTCTGTTTGGGAAAGGTAGTTAATGGACTCTGTTAAAGGATTGATTTATATACAACAGATTTTGTTTTTCAGGGTTTTATTTAGGGGTAAAAGATTGAGCAATCTGTTGTAAAGTTTTTTATTACTTCACATATCTAGAGGAAAAACCAATAGCAATGTAGCCCATTTATAAAATATGAACTCTTGCCAAAGAGTAGCATTGTATTATGGAGAAAAAACATATTTCAAATTAAATGCCTTTGCACTATAAAGTATCAGTTTGATCCTAAGAAGTACTTTGCTCTGTCAGGGCAAGATTCAACAAGGAACTTAATCACAAGCCTGAAGTCAAGAGGTCCACTGTGCTTCAAGTCAGGCATATGGTCAACTGCACTGCTGAACCAGGGTATCGATTCCTACAGAAATCAATAGGAACAGCAGGGACACTAACGTCTCCAGATAAGGCCCAATCTGTGTGTGCTGTCAGGAATTTCTTATTAAGTTCAATTTGTGCAAACTCCTATCACACTATGAGGTGCCCAAGTGCACAAAATGAATAATCAACGTTTCCCAGGTAAGTTTATATTGACTGTTGAAGACCAGAAAAAGATGTTGCAGTATTGTTGGTTACTAATACAACTTTGCAGTTAGAAAAACAATTTAAAAACAGGGCCAGCAAGCTAATCAGAAACCAAGCACTTTGGTCTCAGTATATCAACCAGCCATACTTTCTTTCTATTTTGATATATTTTTAAAGGGACAGTCTCATTCAAGTAGAGAATTTCATTACATTCACAGAGTCTACAAAAGATGTAGTAAAACTTTTGAATCCAACACTTGAATAAGGTGTTTGAATAAAAGCCAGATTGGTTAAGTGCAATTTTGATGGTATATCTACATTTACACTAGGAACTTTTGCCGTCGGAGCTTTTTTGGGCAGGGATTACTCCTCTACACATCAGTGACTCACAAAGCTATGTGATTCACAAAGCTCACTTCCAGTTGGCTAACTGAAGATACTTTTTACTTAAAAATTCAGTATACTTCACACAGAAAAAATTGAGAGGTCATAAACATAAAACTGTGCTATTACTTTTAGGAGGTAATGTATACTTGAATCTTGCAGTGCTTAGAGAGCTATCCTCTAATGCCTTAGAGATTCTCACATCAGTTCCCACTCCTCAACATCATGATGAATTTGGGGTGATCCTATTACTTCAGGCCCATTTCAACACTCATGAGGTCTTTCCATTCATTTATCTCTTGTCCTGTATGTAGACTGCAAGTTCTTTGGGCTTACAGAGAATGTCTCTTTTATTCTGTGTTTATACAGCATCTGTTCATGTACAGAGTTCGGGTCCATTATTATGATTTCAAGTGCTACATAAACAACACTGGTAAGAAGAACCTGTGCAGTTTCAAATCTTGTGTTTTTATAGGTTGGAATTCTCTGAGATGTGGAAAGCCTCAAGCACCATTACAGGTTAGCAAATACACAACCAAATGAGAGGCGGCCAGCTTCATTGCAGCATGAACAGTTTATGCATGCAGAATAGCATTAGTAATTAAGACAGGGAGGTGAGAAAGGTTTTAGATGAAGACGATGAGGACAAGAAAATCAGGTGCTTTTGATAGTTCTGTTTTAAACGCATATGCCTCAAACAGGCAAAGGTGCCTATGCCATTTAACCACAATTAAACTGAAAAGGCTCTTGCATACATTTGCAGAGTGAGTAGGCAAACAGTTATAACTGATTCTATGATATTACACTATTTCAAGTAAAATACACTGAAGAGTTGATATACTTTAAGTATGTATAAAATCTAGAATACCAATCATACATGTAGGATAAAATTAATCACAATCAAAATAGTTGTCACCAAATCCTATTTGGCTTGTACAACCTGGAACTTGTGAGAAAGCATTTTCAGAAAGGACAACAATTACAATGGTTTTCATGTTGCTTCAGTTACACTCCATATAATAATTAGTATACTTAAAAAATATATGGATCTTAGAAAAAGTCACAAAGTCCTTTCCGAGTAGCCAAAACCAAGAACTTTTAAGAAAGCATTTTCAGAAAATTTGACATCTCTTAAAGTCCAATGACAGAAGATTAGTAAGGGTACTCCAAATACTATTTAGGAAGGTAATATTAAAATCTATTAGCATTGTAACTGTGGTTTGAATTGTAGCATTGATTAGAGGTATAAAGTTGCTTAGTATTATACAAGAGTTTAAGCAAAATTTATTTTCCTTTAAAGTAAAATTACTAATTTGAGTAACACCTAGTATATGATTTAGAGTCTAATGAAACTTATCCATACTCCTGTGACTTCAGTAAGACTGTTCATGTGAAAATGGATGATTTACATGAATAACAGACATAAGGATCAGGCCCTGGCATATTCTTTTAAAAATGTCTAATCCTATTATGCATCAGTGTTAGAGTAGGGGCTAGATGTTACTGTCCTGACTCAGGCAAAACTCCCATTGAATTTCCTATTCAGCTGTAATCCACTAAACACATAACTCTGTTGCACCATTGTAGTAAGGCAGTCAGTAAAGGAATGATGTTTCAACACCCTGTTTTCAGTCATCTGAATCTTCATTATAATAATTTCTTTTGGGCTGAAAGTGTTTGTGCTTGTTACAAAATAAGACAGTTTATTTGTTTAACCCCCTGCTGAGTTTCTTTTGAATTGTATCGGCATAACAATTATATAATATTTGGATTAATGGTACAGACTCACAATTAGTTCAACACAATGCAACTCCATTTAAATGCATGGAATTATAACTTCTTACACAAGATTCAAGTGTGTCCCAAAGTGTTCAGACTTGGAATTTCTGAAAAGCAGGTGTGTGTTAAAATTGTGTACTTAGTTCTGTGGTACATTTTTTTTCTCGTTTACAATATGAAGAAGATAAAATTGATTTAAGTGAAGTAAAAGAAAAATCAGACTGACTACGATATGAGTCAAATGTAAACAATTCATATAACACGACTATATTTTACTTCCCTTTCATCCTTCTATTTATTGTTTTATTTACTGTAGTTTAGAAATCTGGGACTATTCTTTCTGTTACACTCATTAAAGACCAAAACAGATACATGGTGATTAAAATTGATATGTACTAGCCAATACTTAATTTCATTCAATGAAAATGGTATATTATGTCCTCAAGAGATATACAGTGAATATTCAGTTCAATGTGTATACTGTATATCTAATGCAATGTGACCAGTCCTTGGTGTGTCAAGAAGTCCATTCAGAAATGTTTTTAAGGCCAGAAGGGATCGCACCATCTATCAAGTCTCTTTCTGGATACAGGCCAGATTATTTGACCTAGCCTTTCTTCCATTGGAGGGAATTATTCTTCCCTGCTTCACAAGAGAAGGCTATCAAGCACCACAATTCATTGTTGTATTTGAGCATATCTTTTAGAAAGACATCCAATCTTGAATTAAATACTTCAACTAATGATGAATTTACCACTTCCCTTGGTAAACTGTTCCTGTGATTAATTCTCCTTATAGTTAAGAATTTGTGTCTTCTTTCCAATTTGAATTTTGCTACCTTTTGCTTTGAGACCCTGGATATTCTTACGCCTTTGTCTGCTAGATTAAGGCCCCAAATGTCAGATGTCTTCCTATGTCGGTACTTATGAAGCAGGATCAAGTTGCCTTTTAACCTTAGCTTTGATACACTAAATAGATTGAGCATCAGTCTAGTGAATCCCATGATTATTCCCTCAAGGCACTGACTCACTCTTTGGCACAGCTAACAGTGTAATATTTGGAGGAACTTCTTAAAGATATTAGTATATTTTTTAGAGACCTGTGATGATAATATCAAACATTCTTTAAAATTAAAACAAAGCAAAGAAAATCTCTCTTCATGTGATCATAAGAGCTTTTAGTCAAATGGATATCTAAGTACACTTCTTCTCAGGCTTATTTTGGTTCCTTTCTTCTTTTTTAAAAACATAAGCCCATATGTCTCCCTGGGATACATGCCAAAGAGGAAATGGAGAAGATGTAACCTATGCGTAACTGCCCTGCAGGACCCTCTGCACATGATGAGATGGTATATCAGCATCCTACAATTGCTGAAAACATGTATAACTGTCTCACATTGGAAAAAAAAGAGGGTTGTGGTTTGTGGCTAAGTGGGAAATTCTTGCAGGAACTAAAATTAGGAACTTAGCTATGAAGTTAACACAGGCAAGCTTACTTGATCCCATTTGTGAACATGCTTTATAATACTGTCCTTAATCACACACTCAAATGCTATTTTTTCCTACCTCATTTAGAGAATGGGTTGTAAGTTGACCTTTTTTTTCATTTTCCTTATCCTTGTGTAGGTGCACAAATTCATATACTTTGGGCCAGATCTTAAAAATATATTTAGCATCTGAAGATGCAGGTAGATACCTAGTGAGTGTTTCAAAAGGCACCCAAGAAAGGTGAAGTGAGTTCACAGTTGATTGATTTGAGTTGAAAATCCAAGAAAGCAATTCTTTGCCTCTTTAGGTGCTTAAATATCTTTAGGCATCTTTATGTCCCTGGTTTCAATGGACACTTGGAATTTATGTAGTACTTTATATGTCCACAGCACAGTCCACTTCACATACAATACAGAGCACTCAGAACTTCTGCAAATTTGACTGCAGGTGTCTTACGTTAAGGAATGAATAATTAGTAGCTACCTGTGAAAATATTATATGATATATCATATAAGGATCCAGTGGCTTTATCAGGGAAAAAAATCCAATAATTTATAGGGGCATTCAACCCCCTTAAGCAAAATACCATCCTTATCCACCCTTTAGTGCCTTGCCTCCTTCACTACTTATCTTTCGACTCCTGGAACACATGAGGTACCACACAACTTTGATTCACACATGAGCAACTGCATCCAGTGCACTGAATGAGGTAAGTGTCCTGGGGACAGACATTATTCAGTTCCCTCTCTAGCCTTCCTCCTATTGGGAGCAATGATCTAGGCCAGTGGTGCTCAATTCTTCTACCCCACAGACTGGATAAGTGGTCTGGGCAGGCTGTACCAGTATCAGGCCCCACATTCCCAGATTCTGCCTTGCATTGTTCTTGGCCACACTATCTGCCCACAGGGCTCCCCAGGGGTTTGGAAACTGGGTGGATAGGGAGTAGCAATTAACACTGCCACCACACCCTGGCTGCAAAATTTTTGGAGGCATGGGGAGCCATGTGGGCAGATGACACAGCTCCACAGGCCAGATAAGGCCCACAGGCCAGGAGTTGAGCACCCCTGATCTAGGCAAAAACACTGTGCCCTTCTCTTAAACAGCAGTATCCATCTCACTAAGCACCACATTCTAGCTTTTTCCATTCCTCCAGCCCCTCTTGGCTGCCTATGGGAGCAGCTTCAAAAGGGCTGAAAAAAATCCTGGGTGAAACCTTACTTATGGCCTGGTGCCTAGGGCACCAAGCTAGGACATTGGAGGGGTAGATAAAAATAATGTATTCCTTGCCTTCTCAATTCCCTCCCACCCCCCAGCACCCCACAGCACATTCTTACAAATGTCTGTTAATTTTAGCTGAAACTTAAAACAAAATCACCCTAAGGCAGGCAAAGGCATTTTAAGCTCAATTGGTTAAAGTTTGATGAAATGATAGATTGATGAAAATAAGTTCTTATCATGGAAAGTGTAGGAAACCCTATCTATTACCTATAATTACCATCTATTAACTTTGTTACATAATACATTAATGGTATAAACAGTAATTAGGAAAGCTGTACATATGTTGCATGTATATATATGCATAGCTGAAATGTGAGAGTTAATGTTGCTGGGGGATCCATAATGGGGATTTTGTGAGTTGCATGGATTTAAATGTCATTGCCAGGTTGTATGTGACATTGTATGAATGTGCAGTAGAAGAGCCAGCGCTTCCCTCTTATGGTTGCCAGCAAGGACCAGACACAACTGCACAGTTTGAAGAAGAATTGGTTGAGTTCAACACCCAGAGCAACACTAACTCCCTGAGTAGCAGGGGAAGATGAGAAGCCCTGGCCAACAATGAATGATGGATCTAGAGTTCCAAAGGGTGAAGTACTAGTATTGTGCAGCTATCACATTGTTCAGAACTCCAGGAGGCCTGGAGCTTCTCAAACCCCATGGCTATGCTATACTCCAACTCACACATAGAGGTGCGACTGAGCTTCCAACTACAGTGTTACATTAACAGAGCATTTTGCAATGTGTAACAAAACATAATTTGAAAGTGCTAGAAAACTGTAAGAGGTAGGCTACAATTCATATCCCACCAACTGTATGTATCCCACCAACTAATGTATGTATTACATTAGTTATTTTTGCATTAAAGGCTGAGTCTTGCATTCCTTATTCAGGAAGAAGCCTCTTTCCTTCAAATTCAAGCAGAAGGCATTAGGCACTTCCCACTTTTATTTGGGTACCTAGAAATGAATTTAAATGCCTAACCTTGGGACTAGATCTTGAAAGGGTCTTAAGTATTGCAGCACAATGGCTACATTTTAGGAGTTCCCCTACCTGGTGGAATTCTCAGTCCCCAGTGAGGTGCTCAGGTTCTCCATATAATGCATGGGGAGTTCTAGATGACTAAGGATAAGATTCACAAAAGTCAACAAATTGAGCTGGGAGTCATATAAACCAGACAGTAGGGTATGTCAGAGACAAGTTGGGCCTAAGTCCCCAAAAGTATGATGTATGACTGTGGGCTGGGAGGAGAGCAACCTCTGCTTGTGATTCTCAGCCATGAATTCTTTCCTAGATTTAGGGTTAATGAAGAAAAACCTAGGGAGATGAAGCCCACCTTGTTACAGCCAATAGATGTGGCTCTGCCTTGTTACCGGCATTGTCTTGGGAGATGGGAGACTTGTTCTGAACATAACACACTATCTGATTCAGAACAAGGACATGAACTCATGTCTGCAACCTCCCAGATGAGTGGAACTTCTGGACATGTATGAGTAGTCATATTCTGAAATCACCAGAGTTTGGGCCCCTCAAGGAAAATATGTGGGAAAATGGTTAGTTTGAGAATCCAGCTGGGGATAAATTAGGGCTCCAAACACCACATTAGTGTTACGTCTTAGGCATCTGTGTGTATGCATATCAGCAAATTGAGGTGCCTAGATATTTTAGATGGCAGCTGAGCAGGGCTTTTGAGGATCTAGGTGTTGCCTGAATGTTGAGGTCAAGTGCCTAAAGTGGTGAGTAGGTATGCAAGTCCCTTTTTGAATCTAGGCCTTAGTTACCTAAGTTTGAAAATTGTGGTCTAAGGGCTAGATCCAAATCACAAACAGGACTTAGTTAAAATTTAGGTTGCCAACTCAGAAAAAAATGATACAGGTTGACCCATCCAGATTCCAGCATCCTCAATACTGCTTAGGCAACTAGACCTGTTAGGCACCTCCATTTTGGCCTGTCAAGATCCCTATGTACCTAGGTTGAGTTTTGTACATGCTCAGAAGCAATTCACGTTGGTTGCCTATGTGTGTGGCTCCTGTCTAAATTCTGTTGTTATGCTGTAGTGGAAGTTGGTGTTGTCAGGGCAGGATTAATGCAGAGGCAAACTAGGCAAATGCCTAGGACCCTAAGTGAAGAAGGGGCCCAGTTGTGCTTATTTTACATATTATAATTATTGAGTGAAAAAAGTAATATAAATATATAGTATTTAGTAGGGGCCCATGAGTGTGTTTGCCTAGGACCCAGTAAAGGGTTACTCTGGCCCTGGGTGTTGTCATCTAAAATTTTTGTTTTCCTCTGTTACTAATGTGGAAACAGAGCATGTCTATCAACTCTTTGATGCTGACAACAGATATGCTACTCATTGAAAAATTATAGTGGTGACACCATCTTTTGCTCAAAAGTCTGCAAAGTGAGAGTTCTGGGTTCTAAACACATTCATCTTAAGAGGATATAAACACGTATCTCCTACTTCCCCGGCCAGTACTCTAACCACTGGAATAGGTTGGTTTGAGCTCTTCTCATTGAAGCTGACCTCCTGGGCAGCCAAGAAGGAGGGTGCTTCTCTAGAAGGAGAGTCCAGGGTTCTTTCTATTTCTTAACCAGTGACTTTTTAACACAAAATGATGAACAATTCAGGGAGCAAGCAAAAAGAAGGTTGACTATGCAGCCCTGTGAGGCAGGCATTTTTCTGGTAGGGCAGAATCTGTTTCTTGGACTATCCATAGATTTTTCACTAAAGAGCCACTGGTGAAATATATATATATATCCATCTCTGATGGCAGGACCCAGATTTCACCCCTCATCCTGGAACCTGTCTCCTTTTTCTGCCTAAACGTCCTAACTAGCGAGTTATTGGAAAAAATAGTGGAATCAACCAGCAGCATCATTGTTCAAAGGTAATTAAAGAGGTCAGTTCTGTCATTATGTAGGTACCTCTGCTTTGGATAATCCGGATCCTGAGATTATGTAGGCACCCAATATACAGCCCAGAGTTACACACCAAATCTCCAATGAGGAGTGATAGTTCAGACATACTCCCGTGAACCCTGTCTCTAGTGTTTCTGATTGGCTGACTGTAAGTGCCTCCTTCCTCAGCAGCTGCCTGCTGTGGATTGCCTTGGAAAATGCCTAGGTCTCCTCATTCACAATACAGGGATCCTAGATGCCTAACCCTGGTGATTTAAATCCCCTGTCTACAGCAAGTGATTTGCCAAAGTTATGCAGAAAATCAGTGTCAAACTAGAATAGAACCAAAGGTGTCTGATTCGCAGCCAGTTTCACTTTGTCTATCAGACTCAACTTTTGTATAGAGATTTAATATTTTTTTAGAATTTAGTCCTATACTAACTCTAATCAGTATTTCCAATTAAAGTCAATAAGAGCTACCTATCTACACCCACAGGCAGGAGTAGGTCTTTAGAAGTAATTAAATGGTTCCTTATATTGCCATTAATTGGTTAGTGTGGTAAATTGATGTAATCTGCCGGAAAACCACTTAGCAGGCACCACAATGCACTCTGTAAATATGTACATATTTAGACCTTGTAAGTCTGCAAAACCCCTTAGGATCACACAGTCCTCAGCAAATCACTGATCTGGGATGAAACACTTTCTAGAGGATAGCATTGACTGTAAACTATCTTATGCTGTTACAGCATACAGTTTGTGTAACATATGCTGTTCCTGAGTAATGACTTGATATTGCCGTACCCACACAGAAATGTTAAATAAGTATTTACATATTGTGCTTGCCAAGCCATGAACAGAAAGTTAAAGACAGAAAGTTAAGATACACCACAAAAAATAATATTTTACTATTAAAAGGTAGTACTACAGCAAGATGCAAAATAAACAATGAGTTCTGAGTATTTTTTTAATTATAAAGAGTTAGCTCCAAGATATTATTTTAAGTAGATTAGGAGGTATGAAGTAATTTTCTTTTTAAGCTTTGTAAATGCATGGGTGATGGCACCACTTTTGAATACTCCATTCTCCTCAAGATTGAAAGTTAGCATTTTAATTTCTTCATTTTAGCTATTCCAGTAAAAATATTAATACCATAGGTGAAGGTCCAAACACCTTAGCTTCCAGGCTGATGATAGTAAAATTATTCTCCCTGGCATGTGGATGAAACCCGCCCCCAGAAATTGTGTCAAAAAGGGGTACGATTGGTATGTTTGTCTGTCATTATTTGCTATGAATTCACATGATCCATCATGCTGTCCTCCAAATAACACAGACCAAGTCCCTTTACTTGAGTTCTGTACAACAGGATTTTATTTCCAGAACAATGTCACCTTAACCTGAGTTTTACTCAGACTATCTCTACACATTGCAGATTGTACCTCAGGAAAAAAAATAGGACCATGTTATTTTGTTGTGGGGCAAATACTAAGTTTTTCTCAAGCAAAAATATTATTTAAACTAATGCATATTTTCTTCTACTAAGGACTTGGTAAGACCTGAATAAACTTTGGGGAAGAGGCACATAAATGATATTTCACTATAACTGAATTCACTGTAAATCTGTTCCATTATACCTTATTAGGATCTGAACTGTGGCTTTGTTAAAAGCCATGGAAAGAGAATATCATGTAGTTATTAGTTATTAGCTTTAGGGGCAAACCAGGAACCATTGTATGACTCATGGTTGTAGTTTGCTCTCTGGTGTCTTTGTCATTTCATGGCGGACATTAGTCAGTTATGGCCCTGTTCCTGGGAAAGATTGCTTCCATGTCTGAGGTGGCTCAGACTAGATAGGCAAGGAAATTGGAGAAGGGAGGCACACCTGTGCGAGTGGGGGAGTAATGGTTCTGTAGAAGTTACTCTTTTCCATACATGTAAGTCATGTCTACATGTGCTTTTATGTGCTCCTAAGCTCAATGCTCATTTGCCTAATATGCATTAAGACAATTTAGGCATGTATCTACATGTGCATGTGCTAAAGTGCATTAACACGGTGTGCAGACCAGCTTGGGACTAAAGTTAGTTGCACATCAGTCGAGATACACAGCATTAATGCACCATAGTGCATTTATAGGTGCATTAAGGCATATTAGAGATTTGCATCTAAATTTGATACCTGCTTTTGCAGGTATCAGATTTAGACGCAAATAACCTAAAATCACCATTTTTAAGGTACATTAAGGTGCATGTATAGACCCATACCCTTAATGCACCTTAAAAATGGCTAATGTGTCTTAAATTAGCATGTGTAGATGTGCCCATAGAGTGGTGATGCAGATGACTTGGAAAGGGGAACATGTTAAGGTCGTTTAGAACTGCCCCCTAAATAATGGTGGCAGACTAATAGGTAAAAAGGCAGGGTATGTATGCCCCTTATAGACTAACTAAATAAAATACATATAGAAACAGCATAAGCTTTTATGAACCCAAGTTCACTTAATCAGATAAGCCATTTCCTGAATGTGTTTGGCTTGCCCTTTTTGAGTGTATCTTTGATTTTTTGATATATCATTTGTTTACAGCCTGTTGTGGGCAATAAATCTGACTATGGAGACAAATGACCACAGTAATTCTTCTGACATTTATTTAGTATACTATCTATATCTATATCTATTGAGGATTCTAGTATGCTAATTCAGTTGCCCAAATTCTCCTCTGATATTGCCTGCATTAGATTGCAAGCTCCATTTGGCAGAAACTGATGCTTCTGAATAAGGTGCTGTAGAAGTAATAGAGAAGAGTATAACATTAAGTAAGAATTTGGTCTATCTTAACATTGCGTTTGATGCCATATGTTCTGCATTTTTTCCGCTGGATTATGGATACATTCTTTTATTTTTCTTTTACTCCATGGAAAGAGCTTCATCCAATTATGATTTCTGATGCTTCCTTTTAGGTGTTATAGGAACAAATTGTGCTCTAATCCTTTTTTTAATTTAAAAGTTTGGAGCATTGTCCATATTAAAAACAGGATTTTCCCTTCCTTTACTGTTTTCTTTTAGCAGGAATGAGAGCACAAAAAGGTCTAATGGCTATCAGTGACTATTTAGTAACTACCAGCAGTTGCTATGTAGATAATCATGTAGTTAGAATTTTCTTTTTTGTTCAGAACAGGATTTAACTGTGGTATCAAAGATACCTCTATGTTAACTATTGATAAATGTAGAATTAACAGTAACTACTTTATCTTATATACAGGTCAGTGTTTTAGACAGGACCATATTATTCACAAAGGCTTTGATCCAAAGCCCATTGAAATCACTGAAAGATTCCCATTGACTAAAATGGGCTTTGGATCATGGCCAAAGTTTAGTCACTTGGATTGGTAAAGAGAGACTCTCAGCCTATAAAATTACTCTGTTTAAAAAAAAAAAAGCAAGTAATGTATGAGATAAAGGCAACAAATGAAAATGTACAGTCTGGTCTCATATTTCATGAACAGTTATTGTTTCCTGTGCAGTTCAAAGGAAGATATCAGTATAGCGGTTTTGAAAACAGCTATCCTTAGCGATCAGTTTACACTTTTGCCTACAAAAGCAAGACAATGGAGAAGCCTGGATAATCCTTCTTATGCAGAAGGTTTTTTATGCTCATGCTTTCTCATGCTTGAAGTTTTTAAATCAAAACTGTTTTTTAAGGAATATGCTGTTGTTGAACTACAACTTAATGGACTCAGTAATATTCACTTGCACAGTTACAAAAACTATTTCTCTTCTCTACCAAAAGTATTGGCCAAATTGTTTGACCTCTGCTATACAGCAGATCAAACAATATGATCATAAGGCTCCCTTATGTAGCCATAAGAGAAGTAAGTGAATTTTGGTCCCTTAGGGCATGTACACATATTTTGCAGGGCTTACTTTAAGTGGCATGATCATATATTGGGTTCCTTCTTGCGCACATGTTCACCAGTGTCAGGAACCATGCCAGGAACATGATGTAAATAAGTCAGGGTGGGCAGGGGCTAGCAGGTCTCTGATGGGGGGGAGGGGCGAGCAGGATTGGAAAGGGTTGGTGAGTCTACAGACGGGGTTGCTGCTCTGAGGGGGGAAGGTTGTCTATCCAGGGGTAAGATTAGGGGGTTAAAAATACCCAGTAAGAGTGGCTGGGGGGCATGCCCCAAGTGGCAGTAAGAGAGGGTGAATGGCTGGACTTTTCCAGCACTGGGTTTGCACTCTGAACATGTACAAACATTCATAGATAGGGCTAACCTGTGCCCAATCTAACTTAGTATACCTCTCAGACCATTTTTTGCTTGATCTAACCTCCCTGAATGTCTGCACGCGTGGGTACTTATATTGACCTAACTCTAGCTAGGTAAATCTAAGTGAAATGTCTGTACATACTCTTAGTTGGTCTTTGAGCCCTTATCATTATTTCACATATTACTTATGGCACTGAGTGTGAAAGTAATACATGGAATGTTATTTTAAAGAGACTTTTTCTCCACTTTATGGTAATATCAGAGGCTTTTAAGGGGGATTTAGGCTCGGTGTTGCAATGCAGTTTTTCAGCACTCTATTAATTTAGTGTAATTCATAAACCAGGCTGGACAACTAGACTTCTTATACAATGTTGTGAAGCAGTCACCGGTATGGGCAGGTGATGATGCGGTCTGTGCATGGGGCACCACCCTCAACTTTCCTGCCATGCCTTGATCTTGAGAAGAAAGGAGGGTCCTAGGGTATTATGGGTACCTTTGTGGGTACACTTACATTGTGGTGGCTCCTTGGGGCTCCTCCTCCCATACATCCCATCCACACACCAAACGAGGTCATGATGGTGACAGCAGTTTGCTCTCAGGCTACTGGGGTTAGATGTCAAAGGCACCCACCCAGGCTCCAACGATGCCTGGTTCTTGATCAGCTTTAGGTGATAGGCTATCAAGATTCTGCTTACTCAAGCCAAGGGGCTTTAGCCTGTTTTCAAAAAACTAGATTAATTCCTAGATTGGTTTAGATCAATAAAGTCAATACCTCCCCAATCCTGGGTTGGCATCAGTGAATTACACTGTCAGTTCATTCTGTCCGTAATCAATTAATATGCAAAAAAACCCCCTAAATATGAATCACCTTTGCTCAATAAATTCTTGAGCCATTATCAGTTCTTGGCCTTTAAGTCCATGCCCACTTCTTTGACTGTGTTACTCTTAACACAGCATCAATTAACTTTTGGAAGAAAAGAAAAAAACCTGAAAAGTGGCAGAATGTTCAAGCAGCCAGGTCTCTGGGTTCCGGCGTCTGACTGACTCATGTGGTTCCCTCCCAGGATCTGGGTGCAGACTGGCTGGAAACCCCTCTGGATCTCCAGGCTACAGAGGTGGTTCTGCTTCTTCCTGGCTTCAGCAACTCCAGGGGCTTTTTACTCATAGCACACTGTCTGCCTGTTCCATACAGACCCAATTCTGCTTTTCTAGCTGTGCTGGGTTGCAGGGACATGACGTCACACTCTGGGCACTGCCCAACCTGCAGGGGCCAGGTGCTAATAAACCACTGCAGTGGAGCAGCTCGCTGTTCCATCCCTATCAGCTCTGCATCTGTGGATAAGTGCTGCTTATCTCCTGCACTTACTGGGCATTCAGTGACTGTGCACTGGGAGCCTGTCATGACTCCAGGGGCCTTCCCCTGCTGGGACCAACATGCCTGCCTCGCCCAGGTGTTACACATACATATGGAAAGTCAGGCACCTAAGAAAGAGACTCACATAAGCCTAAATGTTAAGCAGGGTTCTGCATAAGTTACCCAATAAGAAATGCCTAAAAATAGAGGGCATGGTTTAGCCTTCGGCCCTCTTGGGAATGTAGATGTGCATGGACTGAGGCACCTCTGTCTGCATAGGATTCATAGCCAAAAACCTTCCTTTGGAGTTGGGTACCTATGTCAGATCAGTCTTTTCCTGAAAAAAAACATCACTCTAAAGGTGTGCACTGCCTTAGGAGAGACATTGGAGTCCAAGGTTCAAAGGTTCATATATGAGACAACTTTATTCTGTGGTTTCCTTTCAATACGTACCCTATCCACCATGCAAAACAGCACTCTGAGATGAGTGGTTCTCAAATCTCTTTTGCCATTACCCCAACTGGTGGAATATCCAACATTCATTTTTGTCTCCTTTTCTCTGGTACAAAGAATATTAACATATTCCTTACAAAGTGAACAGTTTCAGTAGAGATTTTAAGAAACACCAAACCTGAATGCCCTAGATCCTGGTGGTTAGTGTATTTTCTTTGAAGTGCACAAACATTCAAATTCAAATGCCTTAGATCAAGTGACAAATTTGAATCTGGACATCTTACATCCCAGATGAGCATTGTTACTTCTGGACAAGGATGTCTCCTCTAGTGGTTTTTTATGTAAGAACAGATACACCCAGAATATATTTGCTGGATCAGTTGCATACAGGAAGCACCAATGGAGGAACACCTACTTTGTTAATCTCACTGGGGCCTAGTCACAAGATAGATATTGATCTGCTTAGTATTGTCACAATTTAGGTAGTTCTGGGCACATTCAGCGGCAGAGCGTAGGCACATAGGACTGGACAGGGACTCAAATAGTAACTTTGACTCTGAGAAACTGAGACAGAGCATTTGAGACTAAATTTTTTGGGGCTTAAAATGGCTCTAAGGCATCTAAGGGTACATCTACATGTCGTCATATGGTGATGGTGCTATGGTACCATGTTTTAGTACTTCCAAAAGGAAGTACTAAAACACGGTGCAGTATGGGCAGTTACATTTTACCAGTACGTCACCATAATGACATGCTATACCTTGGGAGCATGCTGCTATGGCAATATAGCTGGTGATCACATATAGACACCTGATCATATTTAGATCACATGTAGATCACGTGCAGATATTTCCTAAGTCTCTTTTATGAATCTAGTCCAGAATGCCCTTTATCTTAGACTGCTGTTAATTTAAAATAGATGCATATTGATAATTTCCCACCAATGTAAGTGAATATTAGCATTCTGATGTTACCCATGTACACTTTGAGGCACAAAGCTTGAAGTAATTTCTTTGTCCAGTACTATGTCCAGGTTTGGGACCTTCACTACATAAAAGATGTAGACAAATTGGGAAGAGTCTAGGCAATGGAAATGATTAGGGGGCTGGGCCACATGACTTATGAGGCTGAGGGAACAGGGCTTATTTAGTCTGGAGAAGAGAAGACTGAGAGGGGATTTAATATTAACCTTCAACTACCTGAAGGGTGGTTCCAAAAAGGATAGAGCTAGACTGTTCTCAGTGCTAGTAAATGACAGAACAAGGAGCAATGGTCTCAAGTTGCAGCACCAGAAGTTTAGGTTAAATATTCGGAAAAACTTTCTCACTAGGAGGGTAGTAAAGCACTGGAAAACAGTACCCAGAGAGGTTGTGGAATCTCCATGCTTGGAGGTTTTAGTTGGGAATGAGCCTGCTTTGAGCAGGGGGTTGGACTAGATTTCATAGATTTCATAGACATTAGGGCTGGAAGGGACCTCGGAAGATCATCGAGTCCAGCCCCCTGCCCCAGGGGCAGGAAGTCAGCTGGGGTCATAGGATCCCAGCAAGATAAGCATCCAGTTTCATCTTGAAGGTGTTCAATGAAGGCGCTTGAACCACCTCCGGTGGCAGGCTGTTCCAGACCTTGGGGGCTCGGACAGTAAAGAAATTCTTCCTTATGTCCAGCCTGAAACAATCTTGAAGTAGTTTGTGACCATTCGACCTCGTCATCCCTTGGGGTGCTCTGGTGAACAAACGTTCCCCCAGATACTGGTGGTCACCCCTGATAAACTTGTAGGCGGTCATCAGATCACCCCTGAGCCTGCGCTTTTCCAGGCTAAAGAGCCCCAGGGCTCTCAGCCTGTCATCGTAGGGTATGCTTCCCTGACCTCTGATCATGCACGTGGCTCTTCTCTGGACTCTCTCAAGCTTCTCCACATCCTTTTTGAATTGTGGAGCCCAAAACTGGACACAGTACTCCAGCTGCGGCCTCACTAAGGCCGAGTACAGGGGGAGAATGATGTCCCAGGATTTGCTTGAGAAGCATCTATGGATGCAAGCCAGCGTTTTGGTCGCTTTACTAGCCGCCGTATCGCATTGCAGGCTCACGTTCATCTTGTGGTCAATGATGACCCCCAAGTCTCTTTCTTCCATAGTGCTAGCCAACATAGCACTGCTGAGCCTATAAGGATGCTGTGGGTTTTTTTTCCCAAGGTGGAGAACCTTGCATTTATCGGCGTTGAACACCATCAGATCCTCGTCCGCCCACTTGCTGCGCCTGTCCAGGTCAGCCTGGATCACCCGCCTGTCTTCTGGTGTGGATGCTTTGCCCCAAAGTTTGGTGTCATCGGCGAACTTGGCCAGTCCGCTTCTGACTCCAGTGTCCACATCATTAATGAAGATGTTGAACAGTATGGGTCCAAGGACAGAGCCCTGTGGGACCCCACTGGTCACAGGACACCACAATGAGTGACTTCCATCAATTACTACCCTCTGGGTCCGACCCCGGAGCCAGTTTTCCAGCCAGTGGATCATGGGGGACCCAAGGCGACAATTGGCCAGTTTCTCCAAGAGACAATCATGGGACACCAGATCGAAGGCTTTTTTGAAGTCAAGATATATGACATCAATCTCTTCTCCCTTGTCCATGTGATAGGTCACCTGGTCGTAGAAGGAAATGAGATTGGTCAAGCAAGACCTACCCGCAACAAACCCGTGCTGGCTATCCCTTAAGATGTTGGCGTCGGCCAGTCCATTAAGGATGGCCTCTTTAATAAACTTTTCTAAGATCTTCCCCGGGATAGAAGTCAGGCTGATGGGCCTATAGTTAGCCGGATCCACTTTCCTCCCTTTCTTGAAGATAGGCATCACATTGGCCTTCTTCCAGTCTTCGGGCACTACACCAGAGCGCCAAGAGTTTTCAAAAATCCGTGCTAGAGGCTGGGCTATGATGCTCGCCAGCTCCTTGAGTACCCTGGGGTGAAGATTGTCAGGGCCGGCTGACTTGAAGGTATCCAGCTTCTCAAGATGTTCCTTCAGAAAGTCAGCATTAATTTAGATGACTCAGATGACCTCCTCAGATGAGTCTCCCAACCCTAATTTTCTATCATTCTATGATTTGCTGAAGTCTACCTATATGTACATTAAAATGGAAGATTTTCAGCCATATAAGTGTCCTTATTAGCACTTATACACAGTATAAGTATGAGATTCTCTTACCCATGCAATGTGTTGTGAACACATAGGACGCGTCCAGATGAACCCGCACATGCCTCTCACAGCATATCAAACTCCTTTGAGATGCTGCAAGAGCTACGTGCAGGAGTGAGAAAATGTTCCGTGCACTGTAAATTTTCAGTGGGGGGCAAAATTAGACCCCTGGATGTCCAGGAGTCAAAAAAACCTGCAGACAAAAAATGTGGGTCTTGGACCATGCCCCGAGGCAACCGGAGGCTGGGTCCTCCATAGAGATGCTCTGGCTGCCAGAGCATCTTTGTGGTTAGATCTTGCCCTGGTGCTGAAGCATGCTGCTTGCCCTGCAGGGCAGGCAGCATGCCGGCATCAGGGAGCTGGACCCAGGCTGCAGTGCTGGTAAGTAAGGGGTCGGGGGGGCTGGTGGAGGGGGGAGGGGGCCTTGCCTGCTCCCCCAGCCCCTCCAATCTCTGCCCCGCCCCATCCCCTGCTTGCCCCCCAATCCCTGCCCCACCTGACCCCATCCCCCACCTGCCCCCCCAGCCCCACAATCCCTACCCCCCCCAGCCTCCCTGAGCCCCCCAATCCCTTCCCTGCCTGGCCCCATCCCTCACCTGCCCCTGAGCCCCACCATGGATGCCCTACCCAGTCCTACCCCCCCAAACCCACCCAGCACCCCTGATCCCTGCCTCACCCAGCACCATCCACCCCCAACCACCTAAGCCCCTCCATCACTGCCCCCCAACCCCAGCATCCTGGCAATTAAAAAAAAAAAGAAAACAAACCCTGGCACTCACTTACCAGCACTACAGCTGCAGTCTGGGTCACTGCCCCCCTGCACAGCGGAACTGGGTGGCAACCCCAGTGGCCCCAGCCTAGGCCCTGCTGCCCCACCACTGCCCTGTGCTGCCACCTGCTCCTTGGGTGAGTAGAGGCTTTTTCTTTTTCATAGGGCCAGAGGCTGCTGGGGGTGGGGGTGCAGCCATGTGGGGCTGGGGTTGCAAGTGGGGGATGGAGCTGAGTGAGGCAGCCATTGGGATGTCTGGGGGAGGGGGATGGGAATGGGTAGGGCAACCATCAGAGGGGCTGCAGGAGCCAGTGGGGGATGGGGCCAGGCCAGGCAGCAATCCAGGGGGCTGGGGGAGCAAGTGGGGGTGGGGCACATGGACTCCTGTATAGGGCTGTAGCCCCTGTTGGGGAGCTGTAACTCCTGTGGGGGGCGTGGTCCCTGTTAGGGGGCTGTAGCCCTTGTTGGGGGGCTGGGCAGGGGGCACATATGACAGTAGTGCCACAGAAGGGCCAACCCTGCAACCACAGCCCACTGGCAGCTGGCCCATAGGGGCAGATGTCTCTACTGGCTGTGCAGTCCCCATCCAGGTCTGGCAAGTGTGCAGTGGTTCACAGCCAGGCAGCAGCCCCCACTGCCAAACTGCTGCAGTGGGTAAAGTGTGCAGGGAACTCTCAGGGCTGCTTCAGCAGTCCAGCTGGCACAAGGGGTAGTGTCCTCAGGTACCAGTTGGCTGGGCCCCAGAAGCTCCTGAGTGTGAGTAGCCCTGAGCTACTTGCCAGGGCAGCTTTTTGTACTGATGGAACCAGGACAGGGCAGCTTTTTATACTGCTGGGGACAGCACAGGTGCTGGCCCCAGGCTCTAGCTCCCCCTGGCTTCAGATCTGGGAGGAGCCAGGCAGGGTTATTTTGCCCCAAGTGGTACAATTTGCTCCACAACAAAGTGCATGTCTGAGCACGTGCGCTGAGGCAAAAAGCCCCTGCTCAAATTTGCACCGCTTCTATTTGAGCTGCTGCAAGCACACATGCTTGCATGTGTGGATGCACCCATTATTTGTATGCATACATATTGAGCATGTGTCCTGGCCAGGCAGTTATGTGGCTGTGGCTGTGTATGGACATCCTTGTACAAGTGCAAGTCATGATTTGTAGCTAGTCAAAAAAATGTATGAATAGAGGGTGTTAGATGCTGGCAGAAGAGAAGAAGTAAGGAGGTCCTCCCCACTCTCCCATGTTTTAGTATCAATATTTGGATACTATTCGTGTGGGACACACTATTCAAATCTTCTTTACATGTGAATGCCTCAGAACTCAGGTCTCCTGGGTGAGTGTCCCAACCACTCACTTAAAGCATGGAAGTGATCTCTTTATCCCCATTCCTTTTAGGAGTTATGCTAGTGAAGTCATGTACCTGTGCAGTCAGTCAGTGCATAGTTTGAGACTTTGCAGCATATGTATGTATGCTTATGCATCCACACTTCAGATCAGAAACTGTCTTTAAGTGTCAAAAAGTCATGTACACAGCTGAGTAAAGGGCACTTAGGCAGAAAGAATGGAATACTGCCTCTAGTGAATCACTGACAAAACTAAATGCAGAATCCAGAAATTTTGTCTCCCTGGTCCTTGACCAAGTTTTCTGCTTCATTTTAATTTATATCCTGAACAATGCAAGAAGCAAGAATTCTTTTGAGCGGTATCTTTTATTGGACCAACAGCATGGTTGGGAAAGACTTAGCACAGACAGCAGATTGTACAGGGGTTCATGTAAAACTCCACATGTAGATAAAAATATAAGAGAAATTATCTGGTTGCCAACAGAAGAGAGACATATAAAAACCTGATGAATGGAATAGCAGGATCATTCAAAAGAGAGTAGTTATCACCTGTGAAGTGCAGAGATTAAGGAGTTTGAGACAGATTATAATGGACCCAGAAGTCATTCTTTCAACCATGGGTATCGCCAACCTGAATACTAATATCTCAGACAATGAAGGCACAGCTGCCTGCCTGAAATACCTACAATAGCACAGACTACATTCAGATTTGCAACCACAAGATATTGTACAAATCTATTTCATGCTTACCCACAACAAATTCATTTTCAATGACTTATACTTTCTCCAAACCATAGGCACAAAGATGGCTCTCCAATATGCTAACCTCTTCATGAGTTAACCAGAAAGGGACTTAATAGAAGGTACCCTAAAAATCTATATACTGTATACAGAACACCCATAAACCATCACACAGCCACAAAATAAGCAGTCATCCTAAACACACTAAAAAAATAGTGATCTACAGTCAGGCACTCAGATACCATCACATCTTAGGAGCGGAATTTGTGACACTCATCTTACCAAAATATAAACTGCCATTACCCACCAGTGATGCTCTAGCAGAGGAATAAATTGTACCTTTGAAAGAGCCACTCCGATGTCTTGCAGTTACCTACTACAATACAAAAGAAACCCTGACACTGACCACATACCCTTGGCTGTCACCTGGGATCCCACGCTTGAACCAAGAGGAGGGATGATCAAACAATTATAGGCTGTATTTGAAAAGGACTAGACCTTGAGAGAAATATTCCCAGCCACTCTCCCACACCTGTTCTGGCCTTCAGACATCCCCCCAGTCTTGTCCAACTCATCATCAAAAAACAAACTCCACACTGATCAACAGGCACATACTGGAACCCAGCCCTGCCTCAATGAGCAATGCAAGAACTGTCAACTCATACTACTTACAATGAAATCATCAGAATCCATGGATCATACACATCTTGTGCTCAAAGAACATTTAGAAAACAACCTCAAAGACAGGCCAGGGGGAAAAAAAATCAATAGTCTATTGGAAACAAAGAACCAAGGGCTGGTTCATGATGCTATGGACCCTCTGTTTTTGACAATGACTCCATGGTCTGTTATCAATTACCTAATACTCACTAGTCTCAGAACTTCTCTGGCATGCCAGGCCAAGGACAGCCAGGTCTGAGGGTCAGCTCAGGGGCAGGAGAAGCCAGGAAGTCAGAAGCCAGGAGATCTGTCTTTGGAACTGAGTTGGAGATCCAGAAGGTCAGGCAGAGTGTGAGGTCAAGATGCTAGCTGGGTCAGGTATCAGGAGATCAACCCAGAGCCAGGTCAGGAATTCAGAGGGTCAGGTAGAATACAAGTTCAGGAGGCTAGCCAGGTCAGGTATCCAGAGGACTTATCAGAGTTAGTAGCAGCACAATCCAAGTGTGCAGCAGTCTAAGTGCAAGGCTGCACCTTGCTGCCAAAACACTTCCCCTTCCAGGTCAGGGTCTTCAGTGGAAAGGGGCAAGAAGTCAATTGACCTTAGCTGGCCACTCCAGTGGTAGAGTGCCTAGGTCCAGATGAAATGTTCTGACCACCTGTGTCTGATCCAGTTTTCTGCTGGGGAGGTGGCAGACTAGGGTGAGCTGCTATGCCAGGCAGGCTAAGGCCCCAGAATCAAGGCTACAGCCTGACCTTTTCAGGTGATAATAACCTTCCTGAATGATTCTGCTTTCCATTTATCAGGTTTTCTACTATGTCTCTCTTCTGTGTTGGCGATCTGATAATTTCTCTTATTTCCTGTTTTTATTTACATATGGAGTATTACATGAGTCTTTTTTCCATCTTCTACTTAGCTCTACTATGTCTGCTTCTCTTCCAAAAACCCAAGGAAAGTTATTGTTATATCTAAAAGTGTGTCTAAGTCTATCCCTACTATGCAGTTGGTCCATTAAAAGATATCACTCACGAGAATTTTTAACTCTCACATACACCCTGGACCGTCACAGCTGCAATATCACTTCAGCATTATCCTGAACTAGTTCTATAGCAAACAGTCTTGCTATGCGTATTACAGCCCAACTAAGGCAGAAGTCTTTACATATCTTGGCTTTACCTGTTACAGCTAGACTGGTGAGGAGATAGTGTGCTGCACATGTGAAGAGACATTACACTGATAGCACTTCCCAGAAATATTCTTCCTGAAGACATAGACAGGGAAGGTACATACTCATACATGGTTTGTTCATCTCCTTATTGGAGATGCAATGTGCTAGCTCTTGAGTCCAGCTTGAATATTAGCTGGCAAAACAGGAATGTGGTGCCATTTCTACAGCCAGACACATTCTGGGGGAGGGGGAGTGCAGATCTGATGTTGCTGGTGATGCCATGACCCCCTCTGTGTTTGAACTAAGGATGAAGAAACACCTGGACAGTATCTAACTCTCACAACTCCCTCTCCTCCCTTGGACTTTCCTCTCTAGACTGCCCCATTGGACAGAGCTTTGTGATTCCATCTTGCTGATGTATGACAGAAGTCTTAGCAACTGTACTGAGAAATTTAACAAAACTGAACAGCAATAAGCCTAGACTTAATAATATGCCTCTCTCTTCCCTTTGGAAGAAAGAGAAAAGCTTTACAGAAAAAAAGTAATTTAAAGTTAAAAATATATTTTTTTTACTCAATTTTGATAGAATTATAAGAAACATTAGACCATATCCTCAGCTGGTGCAAACAAGCTCATTTCAGTTAAAGTGACTGACATCAGTGGAGAGATTCTTATTTACTTCAGCTGATGATGTGGCTCATTGTGTTTTCTTTTAACTGGAAATCTAACAGTGACAAATACAAATGATTAGTTTACTCTAAAACTGCTATATCTTTTGATGAATATAAAAACTAGAAATGTTTTAAAGGCCAATTATTTCTTAAACAAAGCAGAATGTGCTTCTGGCTCTTTTCTGGCACAGACATCCATCAAACAATAACAGGACATCTGTTGAATAGATATGCACATGCAATGCGTGCAAGCTTAATTTTTATTTGTTGCTCATAAAAGATGTTGCCACTTGTCTTGACCCAAAGGTCTGATTTTGTGTGTGCTTCGGCACTAGAATTATCCCCGTGGGATTACAGCTTCATTGCACGGTGGGGTTTTGCTGCACAGAGAACCTGCGTGCAAAGGAGAGAGTTCCCGCCACTTTGCAGCTGTCTTTTCAGGGTGCATTTCCTTTTGCAGCACAGAAATGCACGGTGCAAAGAGTTCCCGCTCTTCGAATGCAAATTTGTATCCCGCTATTGGCTAGTGCTAAATTATTCCCACGTGGCGGCTAGAGATTGGCCTGCTAGCCGTATAAGAGGCTTGAGCAGTTTCCGCCCAAGCCGAAGAGGACTCCACATCCATCTTGTGGGGACTCTGGGTGTGCGGTAGGGTAACAGAAACCCTGTGTGTTATTCAGAGGAGTTTGGCAGCTTGATCCACCGCCCACCTCTTCCCGTCTTCGAGCGGTAACCTTTCATAAGACGTATCGACGAGTTTTGAGGCGCGCTTGTCCTGGACATCCGGAGTTCTATCTGCGTGGAGCCTAGCAAACTCCACGTGATTGTTCGTGTTGTTTTGTGTTTGTAACCACAACTCAAGCAAGTTTTCAGCCTGCACCGCGACCATCTCGGTGTAAGTAAACAATCTTAAAATCAACCATTAAGCGTTTTGTGCCTAATTCTAACCCGGCGCCCGCCCTCTCCGACCCGGCGTGCCTGGGCTGCCGGCCACAGCCTGCGTGCAGCGCAACCAGGGCCGCGGGTTCGCACCCGGCCCGCACACCACTGTTTTATATATTCAATTTTGGATAAACATTTAAGTGAATAAATTAATAAAGTACAGTTACAATGAATAAATGCCAATGAAGATTGCAATTAAATACAAAGCAACACAGTGGGAATTTTAATAGATTGGAACTGTAGTCACATCTACTCAAGAGGGTATTAACAGTATGCTTCAGACTGCCTACTGTTGGTCTGAAGTGACAAGAATGCATGTTGCCCACAGTGCTTTACAAGGCCAATAACTTCATAAACTACATTTCTTCCTGAGGAAAATAGAAATATTGATTAATGTAGTTAACTTAGGTCTCTGTTGCAAGGGCTTCTTTATTTTTAGTTCTTTAAATATTTGGGGGGAAATGCCTTTTGACATTAATAAAAAAACACATTTAAAAGGCCTGGAAGAAATATTTGGCTGTTATTCTCAGCAGGTTATGGCACTCGAGTACGTGATGCAATTACACCCTGGAGAACTCAGCTGGCATTCACTTGTGGCCCACTCCTAAAGTGGGTGGGTCCCCTTCTCCTCACTGCTTTTTTGTGACTTAATATACCTTATTTAATACCTTTATTTAATCACACTACCGTAATAAGGTAAGATATCAGATTTTCAAAAGTAAACACACCAATGGATTTTCAGGTTCTTGAATAAAGCTATACTTAGGTACCTAAATCTTTATTGTTGGGACAGAATGCAGCCCCAGATTTATAAATATGGAAGAAATCAAATTTGTCACATTGTCATTCATGTCTTCCAAAAGTATTTTTCTCCTTACAATATCCTGTTGTGTATATTCTGCTACTCAGAACAAATGCTACAGTGCCCAGATATTTACCAGAACTATTAATCTTATGTCACACACAATTTTGTTGACAAAGCAAAAATTTAAAGCAAAGCACTCACAGGTGTTATGTTGAGTTATAGTACTTAGAAATTCTATGCTGCATTTAGTTAAGTTATTGATTGGTTCATTTCAGAATTTTAATACCCAGAAGAAAGTGCAAAATTCTCAGGTATCCCTGTATAGTAAAAAATACTGAAAGGATTAATGGGATACAGATTGTTTAAAAACAAGAATGCTGAACAACAGCTGTAATGTTACTTGATTATTGCTTGTCAGAAGTACCGACATTGCTCTTACATTTTGGGAAAATGTGGTGCACCAAGGCTGACAATTTCAGAGTTAGTATATTGATTGCTAAGAAATGAGGAACAATGGATTGCTGATTGGCTAAATCACTGTAGGTTGACATATTTCCTTGGCTATTGTTGCACTAGTGTTTGTTTAATAGTGATTAAGTATTCTGTTGACATGTCTTCAGTAATACTCTGGTGTTGCCTATTAGATTTGGAGAATGAGGGAATTACATGCAATATTGTTTTATAAATATGAAATGCCCCTAGGTTATCTGTTTTATATCCACCTGCCTGACTGCCAGGAGTTAAACCAAAGGAGGCTGTTGAGGGATAAACCAACAGGAAATGAAACAATGGGAAAAATAAGACTTCTGAGTAAATACCTTCAAAGCTCTTAAGATAAAAATGGCTGGGAAACAGCTATTTATATTAGTTTATTCAGATTGGCATGGCATGGTTTAGTCTTTTTAAAGCTGAGAGTCTAGGATAAAAAAGGCAAGGTGAGATGACAACAGCCTGAGGCCAGACTACAAGGACAGAAACAGACATTGTGTTTGTCCCAGGACAAACATGCTGTGCTTGTTCTGGATCAGAAATATCCTGAGATCGGCATGTACACACATCAACCTTCTAATCAGGGTTTAGTGAGTGGTTGAATGCACTGCTGCTTTTCTGCCATTGGTTCAGTGATGCAATCCAAGGATAACCATTCAGATGCATTTTGTGATATCCCACAGATAAAGGGTTATGCTTAAGTAAGCATATATGTACATAAGGCTTTTTGCTGTGTTAGCTCATCTTACAAAATGATGTGTTCCGTTTTGCAAATAAATGGTACTAAAATCTGGTCCCTAGTGCTCCCTTGGAGGTGCATTCTACTTCACCTTGCAATGTACAGAGCTCTTCTACAGGAAAGCATTATGATATCTCCAGAGGTGGAGCTGCAATTACCCAGTAGTGTGGTTCTTTGTATAACCGAGGCAGAGTTGAATGTGTGATTTCAGAAGAGGTTTGACAGTGAGTGAGCAAAGTGGGGAAAGTCAGTTACAGAGGGATGGGTAAGGCTGAGTATTATATAGGTGTGGGCTTTCTTTTCTGAAAGGAAAGGCCTTGAGGTTTGCTCCTACAAATCTACCAGTCTTTCTTTTCTTCTCAGGCATACAGGCACATACTTCTTCATGCTAAGGCACTGGTGGGCAAAGTATGGCTCAAGGGCTGAATCCAGCTCCTCAACTGATTTTATCCAGCAAACAGATGGGTGGCCACCAACTCATGGGATCCAGCCTATGGGTGGCCAGTGGTTTTGGATCCAGCTGCCATGTGATGCTGGGTGGGTGGGTGGGACAGCTTCTGCCAAGTGGTGTTAGCTATGATGGTGTCAGCTGTGGACCTGGGCAGATGTCTCAATCCCGACCAAGAACTTGCAAAGCACATCTACAGCTGAAGCTGCCACCCACCAGGGGCTGCTTTCATCAGAGCAGGCAGGTGGTGGCATAAACTGTGAGCCAGTTCTGGGTGGGGATTTGGATTGGGGTATGCTACAGCTCAAATAAGGGAGGGAGAAGGGGAGAGAGAGAGACACACACACACACAGACAACATTTGGGGTATATTACAACTCCGGGGAGGAAGGGAGGGTGAATGAGAGAGAGAGATGTGGCCCTAGACAGGACACCAAAACTGATTAAGTGGCCCTCCAGCCAAAATAATTACCCATCCCTGTGTTAGTGATCGTGAGTTATATCATGTAAGAGACTCTCCTGCCTGAAGAAGTAATGTAATGAGGACTGCCTTTAGGGAGGACTTTAACTAGTTTCTAAATAGTACTGCCTAGGTATATATTCCAGCCCCAGTGGGATGGAGTTTCAAGGACACCATGTGAAGAAACTTGGACTCTGCTCCCAGTGCTGTTTATACCTTTTTCCAATGATTTTGTAATGCAAAATGCACAAGCAACATTGGAAATAAGGGCTCCTTTCTTCCTTGTCAGGGTAGCACCACCTCCCTAAACCACAGAGAAAGACTCAGACCTACTTGTTATTTTGTCCTCATGATACTTTCCCCTCTTGACTGCCCAGTGCCCTAGCCTCAATAGGAAGATACATTTAATCCTGCCTGGCCTCTGACTTGGTGATTTGACTGCTACTCTATGATGTTCAAGGTCAGACTGCAAATGTTCTCAGAGTGGTGGGCCCAAAAGCTGGGTTTCCATGGCTTGGGTAGGTACCTTAACCATTAAGCTCCCAAGCAAAAAGTGAGTATCACTGTGCTTCCAATTCAGCATCAAATAACTGGCAGTTATCACTCTTGGACATCTATTGATATAAGCATTTCTGTGGGTCTATGGCAAACTGAATCTCATTGGGGTTAAGCACGTCCACCTCAAAATTACTTTAGTAGGACAAACTTATTGTGTAGAGTGAAAACGTAGCCATGTAAGGGAAATACACGACTTAGCAAAACTGAGGCCATTACACAAGGAAAAGTAGGATGGCTCTGGGTGAGCTTAAATGCCTGAACATGGCATGTCAATTAGGCATAGCATCATTGTGAAGTAGAAATCTGCCCATTGTCTCCTCTACAAACAATTTACAAAGTAAAGGACTGTTCCTACTGCCATAATCGTTATCATCTTCATTTTAAAAAACATCACCAAATCCCAGTAACCTTTCTGAAACATCAAAAATTAATTTCTTTAAACAAGAACCTTTAATAATTAATGTGGTAATGACCTTAGTGTATTTTGAGAAGCTTAGTATACAACAAGAAACTTGTAGTATCTCCTTTTATTGTGACAGCATAAAAAGTTTAGTGGTTGTTAATGCTGCTGCATGATAATTAAGTACAGCTTTAACACCTCTGAGAAGCTAAGCAGGAAACAAAGAAAAGACTCTTGATGTTAAGACCATAAATGTTAATGGAACACTTCCTAAAATCTGGCTTTAATGCCAATGATACTTTGATTACTTTATCTGATCTGAACTTTCCTGTAGTCCCTTTCCCAAAGATCCTTAAAAATGTCAGGCTTATTTAGTTTTAAAATCAGCTAGATAATGCTGAAGCTGTTCCTACTATCTGCCTCAATTTTCTCCAGAAGTTTTATTGCTCCACTGGAACTTCTTTAAATGTTCAGGGGAAATGCAATCACTGTGGCCTAAGATTATTACAGAGCTTTTGTTCACTCAAAAGATGAAAGTGGTAAAAATTGGTGCATCCATTGTGTGGGAGAACTGATACCCCAAAATGTAGTATGTGCCCAGATATTCATGTTGCCTTTGGTGATTTCCAGAATATGAGCAGAAATTAATACAGTACTAGTGCTGTACTGAGGGCAGGGGAAAGAGGATGGCATCAAGAATCTGGTTATTTCTCTGAGTTGTGCCACTGATGTAGAATCATTGAAGTCAATGAATAGGTGTAGAATAATGGAAATCTGACATGACACCCAAACTTGAATAAGCTTAGGAATGATATAGAAAAGATGTAGATCATAGAAGGGGAAAGTGAGAAGTTTAGAGAATAGGAAAGGGGTCCTGCCAGCTATGGAGGCTAAGACTAGAAAAAAAATAAAAATAGGAGGCAGAGACAGTAGGAGCTGTAGGAGAATGAGAGCAAGAGTGAGAAATGGAGGCAGGAGGTAGATTTGGAGAAGAAATACCAAGGAAGACAAGATGTGAATGAGGCAAGGTAAAGCTTAGGAAAGAACAAGAACTGGCAGAGGCTGGGAGAGAGCAGCAAACAGCAGGAGAGTACTAGAGTAGGAACTAAATTTAGGGATAGCAGCAAGAGACAGATGTTAAAGAGAAAGGGGGAGGAAGGCAAATGAAGTGGATCTGCTACTGCTAGCGAATGCTCTCACTCAGAACCTGAAACTGAAACCTGTGCCAACATGTTTGCCTTCTCCCCCATCTAGTGGCATGACTATGGAGATGATAACAACCTTCTATTGCTATCTGTTGCATTACCTCAAAAAGGGACTCTGATGTGTATGTGAAGGTTGCAATCTGCTTCATTTAGTGAAAACTATTCACAGAGCGCAGAATGCAGGGGTCTTATGGAATATGTGATTGTCATATAACTGAAGATTGTATCAAAATTCATGAGTTTAAGAGGGAACTCATGAGTTTAAGAACTGTGGCATAGCCTAACTTCTGAGTCCTCAGCATTACAAATGTAATAATGTTCTTTCCACATGCATGTTTAGCATCTTAATACATGTGTATAAAAGTTGTTTTTGGAGCAGGCCATACTGGTAGGCCGGAAGTGCTGAATTTTAGTCTTCTTCTAGTAATATGACTAATCAACTCTGTGTGCAGAGGTTTTTTCTGCTAATTTGTTTTGCTTTGTTGATGGGGTTTCTTTTCTACAGGATAAATTGGGATCATTTTCACTTACCAGTTCTGGGATTGATTATACTTTTTGCCCATATGCCTGGTTAATTTCTAAAAAGTTCACATCTAATAATTGCAACATAAAGAAATAATAGATTATTTGTTGGGTAGCCTTTTCATTTCTTGTGTCAGGTCATAAAGGAATCCTAAGAAACACTCTAGCTCTAGCTGTTGGCATACAGGCTCTGGATGTACAAGGGCTACAAGACAGCTGGGCTTACTTTCTCCTCAGGGAATGCTCTTATGGGAATAAGGTAAATTCAAGATAAAATTAGAAAGGCTGCTAGCTACATTTCTTTCACTAAAGTAAGTTATCAAAATACATGTCTGAAGCCAACACGTTACCAATAAACTATAATATACAAAATAGAACAGCAATTTCTGAATTATTTATGAAATATAAGAGCTTTCATTTATGGCAGGTTTGTACAAGCTACTTTTTTAATAATAAAGTTTAAAATGCAAAGAAGTAAAAGAGAATAATGAGTCTCCTTTACACCAGATCATATCAGCTAATAGGATTTTTAAGTATTCAGTACATTTTCAAGCATACTGTACACAAATATTGAAAGAAGAGTGATTTAGAAAGCAATATAATAGTCAGCTATTCATCCTTTTTGTATTATTAAAAAGCTGGCCATTATTTTCACTGACACAGTAATAGGACAAGAAAAAAGGGTATTAGAATATTCAGAGTTCTAGGGACAGAGGAATATTCAAGAATTCCACTGAGGCCTAACAGAATGCCTTTCCCCTGCGTTGTTGTTGATCTCTGGTCCCTACAGAGGATTCTTTACAACTCTGCCTCACTCTAGCACTTTTGTATAGTTTACTGCATGCCTCTCCTAGGGAACAGAAGTCTCAGAACAATCATAATCCCTGGCATGATGCAGATGTTGCAGAATGAAGACAGAATCATTGCATACAAATCAGTATGGCTGGTAAGCCTGTACAGTATCCATCCATCAGACTGCTCCTTTTGCAGGACTATATAATATATCCTTTACTAAAGGTATTAAAGGGCCTCTGCCAGCAGTCCCATTAAAACTATTTTGGCTGCAGTTTTAGGGCTCAGTAGGGCCAATATTAGCTTTAATCACAGACAAGCTCTTAAAGGAAATGTAGATTAAATATTGTAAGACCTCAAGTTCTGCAGTGAAATCATGACACTTTTGTAACAATGGCAGAATTTCCAAATTCTTACATTATTTGCTTTCTTTCCTCAATTTTATAGTAGTTTCTCTTTCTGAGTAGGCAACTGCTGGGTAACAATATCTAGGACCACTTGATAGCCCCAACTGTGTTCCATCATCACCTCTTACCCAAAGATTTTTTGGAAAAGGATAGAGGGAAGCCTTCCAATACATAAAACTATCAGTCTTTATGAAGCTTGCAGAAGGATGTTGTGATGGATTGCAGAGGAGTATGCTATCTTCACTGCCACCTGCTGGGAAACTGTCATTTTTATTGCCTTGTTTTTGTTGACTGATAACAATAACCAGTTATCCATTATTTCATGCAGTAACTTTCTGTTTATGTTCATGCAATATTTTTTCTCACTAGACAGAAAGTTTGCTTATCTCCAAGTTCTTTAGTTCTTTTCAAATGTTATTCTTTATGTTTGATGATTTTACTGTTTAATCTTGAGTTACAAATATCATATTTGCTTATTCACTTCCTATCTTTTTTTTCCTCACTGACTTTCTATATCTTGTATTTTATTTTTAGATGTGTTAGTGTGCCTTATTTTGTTCTGTTTCATTCAAAATCTTCCTTTGCGTATGACTTTTTATGAGGGATGAAGATCTATTATGTATATTTTTGCTTGCTAAGACTATTTGGAGAATCTAGTGCATAATTTTCTTTTCATGTGTCATTCATTTTCCTTATCATTCCTTCTCCTGTCCTCAACACCTTGTTCATTGTGTCCTCTACTGCAGAGAATTTTGCAGGTCATAGCCCTTATAATTTCCCTTTATGAAAAGTCAGGTCACTACAACTTGCACCTTTTAGAAAGCACTGCTTTTTATCATATGATAGTGAAAGATGTGACTTTTTCTAGTTTCCTGAATACTGTAATATGACCTACTGCCTGGGAGCACCATATCATAGTAAGAAATCATTATTTTTATAGACAGGTTCTCACATAAGTGTTAACTGACTTTATTTCTGAATTTAGTTGAGCGACAAAGGAAAAGTTCATTCATAGTACCCCCATAATTACAGTTGAAGATATATTTTCCTTTTCTTTTATAATTCATAGATTGTTTATATTTGTTAAATCAGTATTTGTTGTGCCACTATCTTGCTATATTTATAGTGGAGAAATTCATATAATGGGTAGCTCATTGCATGTTTAAAGAATGATGATGATAGTGTTGTGTTCATATGGATAACTAACACCATCCTTACAGTCTTCTAATGACCCACTGGATATACAGTGTAAATGTCTCTAAACATACTGAAATCAGTAGGACTTCTGTCATGTTCACTTTCCTGAAATGGAGCCTAAGGAAAACTAAAACAGTGGGTGCATCTACACTAGACGCTACGTTGCTGTAGCTACTATGGCGATGTAGCGTCAGCGGGCATGAACCATGATGCTGATGCTACTGCACAGTAACAATGAGATGCTTTGCAGTAGGATCAGAAATGATGGTGCAGTAGGGTTGGGTGGTGGTTACTGTACTGCTTGAGCAAGTATTAAATGACTGTGCAGTAACAATTGTGCAGTCGGGTGCATGTGTAGATGCGCCCAGTGAGTTTTTTAAATATGTTGTACAATTACATTCTAAATCTATGATATCATAGATGGAAACAGAAGCTACCATTTCCACCACTAAGTCACATACTCTTACTATTGGACAGTGGCTCTTCTCAGCTACAATCCAACTTACAGCTTGATAGCAGAAGTAAATGCTAAAATTGAAAATCAGGGAGCAGGACCAACAACTGGCATATACATTATAGCATAGCTGTAGGGATGTCAAGGGAGCAAGAACAATATATGTTGAGTGAGATTCTGGCCTCAGATTTCATTGCCTACGTTTTTCATATTCAGTGAAAATGAATGAGTTATTTGTGTTATTGAATCAGTTAGGGCTCAGGTATTATCTGCAAAAGATGCCTCATATACATATTGAGGCATCTCATTGCTAGCCAGAAGCAGCTTGCTGTTTGCAGAGCAGTTGAACTATTTTTTGTACATATGAAAATTTTGGAACATTTTTTCCTGTAAATATATAATATTACTCTTTTATTACTATTATTAGTCAGGTAGCTGTCTACATAAGATAATATTCTGCAAGTAAGTAATCAATTATTTCCCCATCAGTAACTAAACTGTTTGTATTATTTGATTTTTAAAAATCCTGGTGATTCCTCAACATGGGATACTGGGATACTGGGATACCAATGAGAAGCTTTTAAACTTCAACTTAAAAACCGCACAGAATAACTCTTTATTAAAAAAAATGAAGGGTGATATATAATGTCTGCCCCCTTCCGAGTTGTCAATCCAAGAGCATTTTTTTTACTGACAATCTGCAAACTTCTTGTGAACCACCACACTGTTTTTACTGACATATGTTTTGCATAATGTAAATGTAACCTTTCTGCCATGGACAAAGGCCTGATTCAAATTTAGAGTTTTAACACTAATAATAGTAAAAAAAAATGGCTGTCAATAAAAAGTTTATTGATTATCAGTTAAAAAAATGTGTTTGAGTTGGCAGCCCTTCTTGATTGCAGAAATGGTTTTACACCGTGCTGCCTCCATTCCAAGGTCCCCTACTCACCTCCACACTATAAGATCCCTGGTCGCAACCTGCACCATGCTGCTCCCCTCAGGCCACTCCATGGGTTATCTTCACTGATCCTGCTTTCCCCATCTTGGCCCAGACCCCCAGACAAGGACAACTGTCTGCCTACCTGCAATTCAGTAGTTTTATAGGTGGATGGTGGGATGTATCAGCAGAAGCAGCAGCACATGGTTGGGTGAAGGGAGGGGGCTATAGGTTCAAAGCCCTGAGAGAATGTTCCCTTCAGGGTGTTATGTTCCCACTCAGACAGCAGGTGGTGCTGCTCTTTTCTGTCTGTCCTTCAAAGCTGATCTCCAGGTTCTTTCTGGAATCAAGTTCATTGTTTGCTTTTTTTCCCCCTTTTTTATGGACCACTCAATTTTAATGGACTTTACAAACAGGACTTTTTATCTTTATTTTTTTATAGATTGCCTATAAATTTACAGACTGTTAGCAACCCTAGTCTCCATCCCAAGGTAAAGGTTAGGGCAGTAGGGTAACTCTGTGAGATGGCATAGCCTGGAAAGGATCATAAACTGTTCTGGACTTACCATAACAGACTAAACATTGGTTAACTGTCATAGAGTCCTAAAGAAGTAGGACTGGAAGGGACTTCCAGAGGTCACCTACTAAAACCACCTGCCTGAGGCAAGATCATCCTCATCCAAACTATCTCATCCAAACCATAATCTAACTCTACATAAAGCTGCCATCAATCCTGACACAACACAGACCTAAAACCCCAATGTGCTACAGGTAAAGCACATTTGCAGGAATGATAGCAGCCAATGCTCTGCTTCTGTAAAGTGTTGTTAGTATATGCTTAAGAGATCCCAGGTAGAGGGCTACAGAGGAAGACAAAACCTCCAACAGTCCCTACCTATCTGATCATGGGGTAAAAATATGGTGGTCAGTCTGACACAGAGGCAAGACCCACTAGTCAGGAACCTCTGGTTTTGCTCCCAGCAGGAACATTGACACACCCCAGTCAAAGTCCCCAGCTTTTTTATTCCTCCCAAGGTGTAGCACCTTGCATTTGTCCTCATCGAACTTAATCTTGTTAGCTCTAGCCCAGCTTTCCAATAAGTTGAGAACTTTCTGAATTGCTCTTACATCCTCCAATGTGTTTGCAATCCTTCTCAGTTTTGTGTCATCTGCAAACTTGCTCAAGAAGCATTTTTATGCCAGAAACGAAATCATTAATAAACACACTGAACAACACTGGACCCAGGATAGATCTCTGTGGGACTCCACTTGAAACCTCCTGCCATTTTGACACAGATCCATTAATAATTACCCTTTGCTTGCAGCTATTGAGCCAAGCCAAGATTATCTATGTATCTGCCATACACTAATTTTATCTAGCCCACATTTCTCCAGTTTATTTATGAAAAGATCATGCAGGACTTGTCAACAGCCTTGCTGAAATCCAGATACACTATATCTATAGCATTCCCTTCTCAACCCAAGTAGTTACTTTGTCAAAGAAGCTATTGAGTAGCTCTGCCTTCTTTGCACGTTCAGTTAGAAGTTCCCCCTGGCTTGTAAATAGAGGTACCATAGCTTCCTTGGTCCTTCTTTTCTGGCTGTCCTACTTATAGAACCTCCTCTTGTTGTCCTTAATTTCCTTTGCCAGGTACAGCTTATTCTTCTGATTTGATGTCTTCTCCTCGTGACATTCTTCTGACATTCAACACAATATCATCACCTTTCCTCCTAACCCTTGTCTTCCAAACCAGAGTGTAACCCTCAGTGTTCACATTCGAGTCATGAGAGCTGTCCCACCAGGTCTTGGTGTTGCCAGTTAGAATGTAGTTCTTTTCATAGGCTGCAGCTTCCAATTCATCTTGTTTATTCCCCAAAGTTCTCACATTTGTGTATGTGTATCGGATATATTTTGCATTTTGACCTCCTTACATCCCTTTTGTGCCACTTCTTGCAGTCCTATAGCTCTCTGGCCCTTTTCCAGAGTTGAATTGCTTCTTCAGGTTCTTTCCCCTCTGGATTATATGCTATGTTGCTAGAGGATTTTGATCAATATCCCCTGTGGAACCTAGTTTGAAGCCTTCCTTACTAGGTTGGCCAGACAGTGCCCAAAGATGCTCTTTCCTGTTCTTGCCAAGTGGACCCCATCTCCTGATAGCAGCCCTCCTCCCAAGAAAATCATCTATTGTTGAAAAAGCCAAAGCCTTCACGTTGATACCACCATCTCAGCCACACATTCATTTCTAGGATATGACAGTCTCTGTTTGGACCCCTGTCTTCCAAGGGAAGAAGCAGTGAGAACACTACTTGTGCTCCAAGCTCCTTAATCCTCCTGCCAAGAGCCTCATGGTTACCTATGATCCGCTTAGTGTTATTCCTGGCAGTATTGTTGGTGCCTACTTGGGCAAGCAGGAAGGGGTAGTGGTCTGAAGGATGAATGAGTTTTGGCAGACTCTCTGTCACATCTTGAATTTGGGCTCCAGGTAGGCAGCACACCTTCTGGGCTGCCAGATTTGGATAACAAATTGGTTGGTGCCTCTGTTCCCCACAGAAGGGGGTCACCAATCACCACTACTCTTCTCTTCCTTCTTGGTGCAGTGCTACTGAAGCCTCTGTCCTTGGGTCCTTGCATTTCCTGCTCTCTAGGCTGCTGCCTTCTCTACCTCATATCTGCAGATGTCCTCTCTGCCTCTTTCTCTGCAGTTCCACCACAGCGTGCTTGAAAGTGTCTGCTGACTTCAACCTGCTTCTCCTTAGTCCTACTAACCCTGTCAACTGCAGCTATGTTTACTGATACATGGGTATTCTTTGACAAGGAAGTTATTTCCAGTAGGTAGTCCATTGACGATTTCATTTATATTGTGATAACAGCTCTTTTATTTAAATTTTTCTCCACTGTAGAGAATAGAAAAAGATACCTTCATTATTTTGCCCAGTGCTTAAATTCTGAAAACTCTTATGTATCCCCTCAACATTGTTCATGTATGTAGATCCTTTGGCTTCAGTGGGGTTGCCAATACATGTCTAATGAATTATTTACCAAAGTATTTTTCAAAGCAGCTATTGCCAATTTGTATGAATGCTTTATATAAATATACAGGGGTGTAGGTTGTAGCCGTGTTGGTACAAGGACATAGGCAGACAAGGTTCTTTGGGTGAATCTGATATCTTTTATTATATTCTGTCTAAGAGTGCCTTCTTCTAAATCCACTACAAGTGTTAGCATATCACAGAATAAAGAATTTTTCTTCTAGAGTATACAAAGAATAGCTCCATGACTACCTTAATTCTAATTAATTTACATGTGGATATAAAAGGCCCAGATTTTTATTTTTCTGAGAATGTCATAAAGAATGAAAAATAAAGTAATTTAAAAACTGCCTGATTTTAAAGGCACTGATCACTACATTGGTTCTAAATAAGTCAGAATTAAAATAAGCTGTTTGTTTGAAATTTTGCTGTACTCCAATGTCATTTCCATAGGTGCAGCCTCTTAAAGTTCTTCTGAGCAACTGAAGTTCAGCAGTCCTTTCTTCTTACAAGTTAAATCAAGTTGTTGTATCCTGCAAAATTAGATTGCGTAAAACTTTCTGTCAAGGATAGAGTTTGTGGCATTAATCTCAAATAGAGTATAATCTTCTGATTCAGCTATTTTGGTTCAGCATGGAAAAGTGTTGAGTAACCACAACTCACTATGACTGAAAGAAGAGTCAAAAGTGCTAAACATTTTACTGGATCAGGCTCCTTACTGCTAACAAAATGTGGTGTTATACATAAAGAATTATTTTCTCCTCCACTGGTACCATCCAAATCTGAATTTGGAAGGCCAGGCTGGATTCACATTCTATTAAATGGTTTCAAGAACTGAAAATAGGATAATTTGCCTTGGCTGCACAGACGGAGAAATCATTAGAGGTTTCACACGACTACCTTTATATTGTCTCCTGCCAGGATTTTATATTTGTCAAAGAAACCTAATTTCCAATGAAGCAATAGGAACAACCTGAAATGTTCCTTGAATGTGAAAGAAACTAGCCAAGTATATGTGTTTCATTTATCATTTACAAACAGGATTGGGAATGGGTAATACAATTATTTTTTGTTATTAAAAGTTATGCTTATTTGATGAGATGGGGAAAAAACAAATGGAAATAGTTGTGACCAATTTAATTATTCCATCATCATTTTCTTTTGGTTATCCTCTTTTCCCCATCTATTTATTTTATACAGTTGTTCCATGTCTATCTTTAGACCAGCTTTTGTTTCTATGTTTGCACAGTTCCTAGCAAGTTAGGACCCTGACTTCCATATGAGGACACCTATGTGCTGCCACAACACAGGTAACATTAAGACTAACAGATATTCAACATTTTACATAATTACTATTATGTATTACATATTACATAATGGGCACATCTGCACAAGATGCGTTGATGTGCATTAGCCTGTGTGCATTATGCATGCACGTCTACATGTGCATGCCCTTCATGCATATTAACTTAGGCTAATCATGCCTAAATTTGTTACTTACAAATGCAAGTATCAAATTTAGGTGTGATTAGTTAATGCGCATTAACTCACACGTAGACATGACCCAGCATTAACTTTAGTGTTGCGTCTGCCCTGCCAGTGGGGAGGTGGCCTGAGCCCAGCCGCAGGGAAAATCCAGGGGCTGGGGTGCTGGGCACCTTCCTCAGGGCCTCACCCCATAGGCTCTCCCATGGCCCCCCACTCTGGGCTTGAAGACCCAAAATATTGTAAATCGCGTAAATAGTGTAAATAGTTTCTCCCTTGTATATAGTTTTCTCCTTGTATTAGTTTCTCACTTGTAAGCTGTTTTTCATTGTTGGTGGGTGGGGAGGGTGATGGAGAGGCTCTGCTGGTTATCAGAAAAAGGGGTTCTGTTTGTTGAGGGTGGAGAAGAGAATGGGGTGGGTGTTGTGAGGGTAATACCATTTTTTTTTTTTATCTATGTGCGTGTCTGAGAGTGGTGCTGGGGGTGGGCGGGGGATAGTGGGTATGTGGGTGGCAGGGCAGGCTGGTTGGAGCAGGGAGTACAGGAAGAGGGGGTCAGGCAGGACTTCCATTGGCTGGTGCTCTGGGCCCCCACTGGTGGGTGCACAGCTGTCCTGGGGTCTGGGCAGGGGTGGGGATGGGGTCTGCTGGGTGAGAACCATGGCCAACAGGAGTGCAGGATGCTGGTCATCGCTGGCAGGGACCTAGCTGTAACAGCAGGGTTCTGGGCATTGCTGGCAGGGGAAGGGACAGCCCTGGCATGGAGAGACAGGCTGGGCAAGAAGGGAGCTGCTGTATGCTGCCCCTCCATTGGCCATATGGCTCCTGGGCAGAGAAAGGGCTGGCCAGGGATCAGAGTTTCCCAGATGGCTGCCAGAATGCTGGCTCTGACTTTAACATGTCAGCCTAGTGCTGGAAGCCATGTGGCCGAAGGCTGGAGCTCCCCCTAGTGGCCCCAGAGGTACATGGCAGGGTTGCAGGGATTTGGGACTAGCTTTAGTGCCAAGTCTCTGCACGTGTAGACACCTGCCAAAAAGTGCTTAATGTGCATTAAATTTAGTCATGCTTAAATGAACATGTAGATGCATTTACTATGATATCGTAGGCTGATCCTTTTGGTGACTAGCATGCTCCAAAGTGGCAAAGTCCAGTTAACATGGAACAGCTGTCAAGGACTACAGCATGCTCAGTATAAATGGAAATTTTGGAGAATTTAGCTGCCAAACTCTAAAGAATCTACAAAGCCTTTTTGCTTTTTCAGTAGCTTAAAACCTGGCTAGATGTGGGCAGAGTTACTCAGAAACAGCAAAAGGCTCATGTGTGATACCTCCTGCCAGATTTCTTAGATCAGTGAATTGATATCTGAAAGTTAACTAAATTTAATATTCATCACAACAAGCACAAGTTAAATATTGGTATTGCTGTGCTGTAAATCAATTTTGCATTTGCATTTGGAACAGAAATCAGTAATGTAGAGCAAATGTATTTCTTGGTTTGATTTGTTGATTTACAAAATGTATACCATCCATTTCCTTTCAACAAAGGAAGTCACAGGCACATACATAGATCATTGCAAGATTGGTGTTTATCTAAAAATACTTTCTCCATCATTCATTAAAGTACCTGTAATATTATTGTTTGTTTTATTTGAAATCCTGAAATCTGAAGTTAAAGAGCAGTAAATTTAAGGAGGCAAAAATAATTTCTTCCAAAGATCTGGAGTTTTTATATGATTTTTTTCCTTGGTCATTAGGGGAAGAATTCAGTCTGAAATATTACTAGCTTAAGTCAGACAAGTTGCTTTGCATAGCTCACAAGAACAATATTGAAGAGGTTGTCCATTTAAGCTTTCAGGCTTAAACTCAGCAAAGCATTTAAGACCACTTAAGCAGCGTAGATTCCAGGTGGGTGCATCTACACATGCATTAATGTGCTTTTCCTAATGCACATTAAATTTAGTACCTCTAATGTGAGGTACTAAATAAATGTGCATTAGGCTACCCTAATGCACAGTACCGAAAGCACACATTTTTAAAGTGTGATACTTAATGTGCAGTAGCCTATTTTACTATGCATTAGCATAATTGCACAGCTTTTACATGATGCTTTAATGAACAGCAAAATAGGCTACTGCTCATTAAAGCGCATGTGTAGATGCACCCAGTAAGAAGCAACCAGGGGGCTCATGGCATTGCTCCTTCTGCCTGGCCCCAGGTTCCTGGGAGCCAAAGAGATAAGCGTTGGGACAAAGACTGCTTCTCCTAACAGGAACTCAAGGACCACCTGCCCCTCTTGCCTTTTCCAGCCTGGGGTGAACCTTTCTCTGTGGCTGTACTTCTGGTCCCTGAGAGGAGTTAAGCCACAAGAAAGTATGCACTTGTTTGCCTTCCCAGGAGTGACTTCTACCTGGTTGGAGATGGGTTATTTTTTTCATAGACCCATCATTTGTGCTCTGGGAGAAAAATGCACGTGCATTTATGATTTCTACTAGGCGAAAAGGCATTCTTCCAGTAGAAATGGAACACCTGCACTTGACTTTAAGAGCAGTGCTAGGGGATGTCCTTAGGGAAGCTTCACTGACGAGTTTCTAGGTTTGGCATGTGCAGAATGGGAGAAATTGGGCAGGATGTGCTTCTCAGTAGTGTTTTTGAAAGTGCCACAAAAGCAGTAGAGACCATCCAAAGGTATTCAGCCCTCAGGACTATTCTATGGTTCAGGCCCTGTCCTGTACGTTAGAGAGTTCACCATGATACTGAATAAAGCAGGTGCTCAAACATATTCTAATGAAACAATTTCCTTTCTAGCAAAACAGCTTCCATTTTACACAATATTTTACAGTTAGACTCTAATTCTGCTAACCAGTGATCTATTATAAATAAATTGGTGCTTAACAGAGCTGTAAAATTTTTTCACACTCACTGAATGCAATAAAGAGAATGAAAGGCCAACTCAGGGTGGCAGCTGCAAAGCAAGCAACTGTGTTTTGTGATAATAATCACTCTATCTGGATCATAGTAGCCTAAGTTTAGGCTATCCAGAAAATGGGGACCATCTGAGCACTTCCATCTGCTCTTCAGTCCAGATATTAGTTCACTGAAGTTTTAAACTCTTTAAGCTGTAGTGGCTGTTCCTCTGAACTCCAACTATGAAAGAAACCCATTACCAGAAATGCTTCTTACAAGGAAAGAGAACAGCTGATCAGCACCTGTGCTTGAATTCCTGGTAGACTTAAGGTGTTTCTAAATATTCTGGCAAATTTTCTATGTGCATCCTGCCAAAATTCAGTGCATACTTTCAAAATGTCATTGCATATTCATAAGACATTGAACATATTTTAGGCCCCAATGCTTCATTTGCAGCAACAGTATGCTATGTAATTCACTCAATGCTTAAAATAACTGTCAGGGTATTTTCCATATTTATTCCTTATTTGCCAATGTTCATAATCACCTCTTGGCATGTTTCCACGCCAATATATCTTTTCCTGCTTTACACATGCATATTTTTAATGTTGCTCAGATTAGGAAGAGCTGACAACAGTATTTATTTTTAGAGAAATAAAATAACACCCTTAAAGCACCTTTTCTATTTTAAAAGTGCCCCGAGAATTTTTCACATTGGTACCTTCTTTCCTGGAAAGAAAATGTTGGGTTTGTAACCTTGACATTGGTCTAGCCATGTGGATTGCCAGACTCTGCTGCTTTTATGGTGCTCTTGAGATTGCCACCAAAAAAATAGCCTCACTGATCCATTCCATATACTCTATCTCTTGAACTGAGGTGTAGAAACCACTCTTGCTATCTTTGTCTCTGACACACTTGTAAGCGGTACCAGGAACATCTTCAGAACGTTTATAAACTATTAATATTAGTCTGAATCCACTATCAGGGAGTCCTACAAATAGCTTTATATAGGGCAGACAGATTTTCTGGCTCAAATTTTGTTCCACTAAGTTTCGAGTGAAAAGACAGATGGATAGGCAGTCTCATGTGAGTTAAGGAGGTTCACAGTTTGAATTCAACATTTCTAATATTGAATGTAAAGCTGAATGCACACGTGCTATGAGATATTATGTGGAAAACAGATTGTTAACATGGAAACTTAGAATGAAGATCTTATGGGCAGTTTGGGGCCTTAATACTGCTCTCATTGAAATCAAGATTAGATTTTTCTTCTATTGATGTCAGTGCAACTCCCCACTTCCTGTAGCAGGGTATATAGAAAGTTAAAATGGTCACTGTCACAGGGCACCTCGGTGCTCTGCTCCTAGAGAGGAGAAACTGCCAGGGAGAGAGCCCTGGCAGAGCCAATTGAGCACAGCTGCGAGTTGCCGGAGCAACTAAGGGGAGCCAGCTGCCTGTAGGGGGCAGGGCCTGGCCCTTATAAAGCGCAGGGCCAAAGCCAGGCTGGCAGTTCTCTGCCAGCAGCTGGAGAGGCAGGAGCTCCCTCAGCCAAGATATGGGGAGAAGCCCGACTTGCAAGTACAGCTCATGATAGCCCTGAGAGGATTGGGCACTATGGTTTAGCCAGGGGGCTTTATGTTTGTGTTACAACCAGAAGGCTTGAGTTTGTTTAGCTCTGTTATTACAACCGGAGGCTTGGGTGAGGCTGTAGGGGTTGGAGGAGACCTCATAAAGGGCCCCACGGGAGTGTGGGGGCCCCAGTGCCCGAGGAGGGTGCAGTATCCTCATAGGGACCCCAGAGAGTGTGGGGTGCCCTAGCGCCAGTGAGGGCGCGGGCTAGCACCAGGACGGCACATTAATTTCATAGTGCCAGTGAAGGCACAGCTTGCACCCCAGTGCGGGAGCGACTGGCGGCAAGGAGCGCAGCCAGTGGGTCGCGGGCGCAACCAGTAGGTTGCAGACGGGGGACATAGACCCCGGATTGCGTGCGGGGTACATAGACCCCAGCCCCAGGGAGGGGCGATTACTGAGGAGCGCCATACTGCATGATTGAGAAGCCCAGTGTGGGCACGGCGAGCCCCAAAGAGGGGGAGCGCCATACTGCACAATTGAGGAGCCTGAGAGAGGGGCCATACTAAGGAGCCTGAGAGGGGCGATATTTAAGGAGCCCAGAACTGGCGTGACGGACCCGGTGATAAGCCTGCCCCTCAGGAAACCCAGGAAAGGGCTAGGTGCTGCGGTTGTCCCTGGCAAAAGGGGATAGTAGCGTGGTGAGCCCGCACCAGAGAGGGCAGTAGTGCGGTGGGCCCAGAAGACCGGTGACCAGAAAGGAAGTCCCAGAGCGGACGAGGGTCCCAGTGAGGGACATTGTGTTAGGAGGAGTCCCGGGAAGCGGGCGTGCAGACATACCAACATCTATTACATCTGCGAGGCTTGGGGCGTGGTATTAGGGGCTGGTAGGAGCCACGCATAGCCCATAAGGCTAGGGTGTCTGGGGAACACCCACCATATCGGGAGACCCCCCAGGGGGTCCGGAAGAACCGTGGGGACAGAGGTCCCGAGCAGCCGTGCCCAGGGAAGATGCAAGGCAGCCTCCCAATCATATTTACCAACAAGACGTGGCGGGCGAGAATTAGAGGGTGCCTTGGGCCGGCCTGACACGGAGCGAGGGACCTTGAGGAGATCACGGCCCTCCGAGAGGACCCCACCGTGACAGTCACTCAGTGATTGAGAAACAGTCCAAAGTACCTACTCAGTTGTAACAGCTGTAGCAGCCTTTTCAGATATCTAGACCATGGATGACAGTAAGATATTGCAATTCCTGGAAGGGGGATATTAGACTTATGGATGCCAACAAACTTTAAAAGCTGCTTTTAGACTATGGTAGGCCCTTAGCTGCTTAATGACAATATGGTAAGCATTTGCTTGCATTTGTTTGACCAAAATTTGGGTAAGAGAAGGAAAACTAAAGAAAATGAGGAAGCAAGAGACAAGTTAAAAGGAAGTAGGCTAAAGGTTGCTTGGAGTACTTAGTGGCTTTATGCCAGTAACATCTGATTTAGGACAAGATATAACTTAAATATGGGATACAATTAGGCATGTCATAGAATCATAGAAAATTAGGGTTGGAAAGGACCTCAGGAGGTCATCTAATCCAACCCCCTGCTCAAACCAAGACCATCCCCAGGGCTTTGTCTAGTCAGATCTTAAAAACCTCTAATGATGGAGATTCCATGACCTCTTTGGGTTACCTTTTCCAATGCTTTACTACTCTCCTTGTGAGTTTTTTCCTAAATATCTAACCTAAACTTCCCTTGCAGCAATTAGAGTAGAACCTATTTGGAACACTGTTTTTAAAAATCAGCCTTATTTAGTAAGCTTTTTCATACTGAGCCAGACAATAGAGTATAAATATCTGGGTCTGTCTCAAAATCTTCTCTTTTCTGCCTTAAACTACAGTTCTTGCTGAATAGCAGATTAACCAAATTAAATGTTTTTTAAAACTTAATTTGAAACCTAGCTGCAAAGTCCTTTTTCCTAACAGACTGTCCAGCTGTTAGAAGCTTTTAAAGACCTTAGGACTTAAATAAATTAGTTTTAAAATCTCTCAGATGATGATAAGATTGTTATTTCTTTAAATGAATGAACATTTTATACATTTTACTAATTTGCTTGATGTGCCTTACTGTGTTGTTTGGTCATGCGTATCTTATCTATGATGCACTATTAACATTTTTTTTTAACATTTATCTACATTTATGCTTATGAGTATTTAATTTTGGGGCATGGGGGGTGCTGGCTCTTCAAATTTTTTGTGGTTCCCAGAATACCTCTGGAGGCCAACATGCTAAAAGATAAAGGCACTACACTAACAGGATGAGAGAAGGAAGACCTGGTCAATCTTTATAATTGGGTATTATCCTTCATGTTTGTCATGCTGATCTGCAAGTGCCCTCTTCCATCCCACCATCCACACAGATTTCCTTGTTTTCTCATGCCCTGCATTACATAAAGAGGGAAAGGAACTAGAATGCAGGTGATGGAGAAGGTTGGCAGAGACAGCATGAAACACACTACACTCCAGAAAACCTATGCTGAGGCCAAGAGGACTTCTTATGAGCCTCACCGAAGATGCCAATTCTTGTACCATATTGTTATCTGGGATGCAAAGCACTTTATCAATCCTGAACAGAGCAAAATTTTCACAGCAGATAGAAAAATATGAGGTTTCCAGGTATCCAAACACTATTTGCACATTTGCTGAATAACGCCGGCTGCAAAAAAAATGGATTAAATACAAAAAATAAAACAGCTTCAGAAACAGGCATTGGAGACCTATTTTGAAATTCCCATTATGTCCAAGTGAAGACAGTCTAGGAGTTAAAACTGCCTTAGGCAAAAGAGAACAGAATCTGGGTGTCTCACTTTCCAGGTGAGTACCCAATCCCTGAGTTGGAGAAGCTACTTTCTCCACTGGCACTTTTGTGAATCTAGACTTAGATTTAACAAAGGCTTTATGCACACTTGTCTCTTTATACTTGGAATGGATATGCCTTTTCTCTAATGTGCAAGTCAGAAACGACCATCCTAAATGTTTATACACATCCATTATTTTGAATGAGATATTCAAGCTAGCATCTGAATCCTGCCTAAATTATATATTCCTATGCCTAAATCCCTGATCTGTTAGGTATGATAGATTTTTCCCTGGAAGCTGGTGTACTGAGAGGATTTGAATCCCTACTGCCCAGAAAAGCACGCTCTTCATAGGCCATGAGCTAGACAGGGTAGAGGGCATCTTACATGATCAAATCAGGATCACAGGAAAGGGGGTGCAGTGACATCTATTTCAGAAGTGTGGCACATATGCAGTGAAGAGTGTTCACTGTGCATGTGCCACACTGAAGAAGAGGAGTGGCAGATCACGCTCACCGTGATCCTGGATGCCAGTGAGCTCTTTGAGTTTACCAGCATGTCAGTGCAGCTCCTGACATCGCTCCACGTGTGCTTTGAGCTCTGAGCTCAACAGTTGGTCAGTGCAGGGTCCAGCCAGAACTCCTGCTTTGGCACAGCTCCAGAGTCCAGGGGGTGAGCAGTGCTGCTATTTGTGCCCTCTGTTCCTCCCCTACCCCCATCTTCCAATTATTACCCCTCCAAGATTGAATTTAGCAGCAGGAGAAAAGAACCCAAGGGCTGAGATCCACCACTGCTTGACCCCTCTTATTCTCAGCTTGAATTCTATGAGGGATTGGGGCGGGGGGGGAGGGAACAAAAGGGGGAACAGTACTGATGCTTACCCTTGGACTCTGGAGCTGGAAAAAATTTTTTTTTTTCATTCTGTCTTCTCAAAACAAGGTGTGTATTTTATTGGGGGGGGGGGGGAGTGCTGTATGCAAGAAGGTATGGTATTGTATGAGAGAAGACTAAAGAAGCCAGTCCCTGAGACAGGAGGAATTTAGGACACAGACCTTTTTCAGTATTTCCTATTTTTCAGCCTATACATGTTTTTACTCATTGTGCTGGCACATATATTATACATTCCAGTCTTGAACACCCAAGTCTCTTCCTTTGAAGTATAGGGCACTTAAGTGCCTACCTTGGACTTATAAATTCTGTTTTCAGATCTAACTTTTAGGCATGGGAATACTCAGTTCTATGCTGGAATCACTTTTCTGAATCTCACCTTTAGGGACTTTGGATATTTCACCCTTTAAATATTTTGTGGGTTTTCTCTTATTAAAGATAGTGCTTTACATGAACCACTTATAGTAATATAATAAAGAAATCATAAAGTTATGATCTTCAAAATATGCCTCTCAGCATTCACCAGGGATCCAGAGAGATGACCTTTCACCACAGAGAATTGAAAATGCTTGAACAATAATTAGTTTGGTGTCAGCAAAAATATATTTTAGGTTGCCCTTTAACGAATAAAGAGGCACCAAGTTCTGGAAAGTCACCCTGTGCTATGGAGAATAGGGAATTGAAATGCATATTGTGGATTTAGTGAGAAACAACTGTTCAATATAAAATGCTTTATAAAATCTATAAGATAGTCTCTGTGTATCTGATAAGGTAACAGTTAGGGCTAGCTACTGCAAACAACATTTTAGTATCCCAATACTAAATATTTTTTTGTAATATGGGGATATAAGGACCTGACTAAAATAACAGTTTAAGTCAACATGAGAAAAACTCTTGTCCTCCTAGTCAGAAGCAAAATACCCACAATATATCCCTTTCCCCCCCTGCTGTTTAGCAAGCCCTGGCTGAAGAGCTAATAATTTATGATGGAAAGCTTACATGCTTTAATATTGTAAGGGCTTAAATGGTTCCACTCCACCCATTAAAGGATTTTAACATCCACCTTTCTGTTATTCTCATAGGCACGTGACTTTGCATTATTATGAACTAGGAAGAACTGGTAATCCAAGGAAAGATGACTGACAGAATGAAATTATGGATAGAAACAGGGCATGGTAAAATTGGTTATCAAATGCAAAGCCAGGACTAAACTTAGCTCTAGAAAAACTAGACAGTCTTTTTTGGTAAAAGAAACTATGACGGGAAAGGCCTCTGGATTGCCATGATGCCCCCTAGAAGTTACCTCTATCCTGCCTGGCTCTTGCCCTTGCCTCCTAGGGTCTCTCCCTGTTTCTTTGCCCACTACACCTTGTTGTTACTAGTAATGAGGGGAGGCTGTCCTCAGGGGCTGGTGAGCCTAAGGTGCTGCCTTTTCTCTATCCCTGTGTTCATTTCCTTAGGTCATACTTGCCCTAAAGGCTGAATTTGTGGTTTCCTTCTGCCCCTAAAGTCATGCCTCGCAGATTTTGCCAGTTATCATTCTTACAGGGCACCTTGCCTCAGTACAATTGTCTTGCCTCCAGAGACTTCCAAGCCCTTATTGGGATCACAGTCGTCCTGGTGTCCACCCTGCTTTCTCTAGCTGGGCTCTTTTAGCCTAGACCCACAGCACTGGGTCCTGGCTTATGAGCTCTAGTCCCACTCAGAGTCTGGCTCCTGACCCTCTTGGGCTATTGCCCTTGGCTCTGTTGACCACAGGCCTTCTCTGGCTTGCCATGGCAGGGTTCTCAGCATTGGCGTGCCCAGCTGGCACCCCACCGTCACCTTCTCATTCACCCCTTATAGCCACTCGCAGTCCACCGGTAAACTATAGCATAAAGGTAAGCTGTTGCTGTAATGAAAACCCTTTCCACAGTGGTTAAACAATGCAGCAAAAGAAAGCAAGCTATCACTTCCATAAAAGTCGTCTCGCTCAGTGTTAACAAACATCAGAACAGAGCAAGGCACCCTGGAATCTGACGACTTCTGAATTCTCACCATCTGGCCCCTAGAGTACACTGGTGCCTACAACTTGAAAGGCTGTCAGGCTGTTGCCGTCCTCAAAGAGCTCCTTCTGCTACCAGCAAAGCCTGAATGCCTGCTCTAGTGGGGCAGGGCTGATGTGTTTGGGAGCTCCTCCTCCCTTCCAACTGCTGGTTCTGCCATCAGCCCCACACAGGGCCTTTTAATCTCTCAATCAAAGAGCAGCAGGTGCTCTGGCTGCTCTGTCCTCTTAAAGAAGTAGGGCCCTGGCTCCCTGGTGAAGGTCCCATCAACCCAGACTGACTTTTTCAATCTTTCCCTCCATCTCTCTGGAATTTTTCTCAGTTTTCCCTTAGCTTTTGTTGGTCAGAGCTCCCCATTGCTTGTAGCCTGCTTTTGCAGTGGCATCAGGGGCTCTGCTTAAGTCCTCTTCTCCCTTTCCCCCTCCGCTTTGGCTGAGTAACAGAGCTTGGGTCTTCAGTTAGAGACAAAGAACATTGCTAGCTCAGTGTTAGCAGGTTAGGCAGTGTCTAGCTCTAATAAATCAAAGAATGTAGGCTGAGCTAATCTCAATGACTTTTCTAAATCAAGAGTAAGCTTTATGTCACCACATTCCATTTGTAGCCACTGTATTGCCTAATAAACTAATCTAGCTACAAGATTGCTACAAAAAGATTTGTGTTACTCCCAGGCCACATCTACAAGAGACACTGACTGTGCAGTCATTACTGCACAGTCATTTAGTACTTGTTTATACAAGTTGTAAATGACTGTGCAGTAACCCAAGTTATTGCACATTAGCGCCAACAAACAGGGTTTTTTTGTGCTGCTGACTGTGCAGTAGCCTGAGACTACAGCATGGTAGCATTGCACCATGATTTCTGCCACACAACACTACTAGGCAGCCATCTTAGGCTACTGCACAGTCAGTGTCTCATGTAAACGTGGCCCCAGTATGGCAGTATACTCATCACAACTGCTAAGAGCAATGATATTAGGTGAAAAGAATTAACTGTTAAATTAAAAGGACAGCTGTTAGGAAGGCCAAGGCAGAGCTGGAACTGGGACTAGCAACCTGGATCAAGGATAACAAGAAACCCTTTTTTAAATACATAGTGGGTAAAAAGAAGGTTCCAGGTAATGCGGGACCTCTGCAGGACACACTTGGAAATCTGGTGGTCTCACCAGACAACAAAGCTAAACTATTTAACAATTTCTTTGCCTCCATTTTTCTGAGCAGGGACCAGGTCATCCCCCCCACCGGGATCCCTAACAGTCCCAGGGGAGGCACAGCCAGGACCAGGGTCAGAGAGGACCTAGTCAGGGAACTTCTGGTGGGACTGGATGTGTTCAAATCAGTACATCCTGATGATCTCCACCCCAGAGTGCTGAGGAAATTAGCACAGGTCATTGCGGGACCCCTAGTACAGCTTTGGCACCTCACCAGAGCACCACGAGTGCTTGTAGAGGACTGGAAAAGGGCCAATCTGGTCCCCATTTTCAAAAAAGGGAGAAAGGAGGAACCAGGAAACTATAGGCCTGTTAATCTTACCTTGGTTATGGGGAAGCTCTTTGAGAAAATTATCCAGGTGCACATCTGTGAGGGGCAAGCAGGGGAGTATATGCTTAGGGGCAACCAACATGGGTTCATTACAGGTAGGTCCTGTCAGACCAACCCGGTGGCCTTCTATGACCAGATCACAAAATCCTTGGATGCAGGTGTCACGGTGGACATAGTCTTTCTGGACTTTAGGAAGGCCTTCGACACTGTCTCTCACCCCATTCTCATCAATAAATTAGGAGATTGTGGTGTTGATGCCTATACAGTCAGATGGGTCACCTAATTGGCTGGAGGGCCTCACCCAGAGAGTGGTGGTGGATGGGTCATTTTCGACCTGGAGGGATGTGGGCAGCGGGGTCCCCCAGGGCTCGGTCCTCGGGCCCACACTGTTCAATGTCTTCATCGGCGACTTGGACGAGGGGGTGAAAAGCACCTTGTTCACATTCACAGATGACACTAAGATGTGGGGAGAAGTGGGCATGTTAGAAGGGAGGGACAGGCTGCAATTGGATCTGGACAGGTTACAGGGGTGAGCGGGTGAGAATAAGATGGGATTCAATACTGACAAGTGCAGGGTACTGCACCTAGGGAGAAAGAACCAGCAGCATACCTACAGGCTGGGGAACTCTCTTCTCATCAGCACAGATTCAGAAAAGGATTGTGGAGTCATTATAGACTCCAAGATGAACATGGGCCACCGATGTGGGGGACATAGTCAGGAAGGCTAACCGCACCTTGGTCATCCATCCACAGATGCATCATGAGCAGGTCCAAGGAGGTAATCCTCCCCTTCTATATGACATTGGTCAGGTTGCAGTTGGAGTACTGTGTCCAGTTCTGGGTGCTGCTTTTCAGAAGGGATGTGGACAACATGGTCCAGAGGAGGGCCACTCGCATGATCAGGGGGCAGCAGGGCAGGCCCTAGGAGGAGAGTCTACGAGACCTGAACCTGTTCAGCCTCCACAAGAGAAGGCTGAGAGGGGATCTGGTGGCCATCTATAAACCGGCCAAGGGAGACCAGCAGACAATGGGAGAGTCCCTGTTCTCTTGAGCACTACTGGGAGTAACAAGGAATAATGGCCATAAGTTGACAGAGAGTAGATTCGGGCTAGATATCAGGAGGCACTATTCACAGTCAAGATGGCTGGGATCTGGAACCAACTTCCAAGGGAAGTGGTGCTCGCTTCTACCCTGGAGGTCTTCAAAAGGAGGCTAGATAGACACCTTGCTGGGGTCATTTGACCCCAGCATCCTTTCCTGCCCATGGCAGGGGGTCAGAGTTGATGATCTGCTCAGGTCCCTTCTAACCCTACCAACTATGAAACTGTGCAGATTCATACTGGGTGTGTCTACACGAGATGCTTTATGCAGTCGGCTAATCTACTGTGCAGTAAAGTGTCACCATCTACACATGTGCACATTTACTGTGCAGTAAATTAGTCTACTGAGCAGTTGGTTACTACCCATAAATACAGGTAGTAAACTAACTATGCAGTAGATACTGAGGCAGGACTGGGGAATACTCTCCATGTGCATCCCAGAGCTGGCTTGGTCCTGCCCCAGAACAAGACAGTTCCCAACTAGCCCCAGGCTGCATGGGGAGAACTCTCCATGTGCAGCCCAAAGATAGCTGGGACCTGCCTTAGAATGAGACAGGTCCCTGCCAGCCTCAGGCTGTGCAGGGAAGCCCCGCTGGGCACATGGCTTGTCTCCATGTACGTGGGGCAGGAGAACTCTGCAGTAGCAGATGTCTCCCAGCTGCATGCACATCAGGACTCCTTCCAATGTGTATGGGTACAGGAGACAGCTGCCACTGCAGTTGGCAGAGTTCTCTTGGCCCTGTGCTTATGCAGACTGGCTCTATGCTCCCTGCCAGCCCCCGGGCTAGCAGCCAGCATGGAGGTCCCCCTGGTTGCTGCAGTGGGGCAGAGCAGGCCGGGAGCATAGTTGTTCTCAAAAGGGATCATGTGTAGATGTGCTCCGGGGTAGGCTTACTGTGCAGCATTTTTACTTCGTGGTAAGCTTACTTCAGATTAATAGCACCTGTAGACATGCTCATTTAATCAGAATTTCCTTTGCTTTGTGGATTTTTAAGGATATCACCCTTATTTATCTAGTTTGGGACTTGGGTTTTAGGTATTTTAGGCAAGAAAATGCAGGTACAATATGAAAGTGCAGTCACATGTCCAATTTGCATGTGCAATTCCTACAATAGCCCATAAAAATTCCACCTGCAGATAGTAAATACAGGGTGGATAGTACACATGTAAATGGATGATGATGATCATTTTACATTCTGATACCCAACATGCACATCAGTCATCATAATTGCATGCCTAACTTGTTTAAAATCAAGCTTTTTATATTTAATATGAAACTAAACTGATGCCATAGAAATAATAAGCAACAAATGAATACAGACAAAACTAGATTTTTTCAAATTAATTGAGACTAGTAGAAGGCAATGAAGGGCAATGTAGATAAATGTTAAACAGGAAAATTGTTAGCAAAGAACAGAAAAAATATGTGCTGGGGGAAAGATGTTGCAGCATACTAATCATGAGAGAAGAAAAAGTGAAAGTCTCCCACCCAGCACACTGTAGTATTAGCATTGGCAGAATGCTAGTGTTGACAGAAAAACTGTAATATAAGATAGAAAGTTATAAATAAAAAGGAAGCAAGTCCGATCAAATGTTGAAGTTCTGTTGAATCGGAAGGCTGCTGCCAAGCTGCTGGTTGAAAAAGATATTTTAACAGCCAGCAAACTCAACATACATTTGGGATGAGGGACTCTATGTTTTGTACGATCAATTTGGGAATCTCTGACATGTGGTACTTCTGGGATATATGCTATAGCACTGCTGATACTGATCCTGAGTGCCAGAATATCTATTAAAGGACCATCACTTTATAGAAAGAACTGCACAAAGGCTGGAATGATTGGCTGACTTCCTAGTTTATTAAAAAAATTAAAATAAAAAAGATATGGCAGTAGTTCATATCTGAAAGACTATACATTTTAGGTCTCTAATATTAATCAGGAAGTTTTACTATCACTGCACACTCTTACAGCTATAACAAGACTGATTAAGACTGTAGTTAAGGAGAATTTAGGACCTTATCAAGAGAAGCATAATGATACTAAACCTCAAAATATCATCATCAAGGAAAATCTTGAATAGGTTGCATATGTGAAGGGGAAAGTTTAAGGCTTCATTACTTTTAATTTATTTTGGCACAGCATACAAATATAAGAAATGGAAAAACCAACTTCATCATACAAACTATAGAGCTACCATTTTTTTTTCTCAATACAGTTCATTTTTGTCAGGAAAATGATAATCAGCAGTACTTGATGATGGGCTGGATTTTAGATCACATGAAAGAAGGCAGATCTTGTAAGTATTCCCATTTTACATAGTACTATCTGGTGTCAGGACTGCATTATTGCAAAGAAGGCAGCACTGCAGGTTCCCAATGAAGAGAACAGCTTTAGCCTGTTAGTTTCTTCTCATTTTGGTTTTGTATTATATTGGGTGGTTGCTTGTGGTGGCCCCTTACTATGTTCTGGCCACAGAAAGCAGGGAACAAAACTGTTTTAATATAAAAATATTATTTATCCCCAGCACAAATAAAAAGCAGAAAGAGGAGGCACTTAGGACCTTGTTTTTGAACCTGAAGCCACATTCAGGCCACCTCCCTGATGGGACCTGGGTGGTCACTGAGGAAAAAAACCCAATCTACTCTCTGTCTCTCTCTTTATGTCATAAGAAATATTACTCTATACAATGGAACATTTTTACTAGGAGGGATTGGGAACATCCTCTACCAATCACAAAATGCAAACCACAGAACAACCTCTAATCAGAGCACACGTCTGTAACATGGGACACCTAGGTTTGAAACTTCTAATGCAGAAAAATCACTGAACCCAGATCTTCTTTTTCCTGGACAAAAACGGCTGGGGGGTGGAGTGTATTTCCACAGCAGAATGTGTTTTGAAAACAATGACTGGCCTCTGTTAGTTTTTCCTCAAAGAAAAGGTTTAGCTCCCTAATGACAAGAAGTGATTCAGGGCTATGTGACCCAAATGCAGGTAGGTATTATCGGTAGCTCACATAAAATGCTGATCAAGGGAAAGATTTAAGATCCCCTCAGTTTTCTGTGTCTCCTTGGGCTACTTTCTCTGACTCCCTGTGCAGAGCAGTGATGAGCCCCATTCTGAGGTGCCTAACTTCCTTCATATATTGTACAGGGAGCCTACGCCCCTAAATCAGGGCTGTGGATTTTGCAAGGCATCTAAGTCCTTTTAAAAATCTGGATCTAGTCCTTAGCTTACATTAGGATTTAATGCTGGTTAAATTGCTGTTCAAGGACTTCAGTCAGATGCTGTCTAGTCCTTAAGTGTGGATTTTATTAAGAGAGGACTGTCATTATTGAAACCTTTAAAGTCCAATTAATATATTAAATGGGATCATAAAGTATCCTGCCTGTGTTATGTATAATGGGGTCTGACTTCATTGTGCCCTTTCTCTTTGGTGTTTCTATGAGTCTATAACCCATGTCTCTTATTCTACAATTGATGTGTAACAGGGACCTTGCACCAAAAGTGAATGCATAATAAAAAATAATATAGCCGTAAAATTCCAGAAAAAAATAGAGATGGGGGGAAAGTAGGGCGTTTTGAGTTGAAGTGGGAAGAATTTTCAACCCAGGGCTAGTTTTTCTGAGTCTGTGTGTGTGTGTGTGTGTGCGTGAGTGTGTGTGTTCTGAGTTTGATGGTATTGAATGGGAAAAGGTTCAGATTTGTGGAGGGTGAGCTAATGCAGAGGAAAATTAAGAATGAAGAGGAGTTTTGGATAAGTGTGTGTTTGTGTGGGGAATATTTCTGAGTGGATAAAGATTAGATAGGGAATGAAGAAATTCTGAAATGAGAGAGGACTATGTTGAGCTCCTGGGTCAGAGTGCTAAAAGAATAGATCTAACTGAAGAATAAGGGTAGGTACAAAGTGCTGGGTGTTTTGGGGGGTGGAAAAAGGAGGAGATTGGCAATAGAGAGAACAGTGAAAGCATCATAAAGAGATAAATATTACTGTTTTATACTCTGACTTTTGCAATAACCTGTTCTACTTTTCATTCTTAATGGGATAAGAGTGGGAAGAAGGTCCTCTTTTGTCTTCTCACTTTACCAGTTTTCCTTATTTCCCACCAACACACTATCCTGTGGATTTGAGCTTTTCCATTTAAAAAATATAACAGCTAGCAGGGGTGCAGAATCTTGAAACAAGCTGTTTAAAGGAGCCTTTTACCATTAGCTACTCCATTTATTTTGGCCACCAGACACCACAGGCTAGGTTAATGAGGCAAAAAGATGCATTCACCTTTGAAGCAAGTAGTTATGTTCATACTGTTATGCCACCCTTAGTTATGCTGAGTACTTCATGAAAATCCTCACTGATTTCATGAAAATTACATTTAGGGTAATGTGTTGTTCAGTATGACTTAAGATATAAGAATCTGTCATTATGGAAATAGTGACTTCCAGATGCCTGAAATGTTAGATGAGGTGTTATCTGATTTAGTTAGTTTATAAAGGTGCAAATCAACCCTGCCTTATCTGTTTAACCATAATGCCTCTTGGAAAACTCTTTCAAATGTATTCCTATTACTGCAGATCTTTAGGTACACAGCCTAAGAGGAGACTCAACGAACATTTAAAGTGCTTGCTTTCTGTACAGTTTTCAAGTACAAGGAACTCTTGTCAATCAATCAAAGCTATTTTCTTCATAGATGCCACAGAGAGAAGTAGCACAGTGCCTGAGAGAGGGGTGTTTCTATGCCAGATTGAAAAATTCAACCCCAACTCATGTTTATGTATAGGGGTTTTAATTATTATTATTATTTTTTTTGTAAAAAGGCGCAAATATTTATAAAGGCAAAGGTATGCTTTTCAAATTATTATTCCAACACTGCTAATCTGTCTTTGTTTAAACTTTCAAAGAAAAGTCACCTTAGCAAAGAGATCATATATAAATAATATCAGCACGAAAGGTGCAAGTCTCCCAAAACTATCAGAGAATGAAAAAGGAGCTCTAATAGAAATGGCTATAGAGAATTATCAGAAGCAAACCGGGACAAATTCTCCACAGGAATATTTCATACTTGGTCTCCATCATTGTACAAACAAATATAACAAATTGCCCTTGATAGTGGTTTTAAAAAGAAACCAGGAATGTCCCGAGTCATGGAATCTAACATATTTTCTAATCAGAGTTAAAATGGGGTGAGAATTATGAGGAAAAACAAATCATTTTTTTGCCAAATGTCTTTTCCGACTCTGAATTGGAATTTTTTTCCAATTAAAGACCTGCTTATACATTATGCATGTATAAATGAATAGATTACAAAAGAATTAAAAGATTATTTTATAATACAGTGTGGGATACCCTATTTAAAGTACTGTATTTACTTGAATACAATATGAAGTTCCTTTTCCCTTATATTCCTCCTCCTACCCCCCAATCAGCCTGGGGGAAAAAGCCCCTTATCTTACATTTGTATACAAGGAAACCTCCATACATACTTTGTCTATTTTTTGAACTGCTGCTAAAAGCAAGTCTATAAAAGGCAGCCAACACGGCATAGCTGTAAAACATGTGGCCCATATAGGGCAAACATGCTGATGGCAACCATTTTTGTGTGTGTGGCCCTTAAAAAACCAGGTGGATTTCCTGTCTGCAGACACCTACCACTGGGCTTGGAGGTACTGCAATACCAGGGCAGTACTGGGAGGGCCAGAGCCAGCCCTGACACCCTCCCTTTGGTGCCAAAAATGCCACATTTAATCTAAACCAAAGGATTTTGAAGTATCTCTGGCCCCAAATTTAAAGAGCCTGGGAGATATGATACTTGCCAGTTTTAGTGCCCCACAGACTTAAATGATTGAGCCAAAAAATACAAAAATAGGTTAAACCACAGGAATAGCTTAGTACAGCCCATCTGAGTAAAGTATGTGATAATGCCCTTTGTATGCAGTCCCTATCAGTGCTGAGTCTTTTCAATGTCATGGTGAGCCACTATACTGCATACATTTTGACTTCCTCTTCACTCCCACAGCTGAGCTGCACCTTTCTGTCCCATTTCCAATGATTCATGTTTCTTCATCAGTCTTAAAAGTCTGGCAAAAGTCACCAAATGGTGCCCCAAACTGTTCAACCAGAATCCCTCTGTTGGCTCCTCTCTCAGCCTGTTTCATATGATTAGTGTGGCACCACCCTCCATACAGTGAAGCCAAACCAGGTTGCTCTATGTCTCATTTGCATACAAATTTTTGGAGAATCCTAGGACCTGTGACAAGACCAGACAGTTCCAATCATGACCTCCCCCCCCCCCCCCCAATGGGGCTCATGGATTAACAGATGGATCCTTTGTTGGGGGCTATCTGGAGTACACATACATACAGAGCAGTGCTGAGCTGTGGGGTCACCATGGCTTCCAATGTGGTTGACTCTGCTGGGGCCCAGCCCAGTGAACTACATTGTAAATAATGAGTCTTTCGGCTTTGACTAATATTGTGCACAGCTTTTACTTTCTGTAAGTAGGTACCAAAGTATTAATTAAAAGTTTCTTGTTTTTTTTTTTTGTAATACTTGTGCTAAAACTTGCATCAGATTTAAAACAGACAAAATGTATCAATTCTGGATGAATTAATCTATAGGTGCTATATGCAAATTACTATAGCTATATTTATTTCAAGATTAGTTTTTTTAAATTTGTTTCTCACTTCCATGTGTTTGAGTAGGGCAGGGTCTGATAGGAAAAGTGGGAAGAGTTGCAGGGGGAAGAAGTTGGGGGGACACAGAGGAAAGGAGTTACCTGACTCTCCAGTTTAATTTTCCCTACTGTCACAGTAAGAAGGGGAAAATTAAAGACAAACCTCCAATAATTAGATTATATGCCTGGAAAATTATATCAAAGTTATAAATGTTCCATATATAGAACCTAATTATTGGAAGATATCATCTTATATTTGAGTAAATATGGTAATGCTTTGCTATACAGCATTAGGCAGTGCACATTGAAAATAGGAAATGTCCCTTTAAAGATAATCCTATTTCATGCTATAAAGTGATCAAATCCCAGGCCATGGGCCAGGCATTGTCTGCATTCCTTATCAGCTCTTCTCTTCTAAATAGCTCCCTAAGCAGCCAAAGAAAGAGGATAAGTGAGGCCAGAAGGAAGCTTAGCAGCTAAAGGGCATCTGGCTCTATAAGACTGCTGCTGTAGGGGGAAAGAGGAGTCCTTAGGTTCTAGTCAGGGCTTTTTTTCTTACAGAAGTTGGAACTTGCCCACTTATCCAATGATTAGTAAATGTAAACTGATCTTGTCCAGCTTCAAGAGAAGGGCTGATGAGGACTCTGGGTAGTGCCTGGACTGTGACCTGGCTGTTAGATCATATTAGTAAGAAACAGCTAGTACAGATTTAATCCCTCTTTGGGTAAGCAGGATTTAGAACCCTGGGAAAACATCCTAACTATTATCTAAAATGTGGAAGTGGCCTTTTCTTATCCACTCTACCTTCAGCAGGTATGCACACAGAGGGTGCATCTACACATGCGATCGATATGCCTGAATTTTCTGTGAAGATAATGCAGGCTTATTAAAGCAATCCTGGGTACATATCTACACGTGTGCCCCTGTCAGGAGCAAATCTGCTTCCAATGGGAGCAGTTTAGTCCAAAGCTGCTCCTGCTCCTTCTCCTGCTCTGCCCCTGGCAGCAGGCAGAAGGAGTTTCAGGCTCCCTCAGATGCCAGCCCTGGGCTGGCAGGGGGCACAGGGGTCAGGTCTGGGCTCCATGGAGCAGGGGGAGCAGGGGGAAGATGTCTGGGAGTAGGGGACAGCCCAGGGATAACAGCCTAGCTCAGTGGTGCTGTCTTGTGGCAATGCTCATGCCCAAGCATGGAGGTAAGAAACACCGGGAGTTAGGGGAAGATGCCAGGAGGGAAAGCAGCACCAGGACTGGGAGGCTGCCGCAAAGGGGAAGCAGAACTGGGGATGGTGGGGGAGATGCAAGGGGGAAACAGCACCAGACCACAGTGCTGATTCCCCCTCAGGTCTCTCCCCCTAGTTTCACAGCTGCTTCCTCCCACATCCCCTTCTTATCCTGGTCCCAGCACTGCTTCCATCTCACATCTGCCCCTGGTCCCAGTGCTGCTTCCCCTGCCCATGTCCCTCCTAGGTCCTGGAACTTCTCAGCTCCCAGCTCCCTCTATGGGCAGGGAGTGGGAGCCAACTGGGGAGTGCACTATGTGGGCAGTGGCAGGGCTGAGGGGATGGGGGAGCTCTCTGTCCCTTCATCCCTGCTGCTGCCCATACAGTATATACCGCAGTCAGCTCCTGCTCCCTATCTATGCCTGGCGGGAGCTGGGAGGTAAGACGTGCCAGTTGTGGACAGCTCTCCTTCCTCTGTCATTCCCTGCTGCCTAGGCTAACTGGCAGCAATTTGCTCCCAGTCAGAGTCTACACTTGCGCTACTGTGCAGTAGCAAATGTGCCGTTAATCTAATAACTGTGTTTGTTGGTACTAGCAAATGGCTTATTACCCTATTTTACCGCACAGTAAGTCCACGCATGTGTAGATGCTGATGCTTTGCTCTTCATTAGATTAATTTGATGCACAGTAAAGAGTCTTGTGTAGATGCACCCAAGGTGATTCTACTTCATCGCAGGATACAATTACATTCTCAATAGGAGAAGGAAATAAAGTTTAATGAAAGTACCAGGTGATGGTTATATAACAGGTTAGAACTTCATGCTCAAAGAGTAGTCATCAGTGGCTCATTATATAATAGTAGGGAGGTAGCAAGTGGTATTCCCCAGGGTTCCTCTATCTGCTACTATTTAATATCTTTAGTAATGATTTGGAGGATGGGGATGAATGCACAGTTAGCAAATTTGCAGACAACACTGAAGTGGGTGGAGCTGCAGACTCTTTGGAGGACAGGGTTAGGATTCAACATGACGGATAAAATGAAGAAATGGCTTGAAATCATGTTAATGATATTCAGTAGACAAGTCTTGCACTTGGGACAGAACAATCAATTGCACACATAGTGAGTACTAAATAAATGAACAGTAAATGGAGTTACTGTTCTGTAGTGCTGGTGAACATCTTTTAAATATGTTATTGCTTAGTAGCCTGATATAATACTGTGCACTAGAATATTAGCACTGTCTGTGCTGTGACATGCTACTGCACAGTATTATTCAGGTACTTTGCAGTCGATGTCTCATGTAGATGTGCCCATACGCAGTTTTTAAGAGCAGGTTAGAAAAAGACTTGGAAGAGATGGTTAATACAGGAATGATCCTACCTTGAGTGGACTGGAGGGAGGGCAGAGGTCCCTTCCAGCTCTGCTTTTTTTAATGATGCCATAATAATTTCTACAACTTCTGTGCTATGACGGCCCTTTAAAAACTCTGATCTTTCAGTAAAGCTTTACTTTGCTTTTACTAACATTTTTTTAAATTCTTACCTTTAATTTTTGCTCATATTCTCCACTAGAGAAGTATCTGGTATACAAATGAAAAAAGAAGGGAAAAAACCCAGAGAAAAACAGGAAGGAAAATGTAGAATGTGACCAACCTTAAAGTAACAGTGCAGGGAAAACAGCTCTGCTTTCTAAGGATGCATTAAGGTTATTTATGTTTTTGGTCTGGGAGCAAATATGCAGGGGAAGGAAGGAACTGTGTAGCACCTTGACTATATTTCTCTTTATCTACTTCCCTTGCCTTTCTTCTTCTTAGAAGTGTGACTCTAAAAATCAAAATTTATTCCCCAGTTCCGCCCATCCACACACAATTTCCCCCTCTCTAGTAGAATAGAAAGTATTTACCTTAGCCTTTGCAAGGTTACAGTTTACTTCCCTTGGTATGGGACTGGGCATACAAAGGGAAGTAAACTGTAACCTTGCAAAGCCTGAGGTAAATACTTTCTATTCTACTAGAGAGGGGGAAATTGTGTGTGGATGGGTGGAACTGGAAAATAAATTTTGATTCTTAAAGTCACACTTCTTCCCTGAGCTATTTGTGGTATGGTGCAGCTTCTGCAATGACCGTTATTTGCAGTCCTGACAAAGGACAGAATCTAGCAAAGAACAACTACTGTGACATACAGAATAGCCACCTAGATACCTAAACTGTCTTAAAATGATTGGATGCTAGATTGAAGGCCCATGAGGGCTACTATGATGACCAATTTGTAAGAACAGGGAGAAGCTGTGTTACCAGTTTTCACAACTTTCCTGTGAGACTGGTGACATTTGGCAGTTTTTTGCAAAGCCTAGGCTTCCAAAATCATGGAATTAAATGATAATTTCATTTCTCTTTTTTTAAACAGATAATTTCCTCCTTTTCCTTGGACAACACTGGAAACCATGAATGACTGTACATGTAAGGTCCAGATTCTATACCATCTGTTATGCATCTAAGTGGATTTAGGAACCCAAGTGCAATTCTCTTTCACCCTGTTTTAGTCCCTGAAAATCTATTAATGCATCTATTGTAACAACTGTCATCTTACCATTAAGACTGAGTGGGTGCATCTACACATTCACTTTACTACAGAGTTGACTAATTAGCTCTGCGGTAAAGTGTCACTGTTTACACAAGCACCAGAATTAGGGCACAGTAGATTACTGTGTCCATTGCCCAATGCTTAACTCTGCCTTAAGAGTACTGTTAGGGACACTACTATCTTGCAGCAGAGTAATTAACTCCACTGAAACATTTATGTACATGGTGACTGGGGCTGGCTAGGGCATAAGGGTGCTAAAGTGTGGGGCCTGCCTGCTGCCCGGGCCCACACTTTCACACGCTAGTGTCCCAGCCAGCTCTCTGTTGCCTGATGCTGCCACCAGAAGCCCAGAACTGACCCCCTGAGCTGCCTGCCAGCCTGAGGCTGCCCTACTCTGGCTCTGACTGGGGTGGTCGTGGGAACCCATGAAGATGCTGTGCCTGGGAGCATTGCAAACTGCACTGGAGTTTATTGTGCCTCACTAATTGCATGTATAGATGCACTCAACCATAAAAAAGCAGCAAGGAAGGGAAAGACCTTTTGCATTAACTGTTTTTCAGGGACCTGTACAGGGTGGAATAGAATAGAACCCAAATTCACTTATATACCTCCTAGGTGTAATAGATTTGGGTCGCAAAGCCACAAAAAACAAAGAGAAAAGCACTGAAAATATATTTGTATGTGTATAAGTGTGCATATGCATACATGTGCATATATAAGTCTCAAGATTTTTAAGTCCGCCTCACATTTTTTGACCCCTTCATTTTAAAGTGGGTGAAGATTAGGGAGCTGTAGGGACTTGTAGGGAGTTTAGAAAAGCTAAGGTGAAGACTAAATTTAAGTTAGCAACTGGAATCAAGGACAATAAATAGTCCTTTAGGTATGTAGGGAACAAAATAAAAAACAAATGGAAGCATGGGGCCACTGCTTAACACCTCAGGATAGCTGGTTACCGAAACTCAAGAAAAAACAGAACTCCTGAATGACTACTTTGCTTTGGTATTTCACTGGACTAAGATGAAAATCATGCAAGATAAGGTTCAGAGGGGACATGGCGGGATTGATTGCCTTCCTACTGTTGACACTGAGCTGGTGTGTGATCACTTAGAAAAGTTAGATATTTATCAGCAGCAGGACTGGATGCACTTCACCTGAGAGTGCTGAAGGAGCTGGCCGAGGTCATTGCAGGACCTCTGGTGAAACTGTTCCAAAACTTGTGGTGCTTGGGGGAGGTCCCTGAAGACTGGAAGAGGGCCAATGTTGTGCCCATCGTTAAGAAGGGGAGGAGAGAGGACCAAGACAACTATATGCAAATTAGCCTAACTTCAATCCCAGGGAAAATCTTGGAAAAATTAATCAAGGAGTTTATGTGAGATGTGCTTGTAGAAGGTAGGATTCTGAACGACAGCCAGCATGGCTTCATCATGGGCAGGTCTTGCCTTACCAATCTCAATTCCTTCTACAACCAGGTATTTCACCACCTGGATAAGAGAAAGAAGGACGACATTATATACCTAGACTTCCAAAAGTTCTTTGATCTTGTATCCCATGATGTTCTCACAGGAAAATTGGAGGATTGCAGGCTTAACTACTTGATGGTTAAGTGGGTAGGCAGGTGGCTGCGTGATAGGACCCAGAGAGTTCTAATGAATGGGATCTGTGTTGTCCTAGCAAGAGGTGGCCAGTGGTGTTCCTCAGGGGTCCATGCTTGGTCTAGTGCTTTTCAACATCTTTATTAATGATTTGGATGAGAGGGTGAGGAGCTCACTGGCCAAGTTTGTAGACGACAGCAAGATGTGAGGTGGGGGAGGGAAGAGTCATGTTTGAAGATAGGCTGCAGATACAGGTGTGGACGGGCTGGAGAGTTGGGCAGATTGGAATCAGATGAGGTTCAATACTGAGAAGTGTAAAGTGCTGTATCTGAGGACAAACGATCCTCAACATACTTACAAGCTCGGTGGTGCTAATTTGACTAGCACCATGGCTGAATGGGACCTAGGGGTAATAATAGACCATAGCATGAACGTGAGCTATGAGTGCAACGTTGTAGCCAGCAGGGCAAACAATACTCTGGCATGTATCAACTGATGCATCTCATGTAAAATCAAGGAAATGATTCTTCCACATAGCTCGGCATTGGTGAGACTGCAGCTGGAATACTGCATCCGGTTTTGGGTGCCACACTTCAATGTGGAAAAGCTTGAGAGAATCCAGAGAAGAGCCATCCATGTGATCAGAGACTTGCAAAGCAAGCCATATGAGGAAAGGGTGAGGGACTTGAGGCTCTTCAGCCTAAAAAAGAGAAGGCTGAGAGGGGACTTGGTTGCAGCTTACCGCTACATCAGGAGAATACATCAAGGGCTCAGTGAACAAATGTTCACCAGGGCACCCTTGGGGAAAACCACGAGTAATGGCCACAAACTCCTGAAAGACCATTTCAGGCTTAACACTAGGAAAAACTTCTTCACAGTTGGGGTGGCCAGACTGGAATAAACTCCCTCCAGAGCTGGGGCAATCACCTACTAGGAAATCTTCAAGAGGAGAATGGACGGTCACTTCGCTGGGGTCACTTGACCCCAGTTGCCTTTCCTGCCTAGTGGAGGGAGGCTGTACCTGATAATCTTGTGAGGTCCCTTCCAGCCCCTTATACTCTGTGAATCTCTTAATGCTGAGGTTAGTAATACTGAGAATACAGGAGCGGAAATATTTGAATTTACTACTGTGCACCAAAGTCTTTACTCAGTTTGCTTTGATAAATGAAAGTAGAATGTAATAAGTTTTAAGATTCTCCTTGACAAAGTACAGCCTTTCTTATGTTGGACAAGATTTTATTGCTTTCCATTGCTGTGGTATGATCCCATGAGCAAAACTGAGTACTACCTATAAATTTTATGCACCTCCTTTTAGGCAGTCGGAGGGAATACTGTAGCTCTTCTCAGTTAGCTGTTCCCTGCCATTTCTGTTCCTGGGTGACCTGCAAAACAAGTAATATATTTTCTTATAAATCAAATGTGTTTAAGAGTAATAGAGTTCTGGTGAGGGACGCATTGTGTGCTTGGGCAGTGGGTGAAGAACAAGTTGCCATCTTTGATGGATAAGACACATAACACAACAGAAGGGCATTGTTAGCCCACTCCCTTTTTTTCCTGAGGCACTGAGGTATTGAGCAAAATTTTTACTTTGTGGGAAATGTATTCAAGTCTGGCTCGTAGCCAGAATATAATGTAAATAATATATTCCCTGGGTAGCTCACTGTGGGTATTCAAAGGATGGAATAAGACAAAAGACTACAAAATGAGTAAAGTAAATATTAACATTGAAGTGATTATATTCATTTACAACCTCTAAGTAATCATCAGGCTTCGAAGCTCTGTGTTTGATGAAACCTATCCTGGAAACAGCAACGTTTTGGACACATAAAAGACAAGCTCCTCAGGAACCCACAGATTATGAAATAAAATGACTTCACTGGGGAGAAGTAATTACTAATGCAAATTTATGGCTGAAAATTAGGGTCTGGATTCTGCAATGAGCTCTATCCAATCAGAGTCCTGCAGGATCCTGCTGTGTTCATTTGGAAGCCACTGAGGATCAAGGGTCTTCCAATGAGCTACTTGCAAGATTTGGATTTAAGAAGGTATATTTTCAGTCAATATTAAATTAGTCTTGTTTTAATTTGTGAATCCAATTTAGTTAGAACATACAGACACAGTTATTATTAAATTTTTATAGTATAAAGGATGTTTTTCCCCCAGCGGTTTATGCCTTTCAGAAATGTGGCAATACATTTTACAATTTGATTAGATACCAGATACCATGGAGTGTGGTTGGAATTAACCCTCCTGACACCCATCACCCACCATCAGGCCAGTGGTCTTGACCCATTTGACCCAGGAAGAGGAGTCAGGTGACTAAGTGGATTGGCAGACCTGCACCTGCACTGGGTGGCTGAGGTCCTGCATTTCATTGGCATACACCAAGAAGACTACTCTTATGGTCAGCTCCCTGAGCACCAGTCCTGTCACTTCCTTGCACAGGAGGCAGGGGAAGGGCTTGAAGGCAGTAGTGTAGAGCTATCCAGATAGCAGGCAGCCATGAAGCACTCCCTGTCTGAAGTAGATGGGGTTCACCAGTTTTCAGCTGAGCTTGACCAAGCACTCTGCAGACACATACAGCACCTGCACAAAGTGGGGACCAAAGATGTACACCCACAGAGTGCCTGTGAGTGCCCTGGTCAAGGGGCAGGAGGGTAAAGGACAGGCTGTCTCTGCAAGCAAGCTCAAGGAGGTCCCAGACTAGGTACAAGTTGTTGAAGATGGTGTGTTCTGGAACCATCTAGTTGGGGTGGATCATAGACTTCAACCACAGGGAGATGGCTTTTGCTATGATTTTGTAGTCTGTGCAGAGTAGTGAGACTGGGCACTGGTTTCTCAGGTCATGAGGGTCCCACTTTTTGGACAGTAGTGTCAACATGGCTTTCATTCATAGCAGGGGTAGCTCCTTGTCCACTGTGGATTCACCAAGACTGTGGTGAGGTATGGGATAAAAACATCTTAGAAAGTGTATTCATATTCCACCCTCAGCCCATCTTTGCCTAGGAATTTGTTGGTGGTAATCAAGCAAAAGGCTTCCTGTAGCCAGTCCTGGTCACCCATGCTGACTTGGGTGGTAGGCATTGGCAGCCATGGTAGGCAGGCACTGGTGTTGGCCCTTTCTCTCTCTCCAGCTGTCTCAGAGCACCTTCTCATTTCCTCAGACACAGTCAGCCACACTTGAAAGAAAACTTATTACAAAACTATAATATTGACTCAGAAACTAATGCTCACCCAGTCAAATGAAGCATAATGTTATATAACGGAAAGGCAGATATCGGATCACAGGATCATAGGAAAGCAGGGCTGGAAAGGACCTCATAAGATCATTTAGTCCAGCCCCCTGCTTAAGGCAGGATTTACTAATAAAAAATAAATCAAATTAGTGCCTATCAACGTGTGTTTATGGAGAATAGAACTTGTCAGACTACCTTGATTTTTTTTTTTTTTTTACATGAGGTTACAAGCTCTGTTAATAAGATAATAGAGTTGATGTAATAACAAAATAGATTTTGTTAAGGAATTATACAACACAAATGATAAAAAATTAACATGCCACATACTAAATGGGAAAAAAATACCTGTGCAATAGGTCTAAATATGTTATTAAGTGGGAAATCACCAACAGTAGGTTCTAGTGGAATTTCACACAAATCAGTTTTCATTTTATGCAGTTTAACATTTTTATGAATACAAATGACAAAGATTAGAGGGGTGGTAAATACTGAAAAAGGATATGTCATGGTTACAGAGCATTTCAGATCGCCTGATAAGCTGGATGCAAGCAAACAATATGTGTTTCAAAATGGTCAAACGGAATGAAGAATTCTGGCAGTTTTGAGCCTATATAAGATTTGAGGCATGATCTATAAACAGTTGAACATGAGTTCCCATTACATTTATGATCTGGGAGATTATATTTCCTCTCATTGGTGTGGCTGCTTTTGGAATACTGTGTTCAGTTTCAGTGCCCACAATTCAAGAAAGATGTTGACAAATTGGAGTGGGTTCAAAGAAAAGTCGTGACAATGCCTGAAGAACTGGGAAACATGCTTTCTACTGAATGACTCCATGAGCTGAATCTATTCAGCTTATTGAAGAGAAGGGTAAAGTCTGACTTGCAAATGGGGCACCAATCTCACAAACAGGCTCTTTCATTTAGGAGACAAAGGATTAAGGGTTTGAATTTGAAGGGATAGAATTTGAAAGTGATATTTGGAAACTGGCACTTCACAAACTCAGACAAAAAATAATGCATCAATTTTAACATTGAGGTTATTAATGATTAGACCAATTTTCTAAGGTTTGTGTTGCATTTTCCTGTCCTGCTAATTGTCGAACCAAATGGGATGTTTTCGAAAAGACACACTCTAATTCAAGCAAGAATTCAGGAACGTCATATTGCCTGTGCTGCCTAGGTCAGACTAACTGGTTATAGTGGTCCTATTTAGCTTTGTAACCTATGGATTTATGTTTTAAGAAAGACATACTAGAATAAAGTTGTGATTTGGATAACAAACTATTATTATAATGAAATGCGGTGGTAAATTATGCTAATTTTGGTCTGGCTGGTCTCCTCTTTCTTTGAAATTTGCATCCTTTTGGCAAAGAGAACCAATCTCTTATGGCTTATGTTTAGGCACTATAGCCGGGAATCCATATAAAACCTTTATAAAAATATTTGTCTTTTTCACAATGTCATGCTAAAGGCACGAAAAAAGAAGTACTCATCTTGCTTGCCTTCATTTCTTTTTGTCTCAGACCAACATGGCTACCAAATACATCCCTTGTCCAGTTTTGTTAACTCTTAAGAGTTCCTAATATTAATTGTCACTTAGAAGGATAATCTGATATTACATGGCAAAAGGAAACAGAAATAACAGTAGGGGCTATTTTGAATTTCATGAGCAGAAGGATGTAGTTAGCCATGTTAGTCTGAAGTCAAGTTGAAGGCAGGATAGACTTGCACCTTATCAACTACTTTGGTTAATCTATAAAGTACAAATCTACCCTGATTTCTAGTTTGAATTTAATGTGGCATGCTAGTAAATCTAAGTCTGACCAGTGATGGTACTTTGATATAAACAAGAATAGAAGAAAGCCACTGGGATCATAGTTGTATTATTGGCATCCCCTTCAATTGAAAAATTCTAAACATTATTTCCTTTTTATTAAAAAAAAAAAAAAAAATTGTAGGGAGGCTCCTTTGCAGAACACAAAAGATTATACTGATGTACTGAATCTCATTCTTGACTGCCCTCTGCTCTGCTAACGTACAAGTGTTCATGATTTGAGGCACCAGCACAGGAGACAGGATTCTCAGAAAAAAGATGCCATGGCTGAGGTATCCTTGTATCTAAAATGCTAAAATGGTTATGGCTGTGAGCAACCAGTATACATTCCTGGGTCTATGTCTGATATTCATGAACTGTGGAATTCCCTCAGTTTGATCATTCAAAGAGTGCTTCTCCAATTTCTTGCTTATTATCTTGTGTTCAAAGAAGTTACTGGAAGTAGCTAGGTCTATCTGTAAGTTTCATAGGTTTCCTTCCTTGTGTTGGTTGGTTGGATGGTGAGCTGTCCTTTCTTTTTAGTAATGGTATTAAGACAACAATTCCACTGTAGTGACAATCTTAGTTGCTAATATTAATTAATGCTCTATACATTTGGTTTCAATGTGGAGTGGTTGTTGTTAGTATATGGCGGGGAGGTGGAATTTAGATTGTTCTACCATTTTTGTATAATTTCTACTAATTTTGTTGCCTATTAGCTCGATAATATCAAATTACTCCCTGAAGAACACATTCAAAATAAAATATATGGGACATACAAGTCAGGAATATTCTGTCTTTTGCTCACTTCTGAAAAGTGACTGTATAAAAATGCATGTTCCTACTCTATAGATCTTCCCTATATTCAGTTATTTCTAAATTCAGGGACAGAAATAAATGCATTCTACATTTGACTTCTGTTTCAAGGGCAAAGCCAATGCTGGTGTGAGAGAATGACGTTGATTGTTTTCTGACTCATGCATCATCAACAGAATTGCTAGGTAATTCTCTTCAGCTGGAGTAGTGCACATTTGACTTCAGCTGGAGTAGGATGTATTTGGGTTTTCTGAATGATATAGTTAAGACTGTAACTGAAAGGTGAAAATCCGGTGAAGCTGCAGGTGTAACTGAGGATCGAATTTTGCTTGCAGAACCTTATGGATGATGGTACACCAGCTGGAAATAACCATTTGACTTTCATTTCCCAAAGCAAGGTTACAGAGATAGTAGGGGAAAACCCAATGACAATATGCTTATTTGTTAACAGAGGCTAAGAACAGAAAACTAGCTTGATTCAAATCGGAATGTTTTGTGCTGCACCAAATCCAGACCTTTCAGACAACCAATGTCCCGCATTAAGTACCTATGAATTATTTTAATTAACACATTGCCTAAGAACAATCATGGCTAATTCAGCTTAATTGCTGTTTAAGACTAATGTGTAAACAGCTGGGCCACACCTGTTTTAATGCCAGTCATATCCTAACATAATCAGGGCTGCATCAAACCAGTTATTGGTTTGTAGCCAGAGCAGCTTTTTCCTATAATAATTAAGGACCAGATTGAACTCATTCTGACAGACTGAAAACCATAACAAAATTTAGTAGAACTTGGGTCTCTAAAATCCTGATTGCAGCTGCTGGAACAGAGTCAAAGCCACTCAGGTTCCTTCATTTTCATCAAAAAAGTCCTTAGGTGCCTAGAGTTGGACTCTGTGCATACTCAAAAGTGACCCAGACTGGACAGTTACACACCTAAATTTGGTCAGAGCTCTGTTGCGATCTGGGTTGGATCTGGGAGATGCCTGAAATCCACCTAAGCCCTGATTCCTTTTTGTCTTTGCTGAGGATGGCATGGAGAGGCCCTGAGGTGAGGGCTGGAGCATGGGCAATGCTCCAAGGACAGGAGCAGCCTAGGAGCCATGGCAGACAGCCGGGTAGACATTAAAGACATGTCAAGAGAACAGGGCAGCTCAGACACCCCCAACGGTACAGTGACAGGGAGAAGCCAACTGTAGCCCAGTTAACTAGAGGAGCAGGAATTGACGACACCAGAGGGTGAGCCGCACCAAGACCAGGTGACCATCCTGGAGGCTGGCACATGGAAGCGGTATAGGGGAGGCAGAGACCCACAGAGACCCGCCAAGGGTCATGGTCAATCTGAAGGAGTCCTCAAAAGGGGAACCCACCACTGAAGGTACGATCAAAGTCATGGCAGGAGAGTTTTTGGGCTTTTGGCGGGGTGGCCAAGGACCCCTCCAGAGGTCACTGGAACTTATGCAGCATTCAACACCGGGCGCACACGCCAAGGCGGCACGTGACTGTATTCTCGAGACCAGGTGGGCACAGGCACCCCTATCTCTCCCAGGGCATGAGGGAAAGAGGAGGATATTACCCCTGAGAACAAGAACTTACCCAAAGAGATGCTGGCGGTGCGGTCTGGGGAATCCCTGGCACCACAGCTGATGCATTTCATCAGCTTGTGCCAGATCTGGGTTGGCTGGCATGCATCTGATCACATCATAAAGACACGCCCCATGCCAGCTGAGGGAGAAGAGTTGGAGAGCAGAGAGCATGGTTGTAGAAAAGCCAGCTCTGATCTGTGTGTGCCCTGGTAGGGGCAAAGAGAGAAGGGCGACAGCTGCCCTTCTGACTGGAGACTCAGAGGAGTCTCACCACTACCATGCAACCAGTGAGACAGCAGCAGAGGACCAATGGCCAACAGCAGTAGGGCTCAGTGGCCACAGACACTTCGCTGGAGGGAAGAGTACAGCAAACTATGAGTCTATTCCATCAGGATGGGGGTAAAAACCCCAGGGACCCCTAGACAAGGGTGTCCCGAAGAATTTCCTAAAAAGGAAAAATAAAATAGAAATTAGCAAGATTTGCCCAGTGGGACATAATTTACCAAAGCCCTAAGAACTGAGTTAAGAAAGGCTATTAACTGTGTTTGACATAAATTAAACTTAAATTGTGAGGACAGGTGTGGAAAAGACTTACCTCCGTCAGACAATGAGAGTAGCTGGCGGGATGCTGCTTCAGAAGCAGAGCGCAGTGAAAGTGAAACCATGGTGTTCCCATCCACCATGGCAAAGAAAGAAAAGAAAAAAAACCTGCCAAGTTGGAAGGGGCCAGGATTGGCTCCTACGTTAGCATGGGCATGCTTTATAACAGTGTGCTGGGGTTGATTTTTGGCCCAGAACACCGAAGCTGGAAGAGAAAGTGCAGCAGGGAAACAGCAGGCAGGACCAGAAGCGAGGTCCTCAACTGGCCCGGAGGGGCCAGATATTGAATGCAGTCCCAGCCCAGGGATGTGGTGGCTACCCCAGGAAGGGGTTTTATTGAAGAGGCAGAGCCAGGAATGGCTCTATAACTAACCGGAAGAGACTCTGTGGACAACAGAGATCCACAGCACAGACTGGATCTCAACAGAACCAGAGAGAGCAACCAACCCATGACAACCAACCCACGACAAGTATAAGACCTGAGTCGAGAGTGGGACACCGGGGAACATAATAGTCTGTTGTCAACAAGACGCATAAATAAGGCCAGTTTGAAGGCTGTATAGCAGAGGAAGAAACATCATCCTCAGGGGAAGATGACCTAGTGAATTTAGGAGTGGATCATGATCAAATGGGTCCACTGCCCTAGGAGTGGACCATGATCAAATAACATCCTGACATTCTGCCATAGTAAATCCAAAGGTCTAAGGCACAAAAGGGTGTGTCATAATAATCCTGGTGACCCAAGCAATGACATCTTTGGTTGGCGTTAGGTGGGGTGTAGGGGAGGCGGAGCCCCGAGCAGAAAGGACAACCAGAACGACTGAAGGAAGGTACCAGGAGGGATGGGATAAACCATCTTCCTCCCTGTCAAAATTAATTTTCCAGCAAAGACGTGGTAAGAGAGAACCCCCCTGGGGTACTGACTGAAGTCCAGTCCATTAACAAACTTGTTCCTCCCTTAAAGCGATGGCAAAGCCAGAAAAACCCACACAGACTTGACACACAGGTGAAAGGCACAGGAAGTTACAATAGGAATACCTTGTCATCTGATGATGAACAACCTGAGTAAATTATAAGACTGGGTTGCCGCAAGGACAGGGTGAAAGGGAAGGTGGAGCCCTAAGGAGTGATGCGATGCTTGCAGGTGCAGGTGAATACCATCAAGGATCCTCCTTTTTTATATATAAAGATCCAGATATGCCAGGCAAGATGGAGGGTATGCATTACTAGCAGCTGTTTGCCAAGTCAAACTCTCAGGCCCTAAGAACTGGTGAGATGAAGATCTGTCCTCTGAACTTAAATGGCTGATTTCAATGAAGCACGGCTGTTTACAAAAGTGCTTCCTTGTTATAGCGCATTGCTATGGTGACGTAGCAGTCAAAAATAACAGGGCGCAGCCAGCATGGCACAGCATGGGCTGTTACTATGTTGTTTTTTAGTACTTCCAAAAGGAGTAACAAAGGCACTGTATGGTGCCTGGTGACTGTTTAATGCTGATATCAGATGATGTAATGGTACAGTGCATTACAAAACTTATGAGGGAATGGTACTGCCCACTAGGCATATTAACTTAGTACAGGGATGTCCAACTGGTGACTTGTGGGCTTCATCTGGCCTGAGAGTTTAAACTGTAGTGCCCAGGGTCCTAGTCTGGGTGTTGCTCCCCTGCCACCAGTCCAGTTGTTGCTGCTGTCAGAGTCTCTGGACTCTTCCTTCCTCCTCCAGCTCCAACTTTCTGCTCCTGCCAAACTGTTCTAGTCTCCTCTTTTATGATAGACTTCCCTTTATCCTGACCTATCTAGTAGCCCTCCTCTGCAGCTGTCTCAGTTTGAGCACATTTTACTTGAACACTGTTGACCAGAAGTTCACACTGTTCCAGATGAGATCTCACTTGTGGCTCAGACAACAGCACTAATTCTTTCCTTCTGCACCTGCTGCATCCTAGGATTGCATTTGTCTCTTTTATGTGTGCCTCAGTCTGGCAGTTCATAGACATTCTGGGTTTACACAGTACACACACTGGTCCTCCTCCTTTGTGTTGTCATTAATGCTTATCATTAGTCCCCAGATGAATGCATATGGGTGTATTGATTTCATCCTATTTCTATTACGTATTTTTTGATGGTCATCCAGGTTTTACTGTATGATACCCTCTGTATTGATAATGCGTCTCAATTTTGTGTCATCAGCAAATTGGATTTTTATACAAATGCTCCAGGAATGGGGGGCGAGGGAGCACTTTAATTAGAATGGTTCCAAGAGCCACTCTAATTAAAATGCCCAGAGCATCTCATGTATCGGCGTTCCCATGCTTAAAAATGGTGGCAAGGTTACTTTAATGAAAGCTCGTTCAACAAGCTTCAGTTAAAGTGTCTGTCATCCATTAATTTTTCAATCTCCTACTACTTGTGCTTAGATCATTAATAAGAACATTAAAGATCAGTTCTAAGACTTATTCTTGAGGAACAATGATAGTGGCTGTGTCTACACATGCACTTTACTGTGGAGTAAACTAATTAGCTGCAGAGTAAAGGGTCCCTGTCTCCACATGAAACGATATTAGGCCACAGTAAATTGTTGGGGACAGTACTATTTTACACTGGGGGAATTTACTGCAATTAAACACGTGTAGATGTTGACCATAGGCATAAATTGTGGTCAGTCAGCCCAGCCACCCAGGGACCAGACTTCTGCCTGCTGCCTAGCCACACAACTCTGCACTTTCAGCAACCTCATGTACCAGCCAGCCCCTCCACTGCCCGTCATAGCCACTCAGAGCTTGGGGCTGACCCCCCCGTGACCCCTGATAGCCCAGGGTTGCTCTACCCCAGCTCAAATTGCTGCTGTCTCTGGCACCTGTGTAGACACTGTGCCTGGGAGTAGTTTACTCAAGCTCAAATTGCTCTGGAGTTTATTGCTTCACATTAATGTCACATAAATTCATGAAGTAATGCTTTCTGAGCCTGATTCTTTCTCTTTGAGTTCTACCTATTGTTGACTCCCTTTCTGCCAGTTCCTTTTTACTGCTCTTCTACCATCTTGGGAGTACTTTGAAGGCAAAGGCCAAGACCTTTAAAATAAATTTTGTTTGGGAAGCCAATGAGGACAGACTGCAGGTCTGTTATGCTAATGTGGCTGAGGAAATGTGCTGCAAAATTCTTTACCAGTTGGAGGTTCCTAACTGCTGTAGGCTTCATGCTCAGGATAAAGCTTGGCTGAAGTCTAACTCAGAGAGTGGGAACATGTGGTTCCCTGGGAACGAACAGCAGTAGCACTATATGTACTGCTCCTACTTGTTCCTGGGGAACACCCATGCACATGCATTCTGGCATGCAGCATGTTACTCTGGGTGGGGCAGGGTACACTGGGATCAGCACCTGGCCTGACCCCAGCAACCTTACCTGGGGTCCTGGGGGCCTCTGGAGGCTGTAGCTGTGGTGATCTGGCAGCAGGGAGCCTGGTCGGCAGCCAGGGTGTGGCTCCAGGAGGCCAGACTCTGGTTTCAGGTGGTGCATGCTGCACTTTTTTTTAGGCACAGGTTTTTTTGACACCAGGATCTCCTGGTTTTAACCCCTCCCCACAACCCAAATGCTGCAAATTAGCAGTGTGAAGAATGCCAGTATGTGTAATGCATGCAGTGTGTGATACCACAGATGGGTCTGTGGCATAGAGTACTGTACATGCATGCTTGTCTGGACATGCCCAGAGATGCTTAAGGACTGCATGCCTGAGGCCGGGTCATATTTTGCTAGAATGGTTTTGAGATGATAACACTTATTGCTTGAAGATTCTGCTCTATGAAAGCTTTGCATTGATATGGAATTTAAGAATATCCTCTTCTATGGACTGAATTGATCAATCATGGTTTTATACCTTCAAAACCAAATAAGGTTGAACTGTAGCTAAAAGCTTTTCTAAATGCTTTCCTCTGACCACCAGCAATATCTCTGTTTTCCTCTGGTTCAGGCTCCCTCTACATAGTACAGGTATCATACAATTAACTGGTTAATTGTGCAGTTACCTTAAAACCAGCTACATGTGCAAAGTAGTTATCACATGATAAAAAGATCCAACCAACTATAAAGGTAGACCTTGCAAATGTGTACTAATTTTATAGCTGGTTGTTATCGAGATTTAATTTGCATGTGCAGCAATGCCTCCCCTGTGGCTAGGAGGCCCACCAGCTGACCAAGCGCCCAGCTGCAGGGGCGCATCATGCCCAGCATGAAACCCTCAAGCCCTGGGGATTGCAGCTTCTGTGATTCTCAAGGTTTGGGGGCACCTGAAACCACTTTCACATGTGGGTCTTTTGGTCCCAGCTGCACCACAACTGACAGGGTTCCGGGTCCTGGCTGCACCTTACACACCACTGGGACAGAGTCCCACAAATGATGAAGTAATTAGATAATCAGTCCCATCAGTTGTGGGACTCTTAGTCCCAGATGCATGTGGACCCTGTGGCTGGGAGCCCCCTCAGCAAAGGGAGCTCCCAGCCATGGGAACCTGCTTCTTGTCAGTGCAGGGGGAGGTTAGGATTAGGCTCCTCCTATATTGGCAATAAGGTGCAATTGGAGCTAATGTGTGATCCCACAATCATGCCTCCTGCCATGCAAGTCCATTTTTTCCATCACTAATTTAACCACGTTTCATATTCTAGACCTAGGAAACTTATTTGAGGAGAGTTTTATGAAAACTAGCATGCTTCTTCCATTAAGAATTTAGGTTTTGATGAACTGTTGTGTTTTGACAATAACCCTTTCACTGAAAATATTCTAACCAGCTCTAAATATGGTATCCCATAACTCTAATCAATCACTTTTCAAAAGAACCACATTTCAAAATGCGTATAATTCTGATAAAACTAGCTCACTCAGCAGCTGGTTTCTAAATGAAGCAAATTTTATCGTATTCTTTGTGGAATCACCTGTTTTTGTTTTTATTTCCTAATGTTTTTTCATCTCTAGTCTGGATACTTTAATTCAAGTAAGTGTGATAATTTCTCTTCAGATAAAAAATGTGACCAAAAGAAAATAAAGAAGACTATTCACAAGAATAATTCTTTTAAATGAAGCTGAAAGCTTCAGCAGATTTTAATTAGAGCTGCATGATAAGTTTTACATGTAAAGCAAATCCATTCAAATTTGGCTTTTAGCCAGGTCTGCAAAAGCAAAATGATATTAAAAATTACTCTTCCATTGCACATATTCAATTTTCACTCACCAAGAGACCAAGGGGGGGGGGGGGGGGAAGTACATTTGATATTGAATGTAGACTCTAAGGTCAAAAATTATATTCAGCATTTTAAGTCATTTTATATACTATGCATTCTTAATTAGATTAAAATGGAACAAAATAATAAACATATTTGTTAAATAACCTTTGTTTTTCCATTTGACAGTATAAATTTCTGATACAACACCATGTTAAAAAGTGATTTTGGCTTAGAAGACTCGACTCTTCTTTTGACTAATAAAGAACATTCAACAACACTACCAAGATGGGAAAGATAATCCTTTTTTTTAAGTTTAGTTTAACTGAATTGCTAATAAAATTGTGCAAATGTCTTTAAATGATGCTGCATTTTGCAAAATGATGGGTAGCTCACAAAATGTTAAAGTTTCAATTGAAGCTGAAAATTCATATAAAGAAGCTGATTTTCAAATATCATTACTTAAATTACAGTATTCTGGATCTACATTCTTATTCTCATATTAGCATGAAGATGAGTCTTAAATGGGCACTGGAAGCTTAAAAGTTCATATTTTAATATCCAAATGTGAAATCAAGCAAATTGTTTTAGGAACCCATTTTTGAAATTTAGCTATAATAGGCTAAGTTGCTCCTTCTTTATTCATGTTGAATTGCCCTCTACTGTATGAGTTATCTAATTAAAATGTTTTAATTGCAAAAAGGATTTTATCTATAGCACGCTGACCCCTCTGGCTCTGATTCAAGCAAGACAACAGGACAACTAACAGTCAAGCACATAAATCATCAACCAGATTGGGACTAAAGGGTCAGAACCTTGTAGGACACAACCCAACATTTGTTCTGCTTTAAAAGTAATGATACAGCTTGTGTGATAATGAAGATATGAAATAAAATGGCAAAATTCAGATCTGTACAGACATTTCATATACTCTAAAATTGATGCCTGAGGTGGCATATGACAATGTTAAAAGAGCATATTTTTCTCTAAGACTGAAACAAGACTTTTTACTAAAATAAGGTAAATAATATTATTCCTTAAACTTTTCTCTCCACTTCTTCTGTCTAGATACTTTCTTAGTCTTCTTTGGAGTGGCTGCCTGTCATAGTTGACTGTTATTTTTCATATTCTCATCTTTGGTATTCTTGTGCTTCCTTCCATTAAGGAAAGTTGTAAGTTGCAACATTTTCAGCTGAACTTCCCCCAAATTTGGAGATGGATGATGTCCAAGGTTGGCTTTTAGTTCCCCATTCAATTCTGGCTTTAAATTCTTTACATTGAGAAACAATGTAGAATGATAATGTGGCTATATTAAAAATGAATGTGGCACAAGAAGATGTTTTATTATATTCATATATAAGTATTCTGCACCAAGTTCAGTAAAAATTGCCTATTATACTTTAAATTAAATAAAAATGCAATCTTACCAGACAGGATTCTATATCACTGAGTAGATGACCAATATTCAGCTTGAGATTGAATTGTCCAGACGAGCCTCCACATGCCTTTTGCTGCATCTCCAAGCAGCTTGAGACTTGGCAAGAAGCATGATGGGAAAAAAAACTTCCCTGTGCTCCATATTTGCAGCGTGGGCTCAAAACTTAATACCTGGATATCCAGGTATCAAACACCCCCCGCCCCTGAAAAAAGTAGGGCAGGGCATGGTCAGGCAACCAGAGACTAGGATCCTCCAAAGAGATGCTCTGGTAGCCAGCCAGAATATCTCTATGCCTGCCTCTTGCCCCGATGCGGCAGCACACTGCCTGCCCATGAAGGGCAAAAAGTGATGCAGGCTGCAGTGACCTGGGCCTGGACTCCATTCTAGGTAAGTGATGTGGAGAGGAGCAGGGGCTAGAGGGGTGAAGGGCTGTGAGGCTGTGGGAGACCATGGGGGGGCAGTTCAGGAGGGGTGGGCTCCCTGTCCAACCCCCACAGGACCCACAGGTCCCCCTGTGTGACCCACAGCCCCCCAGCATGGCCCACAGCTCACCTGCAGCAGCAGTGGCCATCAGGGTGCTTGGGCACTCCTGGCACAGCCCCTACATGCAGCGCAGAGCAGGGCGCTGCCTGTGCCATATTGTGCAGGCCAGGCCTAGCTCTGTGAGGCACTGTGCACCTTTGTGCAGTTCTGGGCCACTTGGGCTGTCAACTGGAGCCCAACACCACTCACAGGGACTGCCTGTTGTGTTGGGCACAACTGGGGAGGCCCCTTAAAGCTGGGTCTCTCTTTCCCCCTGTGTGAGAAGGTGAGAAGGTGTGGATGGGGGGGGGGGGGCAGTTGCACCTGGGTCATGGTTGTTCTTTTTCCACGAGGCAATCCTTGGCTTCTAGCTGTGCTCCTGTCACCAGCTGGATCTTGACCTGGTGGCAGAAAAAGTGCACATAGATGAGACTGGAGTCTTGACACCCCAGCGGGAGGGCCACCACTGAGGAGATAACTCTCCCCAAGGTTTGGATCTGGGGGAGCAGGGCCCAGTTGGGGATATAGGGTGGGACAGAGCTGAGGACCACCCGGGTTCCCAGCTCTTCTAAGGGTTGAGGCAGACATATTTGCCCTCCACCACAATCCCCTTCTCTACTGCCTTTTGTGTGGTGGCCTCCAAGGCAAGATTAAAAAAAATCCCATTGCCATGAAAGCAGGAGGCTGCCATGATCTTGGTGGCCCACCACCCAAGCCAGGTCCTGCACCCAGATCTCAAAGTGCAGAATCTCCTGCTTGGGTAGTTGGCACTTCACCCCATGTCTGTGGGTGAGTGTCAGAAAGAAGGTCCTGCCACCTGAGCTGGAAGGGCCAACGGTTGAAGGCCCAGGCCCTGCAGCTGTGGGTTGCCCACTGGGCATAGCTGCAGCTCCTTTGCTGGGGGGCCACCTTGGTGGGGCCAGGGCTAGGGTCAGGGACAGGCTGAGTGGGCATGCTGGCTGGTGTAGCACACCTGGTCCCCTCAGGTGCCGGTGGTTTCGGCTGGAAGGCAGACCCTTGCCCTTCCCACCCCCAGCTGTGGAGGAGGCTGAAGAGAAGCCCTTCCCATTGCCCTTGACCTGGGTACAAGTATAAATGGGGGGGGCTCAGGCTTAGCCACTGGCCCCCTGGCCCCAGTGGCTCCCCATTAGAATTGTTCTTGCCCCCACAGTGAGGATCACAGGTTTGTCTACCCCCAAAGGAGGTCAGTTGGACTCTGCCCATGGGGTGGGGGCTGTAGGGTCATGTACCTCCTCAAGGGCCTGGCTGGAACCTGTCCCTACAGTGGGGGCTGCAGGAAATTCTGCAGGGGCATCTGTCCTGCCCCCCACCCCCAAAGGCTCCTGCCCTGCCATTGCTTAATATAAGGAATGGGAACCCCCCCCCCAAGCCAAAAATTAAAAACAAAAAACCCACAAAAGTCCAGTGAATCCAATAGGGGCAAGCTGGGGCTGTGGGGGGAGGGGGGAAGAAGAGGGGTGAAGCTCCCTGAGCTACAGCTCCACAGGAAACCAGGTGGGCTATGCTTGGGAAAGGTGTGTGCACACACACACAAGGGCTGGGGAGACTTACTCAGTCACACAACAAACACCAGGGCAGGGGGACTGGACCATAGGACTTAGCACACAAAGGAAAAACATACAGGGAGGCTGCTGAGGCACATGTAAAAGATTGCTGGAGCAGTGGAGGGGCTATGTTTATTGAAGCTCAGTACAGGAGCCCCTCAGGCCTCCAGCCAGGTACTTAGCAGGAGGGCAGCAGGCAGGAAATGAGGCACAGGATCAGATGTGGTAAGGCAGCTATGAGAGAGTACAGGAGCAAACAGTCAATTTGGGAAGTAATCCAGTGCAGGTGCGGTACAGGGTAATGCAAGGTGGTGCGGAGGGGAATTCCCCTCTCCCCCCTCTCCTGAGGTGGGAGGCAGTGGCAGCACAGGTAGAAGCAGCAGCAGCAATAGCAGCCATCCAGGTCAGCCATGCAACGTGTGTTTCAGGTGACGGTGAAGGTGGGGGATGGCCTGCCAAGGCAGCTGGGGCAGGTGAGATGCCCTTAGGTGCTGGCAGTGGTGGTAGGGGAGAGGCCTGCAGGCAGCACAGGCCCCCTCCCCAGGCTGCTCCCAAGCCGTGGCTTGGCAATGGGCTGTGCAGCAGGTTGGAATGGGAGTGAGGAAGCTGGGGTGCAGTGCTGGCATAGTGTGGTGGGGATGTGGTGGTAGCCAGCTTTTTATACTGCTAGGGGCAGCACAGGGCAGGTTTTTATACTCCTGGGGCCAGCACAGGTGCTGGCCCCAGGCTCTTTCTCTCCCTGGCTGCAGATCTGGGAGGAGCTGGGTAGAATTATTTTGCCCCAAGTGGCACAACTTGCCCCCAAACCAAAGTGCATGTCTGGGCACATGTGCTGAGGTAAAAATCCCTGGTTCAAATTTGTGCTGCTCCTATCTGAGCTGCACATGCCTGCATGTGTGGATGTGCCTGTGAAGTATAGGAGTAATTTTACATATGTATGTGTTCCTATTATAAGAATAGGGAGATATCTATGCACCTTTGGATGGTGATCCTATTCTTGAAACGGGAGCACCCAAGTAGGGATCATAAAATTGAATATAGAGCTTTTAATAGATAGGTAAAAGGCAGGGAAGGGTGACACCTTAGAAACTAACTGGTTCAGGGAGGCATGAGCTTTTGTAGGCAACAGCCTACTTCATCACATACTATGAATATAATAGTTAGGTAACTTGACTCAGGGTGCACTTCAGTTGTCCACTGCAGGTATGAACTGACATCTCATTTGACCTGGGACTGATTGTTCTGGGATTTGACCTGGATCAAAACAGGAGTGGTACAGACATTCATACACATTGCCCTTCCAAGCTGCTTTCCTTATCCTTTGTCAGTAAGTGGTCAGTGAGAGCATACAGCCTGGCCAGATTAACCCTGGAATGGACTGCAATAACTGTGTAGACATACAACAGGATGTCCCAGGAAAAAAGTATTTGTACACTTTATCTGGCATACTTCAGAAGGACTTGAAGTGAGCCAGTGAATATATATGTCTGTACAATCCTGGGACAAATGCAACTTCTGTTTACAGCCAAAGAGAAATAGAATTCTGTCTGTTTTTCTATTAAAAAAGCTATTTCTCTATATTGATATTTCTTACCAATTCACCTTGCTAAGTGTTTCAATAAATAGTTATTTGCAATTATTAGGAATCTTCCCTTTTGTTTTGTGTTGCCAACATGAAAAATTTGGTGGCATTACACTAATTTGTATCAGGAAACCCTGTTTAAAGAAAATAATGCATGCTATAATAATCTTTGTTTAATTTATACAATGCATTTTAAACATAATTTCCAAAGTCATCTGTTTAATAGGTTTCACTTACCAGGCTTTTAACTAGAGGCTCTCCAGCTTCTTAATTAAATATAATAATAGGTACTGCAGCTAGAACTTGGTCAAAATAAGTGGGCACCAGAAAATATGAGAAATCTGCAAATGGGCACTCTACTGACATCATTAGAGACATGTACATAAAAGTTTATGACAAGATATGGATCAACTGGTATAAATATATAACTTCTCACTATGGTAATGTAGCCATTTTCATGTCTTTAGAACAGAATATTAGTACTGCATTTTAGAATAGTTAGGAATCATTTGAGCTGATTTTCCTCTCAGGTGCATCTATTTTATGATGAGTAGCTCCATTAAAACTAGTAGTTAAGAGTCTAAGTGGAGAATAAAAACCACTGGTTTTAATGATTTTAAGTACCATAAAATACAGAGGTACTATATTTACTCAAATGCAAGATTAATTTTTTTTCTTTTCATTTTACCTGGAGAAATAAAAGCACTTGTTCTTGGATTTGAGCACAAGTGTATATATGTCAGGGGGAGGGGAGTGGTATGGAGTTGGAGTGGGGAGGGAAGAAGCTAGCTTCTGCAGCTCTGAATCTAACCCTGAACTGTAGCTGCTCCTCCCACTGTCACCTACCCCTACAGCCTCTACCCCTGACCTACCATCCACACTGCATCCCCGCTTCAGCACCCCTGCCTACACCCTCCTCACCACCTCTGGTCCCTTCCCACCACTGCTGCTTATTTGTCATAGCTCCTACTCTAGCTCTGCTCCAACCCATGGCATGGAGCACGTGGGTGCTCTGTCCCTTGCCCAGCCTGGCAGCAGCAGTTATGCCATCAGCAGTTTTGGTCCAAGTGGGGGCCAGAGTGACCACATGCTTCATGCCCTGGTGTAGTGTAGGGCTGGAGCCAGAGCTGTGGAGGGTAAGTGGCAGTGTGAGGGGGAGGAGGGGGAGGCTGTGGGGGAGGAACCAAAAGTGACAGCAGAGTGGTAGGCAGGATGTGGGTCAGCACTGAAGGGGACAGGTGGGGACTAAATGAGGGAGCAGCAGGTGCCATGGGCCATAGGCCTGTGGCAGGCAAGGAGCAAGGGCAGGGGAGCAGGCTTGGCAAGGGGCAGGGGTCAGAGGCCACTTGGACCAGCCAACACTGCCTGCTTGTCCCACCACTTGTTGCTCCACTCCAGTGGTGATGGGGAACAAATTCAATTCAAATCCAAGAATTAGATTCTATACATGGAAAACTATACAAATGTATACATTTTCATGTGAAGAACCTATTATTGAGTGGCATCTTGATTACGTTAAAAGTTGTTTTAGACTGAGTAAATACAGGAGTTAGCCATTAGAAGTCAGGCTTAGAGATGCACCTTATAGACTGAGATATCTAGAAAGAGTATAGCTTTGTGGACTTGACCTCACTTCATCAGATGCTGTGAAAGGAACCAAAAATGCATATGATAGATTGGTATGAAGTTAGTGCATGCAGTGCCTTTGCCTACTTGTGTTCTTGATCAGCTCCCATCCTGCACCAGTCCCTCACAGCATCCAGTTCCCCTACAAGCTACCCGATGTACGTTCCTCTGATCCTCAGTCCCCCGAATCAGAGCTATCAAGCAGCACCAATCACGCCCGACCTGGCTGGGTTGATCAGCATGGACAGGCTGACACCCTCATATGCCAAGAATCAGTTCATCAGAGCAACAATAAACTGCAGTCAGACACAAGCACACAGGTAAACAGAATCCCTCTGAATCCAGCTGGGTGTCCAGCTGATACCCTCATGGGCCAGCATTCAGTTCATAAGAGCATGTCTGAGTCAAACTGGGTCAATCAGCCTGTACAAGCTGATCCCTTTATGTGTTTCAAACTCAGCGTGTCCCAATCTTTGGCCTCTTGATGAGCAGACCCCACAGTATTTTTGGGCTTTACAGGGATCTTTAGCTTAGGTAAAAGAAGCATTGTTGCAGAGCACGGGAGGAAAGAGAAGCAGAGAAGGAAAAATATACCCAGTTGCTACCAGTTTGACTATAAAAGTTATTTATTGCTAAGTATATGAAATACAATGGTACTAATAGTAATAGACATGCAAAGGAAAAACAAACACAAGCAATTACAGTACTACCCTGGTTTCACTAAGTATTTGGGGAAACTTAGCTCAAGCTTAACTAGTACAGTTCAGGTTCAGAAATTTATTCCTAGAGAGAAAAGAGAGAGAGCGAGCACTGGGATCTCACCAGTCCAAGGTACTCGAGTGTCAAAGCTGACAGGTACAATTCCTAGCACAGTCCTTGAAGGGAGACGATCTGTTCTTCCAGCGTCCCAAGAACAACAGCGGGTGGTGTCAGCACACGATTTTTTCTTCTTGAAGCACACACACTGCTGCTTTTTTACAGATTTTTATACCCTCAGTTCAGCTGCTTTGAAGCATTCTCAATAATGTAAATCATTGTCTTTTCTATTGACAAGGGGTTATCTGGTTTGGAACATAACAAGAAACTGATTGATAATCAGGAAACACATAAGGTTAGGGAGTACCCAGACACTTGGGAGCCAGCTTGACATTCCTATGGATAGCAGATATACTGATGGGATATCTCATGGTTTCTTCAGAAACAATAGATAGCTTGCAGCATCAGGACTTTGGATTTTCACTTGTGAACAAGCCTCAGCTTAGCATGATTTTTCCAGATCTTACTATAGTCTTTTAACATACTTAAGACAATTATTGGGGTGCTCATAACCTTTTGTGGAGAAGACTTCCACCAGTCATCCTGGGAAAAGCATGACAACACTTGTGGTTAGGGCTCCAAAGGGCTGGACACTGTGATGAACCCTTTACTATTGTTCAAATGTTGCCATACCCCCTCTGACTCGGTCTCTTGCCTCAGCATTCCCTAACACGGCAACCGAGTTTTACTCAATCAAGTTTAAATAGGCCTCCCATAGTGGGACCAGGGAATGTACGGCCCAAGATGCCTATTAAACTTAGAGGTGTGTGTGTGTCTGGGGGGTGGGGGGTGGGAAGTCCTTTGTAAATCCAGATTAGAACTGGTCTGATAAATGCTGAGCTGGGTGTGTGTGAACATGGGTTGGTTAATATTTGGAGCACAGATTCCCCATCATGTAGTGGTCCCCTGCTTCTCTGGTCCCAGAATTCACTGCAGTCTCTGCTTCAGGCTTTCTCCAACTCTCATGTAAATGAACGGTCATCTGGTTCCATCTCGGATGCAAATGAGACCTAGGGCAGTTGTTTCACTCTGGTCACCTTTATCTGGAGGGTCTTAGGTGTGTCTCTCACTGCATCTTAATCAGTTTCGTTTATGTAGAGGAGGGGAGCGAGGGGGAATTCTTTGTGAGTCAGGCAGACTGCATCCTGTGCCAGGGTTGCCCAAGAACACGGAGCTGAGACATAACACTATTGTACAGACCTTTTATGATGACGATGATGATGATGATGATGTTGCTTTGTGTACTAGAGTATTATCTCCAACATATTATAAATAGGGATCTACCAAATTTGTGGTTTTGTGATTTTCATGGAAACTGTGAATTCGGTTGGTATCTGCAAAAAAAAAAAGGCTGGTACCTGTGAAAAAGTGCAGGGACTGTGAAATGGCACAAAAACAGTGAGCAAGCAGGGGAAAAGAAAAAAAACAAAAAAACGGGAGCAGCAAAACAGAAAACTGTGGGAAGCCCTGGCATCCTGAAGCATGGGGAAAAGGGTGCGGGAGGAGGGAGTGCAAGGGGGAGAGGGAGCAAATCAGAGACTGACCTCCTGATGTAGATGCAGTCCAGAAGCCAGTCAGGGGCCAACCTGGGAGCTTGCAAATAATCCTAACCTCTAACCTCCCCCCCTGCCTTTTTTTTTCATTTTTATAATTTTTTTGCATTGCAGGGCATTGCCAGTACACAGCCTGGTGCTGCCTGCCTGCCCGCTTGCTCAGGTGAGGAGCTGCCTCAACTCCTGGTATGTCATCAAGCCCATGGAAGACATTAACCCTATCCTAGACTACTTGCTAATGCATCAATTAATGGTTTCTACAGCCTTAATCCCATGATCAAGCCTGTGGAAGCCATTAACTATGTCTAGACTGCTTGCTAGCTTGGAAATTAATGACTTCCCCAGGCTTTTTCAGGGATTGCTGCTTTAGAAAGCAGTCTAGGGCATGGTTAATGGCTTCCACAGGCTTGATCGAGCCTGCAGATGCCATTAATTGCATCCTAGACTGCTTAATAATGTGGCAATGAATCGCTTCTACAGGCTTAATCCCCTGATCAAGCTCAGGGACACCATTAATTGCTACATTAACGAGCCCTAGTCTGGGGCCATCTGTCAAAATCCAGGGGGGAATCAATACTTCCGGACCCCTTGGCCAATCAGTGGCATGGGGGCTCTCTGTGCTCCACTGCAAAAATGGCACAACGCCGTGCTGGGACCATGACATTAGAAGGCAGCAACCCAAAATTTTGTAGTCTTGTAGTCCCTAATTAGAAAGAATTGGGTAAAATATCTCTTCAGAAGCATATATCAGTAGCAGATTTTTGGTAAACATTTTCTTTTTAGTTGGATCTGAATGGCAACTCATGTAGCTCTTCCCTAGAAAATACTAGTCATTGTTAATGGGAGAATAAATTCTCCTTCTGCTGTTTATCTTGTTGAGGGATACTGAAGAATGCTGGAAATTACAGTAAACGAGTAGTGGAATGGCCAGATTACTTAAAATGTCTTCAGCAGTCTTGTCAATTTCATCACATTTTGCATTACAACTTTGCCTGCCTCTCAAGTGATCAGTAAAGTAGTATAATGGAATTTACAATCTTTGTAAAGAACATAGCAGTTGGTGGAATTATGTAAAAGCAGTGCCAGGTAAATTTTAAATTAATTTTATTTTCTTTTACTGAACATATTCCTCTCACCATTACTCCAACAAATATCTGGAAAAAAAATGCTACCAGATTTCTGGGTATGGGGAGCAGGAAGAGAGCGGGGAAAGCAGGCATTGTGGTGTGGAACCTGTTGTCTTAATAGCATATTAGCAGATTCTTTATGGAAATCCAGTTTTGGGTGTACCATTGGGACTCCACAACCAATGGAAGACAAGCACATTAGATGGGCAAAACTAGCCCAGCTGTTAGAAAGCTTGTTTGTATGGTTCTCTTCCTTTCCCCAAGGCTTCTGAGAAAATAAGATCTTGTTTTCTTGTTGTACTTGTTCCCACTCTGGCATGCCAAAGACCATCAATTAGTCAGAATTCATGTCTTGGGAGAGACTGAGTTGTTCAGGGACAGTATAAATAGGTCTGCTTTGGTTTTAGGTTTTCAGACCAGTTTATCTGCACAGGATGACTTTGCCTCAATAAACAGCAAACAAACAAACAAAAATCCTCTGTCTTCCTTCAGACCTCACAAGGGAGAGCAGAGGGGTGGACAACTTTATCTCTGAGCTTCTCCTCCAGGACTCCCTCCTGGAGTTGTTAAGCCTCCTGGTGGCCCCTAGCCTTCCAGCAACTCCAACTATCATCCACTGACAGACTGCAGCTGGGTGTGGAGCACATCCTGACAGATAGACAGCCTCAGAGTAGCCCTGAGAGACTCACTTCAGTCTGTTTTAGGTTCCTTGAATGAATACCGTAAAATAGAGGATGACAATATAACTAGGCTCAAAAGAAGGTTAGACATAGTCATGCAGGATAGGCTCATCAATGGGTATGAAATGCATGAGTAAGAATGTGTCTAGGATGGCCAGAGCCGACTCGAGGTGATTAAGTAATTATTCGTTCGTTGGGCGGGCTGATGAATAGAGAGGCGGACAAAGCTTAATGGTTGCAAAACTTTACTTACGCTGCTTGTAGTTGCGACGCAGATGGTCCGGTCACTTGAACAACTATGTTAGTTGTTCAAGCTGGCAGGGCTCAGGCCAGCTCATCCGTCCACAAATCAAGCCGGCGGGGAAAGGGTACGTTGGGGATTGTGCTCAGCGACGGGGAGAAGAATCGATGGGTGATCAGTCTATCGATCAGCTCAGCCGCAAGTCAGATCTCTTTTAGAAGCACTCTGCAGCGTGCTCAAAGTTCTCCGACTTGGGCGGAAGTCACACGAAATTTTAAACGGCTAGCAAGCCAATTACTAGCCGCCACATAGGAATAATTTAGAACTGGCCAATAGCGGGACACAAATTTGCATTCGAATGGCAGGAACTCTCTTGCACCGGGGTTTTTCTGTTGTAACAGAAAACCTTTGGTGTGCAAGAGGCTCTCATGTGGCGGGAAAATTCCATCGTGCCGAGGCACCAAAATCACTGGGTTGTGACATGCCCCCTTGCCGACGGCACAACTGGAATTTTAGACACATGAGCACATCATAAGGCATCTTTGTTTCGGGATTTACTGACCTGGCAAAGCTTTGCAATAGTACCCGTAGCCTCCGCCATGTTGGGAGGTTCCATCTGAGGCCATCCACGCCGGGGCAGAAGTTCCATACAGTGTAGGGACCTTCTCCTCATCTTCTGGGCTTGGATCAGGTGCCGTGTCCTCCAACCTCCAACAATGCCAGTTGTAATGGTGAGTAAGCACTAGCGTATTCCAGGTCTTAGACTCCCCCTGAAAATGTGGGTCGACTCTTTCTGCATCCAGCAAGGGTAACAATGTGGCACCGGGAGCGTGTAACGTCCCATGCCCCCTTGCTAACGGCTCCACCAGTTGTTTGGCTAGGAGGATTTTTCCTACAGCTCCATATCAATGTTGTGCCGCTTGAAGCGTCTTATGGGCTGTGTATACTAGCTCATCGTGAGGGTTATGTACAACAGCCCACACGTGGTTTGTGGTGAACCCAAGGGTCACGGTTAGTGACTCACCTAGATTGATGGCATGGAGCTGTGTATCTTTAACCATGGCTAGCAGGCGAAGCAGGTTCCGCTGGTCTCCTTTCATCCAGGGCGTGGACTTTTGGGATGTGTTACGGATCTGTCGCTGCAATTTGGTGAGGAGTGCCAAATCACTGGGTCCAACATAATGCCGATACCAATTCAAATGACCCAAAAGCTGTTGAAAGTGCCTCTTAGTGACAGGGAGGAATGTTTTTAATGGATTGATGCTAGGATCATCATGCGAGATTCCGTGGCGGATGGAACCGATGTATCGAGTACCAAGGAACGTGATATCATCTACAGGATGTAGACATGACTTTTCCTCGTTGATCGTACATCCCTCACTTTGAAGGTGAGCAACTAGTTGGTTGACTATACTAGCAACTACAGAACTATCGCGACCCATGATGGCAATATCATCGACATAACTCCAAATTCTCAATTCCTCCTCTGGGGGAAGAGAGTATGAGGCTTGAAAATTCTTTAGGGTATTATTCATGGCACTAGTAGCTAGTGACGAAGCGTTGTGATATCCTTGTGAACAAACCGTCCACCTGTACATAATGCCATCAATGCACATGTTTAGTATTCCTTCTGGGTCAGTTATCGGGATGGAAAAGAACATGTTTTTTAGATCCAATGTGACTCTGACCCACTTACTTTGTTGGAACTGTGCCATCTCAAACATACATTGTGGCAGAGTAGAAGGATTAGGTTGTTGAAGTACGTGACATCTTTTATTAACCTCTCTATAGTCTACGACTAGTCGGGCTTCGTTAGGCTTTCCAGGTTTCGCAACTCCCCATCCTGATGACAGGTAGGTGCTGGCAGTTACGGTCTTAATACAGCCTCATCGCTCGAGTCACTGCAGGAGGTCAGTAAGGGACTCTTTTAGAGAACCCTTAGTTGGGATTGGTCGATATCGCCAGGTGGAGGTGTTACGAAGCGTTGGTTGATGCCAATCCTGTTCTGGGATAATAATGGGTAATGCCTGTAGCACTTGTTCTTTAAGGTCAAGCGCTCTTATCCCTGGGATCCCTAAAATGTTGATGCCCCCTAGGACAGCCTCTAGGGGGTATCGGTGGCCCTGGACCCAAAATTTGACCTTTGTTGTGACAGCGATAGTGTTAAGCCCTTGTACCTTGATCGTTTTGGTAGTCTTTTGGTGAGGTATCATTGAGGTAATCATATCGGTTTGAGCTCCAGTATCGAGAAGGAAGAATACTTGTTGTTGGTCATCTGGATCAGTAGGGTTGTAAACAGCGAGTTCGGCGTATGGACAAGGATCAGTGGGGTCAGGTTTGAGTTGGAGAAGGCCGCCGGCAGAGCTGACGGCCATTATTCATTTTTTGGTGGGTCTTCGAATTTGAATCCTAATGTCTCGGCCAGATGACACTGGGCCCTTTCTCCCAAAATTCGCAAATGAGTCTTTGTAAGTCCAGAGCGGGCGAGAAGAAAACCAAACATATTCCTTTCCTTTGTAGTTCTTTCCTTTGGGGTTCTTGGAGGTGACCACCATGGCTCTCGCGGGGGGGGTAAACTCTTGACGTCTGGGTCTCAGTGTTTCGGCTGGGTATGCTGAAGGTCGTTCCCTTATATCATCAGAAGCTTCTTCACCTTGCTTCATGAGTGCCTGTAGTCGTGGGAGATGGCCTAAGAGATTTCCCACTGGTTGACCTGCCATTGGGTTCAAAAAGAGTCAGAGTGTAACGGCATTTGCTCCTCTGTATACCTCCACGCAGGCATCTATAGCTTCCAGGGGCGTTGGAATTGCCCCAGGGTTCGATAGGTGGTGATGAGCCCATCTTTCTTTGCGTTGGACTGCTGTTAGTCCCATTGGATTCGTTCTCAGGCTCCATGACAGGTATGACACCCCGACTATGGCCAGGAGGAGTTGCTCTGCAGTAGCCTTCTGCGGGCAGCCTGCATGCCAGGTGTGAAATTTGTGGGTTCCCTGTCCCACCACGAGCGCCGGGAGTGGGATGGGCCAGTGGGCACTGTCCGTGACCACATTCAAGTCGGTAGCACGCCCTCTGCTCCATGCCGCTTGTCGGGTCAGGGCACTCGCTTCTTCCTTGTCTAAAGTGTCAGATCCAAATTCCACTATTAATCGTCCTAACCACATGGCCAAGGTTTCTTCTGGTTTTATTTTAGATTCTCTACAAAGTTCCTGAATTTCTGGTCGAGTGCGTGTGCGAGAAATAACAGTGGTACGCTTAGTACCTTCTTCATCCGCAATATGCTTCATCACAGCTATCGGGTGAGCTGTGGCAGAGAAAGAGTTAAATTCTTCATCTGGGAGTGCTGGGTACATCCCTCCTCCCATTGCCCCCTCCCCATGGCAAGGAGGCGGGGCTGTTGGGAACGACGTCACCTCAGGGGGCGGAGTCGCTAGGCGGATCCCCGCCGGGTCTTCTGAAACTCCGCCCCTCCTTTCTGGGTTCCCCGGATGGCTCATGCTTCTTATGGCGCCATTTTCTGCTAGCGGCATCATACGGCCGGTACTTTTGATAAGCGTCGCTCCGGAGCTCTTTGCTGTCCGCTCCAGCGACTCCTTACCCGCCCTATGCAGCTGTGCCTCTAAATTTGCGTATTCCCTTAGTAGACCCGCTATTGTACGGAACAGCACATTCATCATCTTTCCCTTCTTCCATTTAGTTAGACCCCATCTCGGCACATGACGGCCCTTAGGTTCCACATCCTCCCGGAGCTGAACAAGGAGCTCATGGCCCCGCGACTCAGGCACCAAATCCGGACAGTTGAACCAGTCCGTGGGGGTGGGTTCCCCTCCTTCCCTTAAGTATCGAGTGCATTGAGCGAACTCCTGAGCGGGGTCAGCTTTTCTGCCTTCCGCGCTTTCACCCCGGCTAAGGATATGGTTGATGTTTCCTCCGGGGGTCGATAATAGACCCGGTTGCTCCGCATTATGCATCCGAACTCCCCAAGGGATAGCTTAGTTCTCCATTCTTTCACAACTGCTTCTTCTCTCTTTACGGAGAAATAGCCATCAATATTTCTTTCATCCCCTTCTACTGCCTGGTGGTAAGCGATATGCGCCCATAGATCATTTGCATTCTCTACGCGGCGGGTCCTGGTGCACCAGGGGCAGCACCTGATTAGGTTCATCTCTATCACCGTGCCCTTAGATCCCATCCTCGTCGCCATGTCTCGGACGGCCAGAGCCAACTCGAGGTGTTTAAGTAATTATTCATTCATTGGGCGGGCTGATGAATAGAGAGGCGGACAAAGCTTAATGGTTCCAAACTTTACTTACGCTGCTTGTAGCTGCGTCGCAGACGGTCCGGTCACTTGAACAACTATGTTAGTTGTTCAAGCTGGCAGGGCTCAGGCCAGCTCATCCGTCCACAAATCAAGCCGGCGGGGAAAGGGTACGTTGGGGATTGCGCTCGGCGACAGGGAGAAGAATCGATAGGTGATCAGTCTATCGATCAGCTCAGCCGCAAGTCAGATCTCTTTTAGAAGCACTCTGCAGCGTGCTCAAAGTTCTCCGACTTGAGTGGAAGTTGCACGAAGTTTTAAACGGCTAGCAAGCCAATTTCTAGCCGCCACATAGGAATAATTTAGAACTGGCCAATAGCGGGACACAAATTTGCATTCGAATGGTGGGAACTCTCTTGCACCGGGGTTTTTCTGTTGCAACAGAAAACCTTTGCTGTGCAAGAGGCTCTCACGTGGCAGGAAAATTCCATCGTGCCGAGGCACCAAAATCACTGGGTTGTGACGGAATGCAGCCTCTAAATTAGGACTGTGTAGGCCTCTAACTGCTGGAACCCAGAAGGTAGGAAGGGCAAGGACCTACCAGTAAGATCTGCAAAATACTCCCCGTTTTAACATGAACTCTGCCACTATGAGTTACAAGACACTGCCTGTAGTCTAGACAGACCTATGATCTGGCCCAGCATGAATGAACTGGTTATGTTTTTTTGCTGCCTAAATCCCATTTTCTTGTGTGCCATAGTGGGAGTTATCAATGAAAGCCTTTAGTGTGGAAGGAGGGTCTCATGGGCCAAAGCCAGACGCAGACTTTCCTGAGTGTCCTGGGTTTGGCAAAACAGGGTCTTAAAACCACTTGACAAGGCAGTCAAACAAGGGCCACAACAGGGTGAGGCAAAACCAAAATTACCATCAATTTTGTCTGCTGCTATTTCAAATAAAGGTAGATCAAAACAGGTCCTAGAGATAGTTGGCATACTGTGAAATTATGACTTTTGCCCAGTTTGTGAATTTCTGTAATCAGGCTGTCATGTTTATGAATTTATTTATCTTCAGCATTGTTTGCTTAGTGTTTGTTTAAGTAAATGTCAGCCTGTGTATTGCTCACATCATTGTTGCTGGGAATGTTCTTTTGAGTATGATATGTTAAGTTTTCTGTTCCCTGATGGCTGTTAAATGTAAACTACTTTTTTTCTGAAATGAATTTTCTTGTCAGATGAAATTAATTTAGTCCAGGGCTTAACATTTCTTTTCTTTGAAAACTGTAACATAAATGCAATATGGTTGTCAAAAACAAATAAAAAGAGTATGAACACCATATCTTTCTAAGATAACTGATTTTTTTAGATGCAGGTAATAGCACAGATTTACTTATCTGGACTAAGTTTAGTGCCAAGTCCCTGCACATGTAGACACCTGCCAAAAATCACTTACTGTGCATTAAACTTAGTCCCACTTAAATGCACATTTAGACATGCCCTTTGAAGAGTAAATTTTTGGAACTGCCTTCCAATAGGAGTAGTGGGAGGAAACATTATAACTAGTTTTGTGATGGAACTTGATACATTTATCAATGTGATTATATTATACACACTACTTCTGTGGCTGCCAGTGTTATCAAATATAAAATATCACTTCCTCTACAGTGAGAAGGGATTCACCTGTACTTTGAGAGTATGAAAAGATTATGGCTGATCCTGAACTCCTGTTGTATGAAGATATTGCCCACCCACCAAGATGTAGGCTTAAGTCAACCAGAAATGGTTATATGCACTCCAACTTCCATTGAACAGTCTGGATACTGAGAACCACTGGCACAATGTCTGGTTTGCAGCAACAATATGCAATACAAATTTGGTCACAGATCTGACCACTGAGCTTCCAGGTTTCCTCCTACAATGTAAATATTTGACTGCAATGAACCATATTTTTCCAAGACATGGAAGGTGTGCCTATTTATTGAACAAATGGGGCATCAAGGAGTTGCCAAATAGTGTACGTGGTGAGGTGCAATCAATGAGCCACATTGCAAACACCTATCCTGAACTTGCATATCATGGAGGGATTGAAGCAACCAACTTAGCTGGTGTGGACATCACCAGCTGGCTATCAAACCTCAACATACAACTTTAATTAACCTGCATCTTCTCTGTTGTTGCTTGCCCTAGCCATGTGAAAACAGTAGTAGTATGATACACTTGCCTGCATTAGCAGGGGACTAGACTAACAATGCTTTCCAGTCCAATTTACTGAGGTGAAATTCTAATTGTAAACTATCAAAATGTTCATTAAAAAAATTCTTAGTGTTTGTCCAGCTCTAATGAGAACTATTTATCAACTCAAATTCTGTCCCAAAATTTGGAGTGAGCTGAGTCAAAAAGATATTTTCTTAGCTTTGCAAAACTATGAGCATACCCTACAAAGTTTTATAAAGCAAAAGGAACCTCTGATGTGAGTCTCTCTCATGCAGCAAGTAAAAATAGATGTGTCAGTAGCTGATTTCAAAGTTGGTTTCTTTTTTCAGGGCTGCCCGACAACAAGATTCTTGTGGATTCTTGTTAACATTGGGCTCATTTACATCAGTACAGAGTATAAGGGAGCCTGTACACATCACAGGGTTTAAAACTCATTAAATTAAATAGGGTTATAAAATTTGAACTTGTTTATTTTAAGCATCGCATCAGTGTTTGCACGCACTAAGTTTTTGAATGAATTAAGCCTGGTCCCCGGACCGCAAGAGAGCAGGACAGTCCCGTGCTGCCACCTCCAGCTGAGGGCCCCCCACCCTGTGCCCTACTGTACAGCTGTGGGAACAGGGAGCTGGCACACGGTATAAGGAAAAAAAAAGTGAAAGCAATTTGAAAGGGGCAACAATTTGAAGGGGTGAACTACAAAAAAGTCACAGCACTATCTGGTGGACAAAGAGGCTCATTACACATCTTTGAGTGCCTTTGTGTTTGCATGCAATGAATCCATGAACATGGTGCTTTAAACATGGTGAGCCAATCTAAACCAGGTTTGAGGAGTTCTAGTGTAATGCACCACAAAGACATTTAAAGCATCTGAAAAACCCGCTCATGCAAACAGTCATGCCATTGCAGTGCAAGAAAGGGCAAAAAATGTGGCATGTACAAACACCCTAACTTTCTTACTGTCTAGGGACACAAATTACACATAAACTGGTATAAGTGATTAGAAACCAGTTCAAATCTGTAACACAATAGAAGTTCAGTGTACATAAACCTCTTTCAAAATGGCTGAAATTCGTTTAAGATAAACCTGGATGGATGTAGTATCAGACTTAACTGATTTAGGTTAAATCAGTTTATTGAGCTTCTGTTTCAGATCCCCGCCAGTTTCAAATTAACTCATAGTCCCCAAGTATCCGAGAATGCTTTGCAAGCTTGGCAGGCTAGCTGTGGCCCAAGCTCTCTACTTAAGCCAAGCAGTGCCCCCTGGCTTCCAGCCTAGGCCACTGCAGGCATTTCCAGAATAAAAAATGAATGTCTGTTTACTTGCTTATTTGTTCAATCTACGCAGCCTATACTAACCTGTGAAGGTTGAATCAAGTTAGCCTTGGACTTTTTGACTCTCTGTACTTAGCCACTAGCACTGAATATAACACTTCCTTCCTCTACAAGGAGATTATGGGCCCATTTCATCTTCAGTATTTAGGACTGAAGGGCTGGTGTACAGAACACACTTTACAGAAGTCTCCTTAACCCTACACAAGAGAATGTGTTTTTGCTAGGAAGCCTCAAAAATTGTTGGGGCCATGTCAATCAGGTTTTCCAGAGTATAATGCACCTTCAGTGTACACTCTTTTCCAACAGTGTCTGAGGTATTGTAACAGTTCATAGGGTGCTCTGTTACTAGCAGGGGCCTGAGTGGTAGCTAGGCAGCCTGCAGCTGCCTGCAATGCCAATTAGGCAGAGTGGCCTGATTGGGAGCAGTGCCCAGCTGTGCTGCATAAGACCTGAGCCCTGGACTACAAAGAGGTGGCAGTTTGCTTCCAGCACCCGGGGAGAGCACCACCTGGCTGGGATGCCACAGAGAGCAACATCTTAGAGATAAGGGCTGGAGGTATGGGGAAGGAGGAGTCCCCGTGGTCCTGGGCATGACATAAAACTGAACCCTGCTAGAGATGGGTGGCCTGGTAGGACTGTCTGTGGTGGAAAAGTCCCCCCAAAATGCCAGGCCAGTTACCACCCCAGTGAAAGGCAAGTATGGGGCACCTCTTAACCCCAGCCCCACATCCCTGGTGGATGAGATCAAGCAGGAGGAACCCAAGCTCACTGAGAGTACTGAGGCAGGGCCCAAGTCACTGAATAGACCTGTGGCAGTGCCCAGACTCTGCAGTGGAGGTCTGAGGCTGCATATAGGAGCCAGCATGAAGCTCCAGGGGGGTGGGGCCCTGAGCCTTGAGATGCTATTAAGGAAGCTCCCAGGGCCAAGGATAAGGGTATAGCCCAGGGAGGGCTTGGGGACAGGGCTCAGAGCCCTGATCCCATGAATGTGGGGTTGGAGCCCTGAGAATGTGAAGCTGATGCCCCAAGAGTGTGTGCATGAGGTTGGAGCCCCGAGACCATGTGTGGGCTTGGAGCTGAGTGTGTTGGGCCTGGGGCCCTGTGTGTTTGTGCGTGCGTGTGTGTGTGTGTGTGTGTGTGTGTGTGTGTGTGTGTGTGTGTGTAAAGAGAAAACCCAGGGGGTGGGCCCTGGGACTGTGAGCTCCGGTGGAGAGTGAGAGTCCCATGTGAGACTCCAGAGCTCAGATCCCAGTGCTAGCTAGCTGGAGGAAACATCTGCAAGGCATGGGATATGATAAGGGAGGCTGGAGTCATATACATAGGACTGTGGCAAGGTAGGGCTCCCTGCCTAGCCACAGTGCTAGATTCCCCACTTGCCTTTGGGCATGCCTCCCACCTGACTTTCCTGCCATGCCTTATTCTTATTAATTGGGATGTTCATTAAGTGGGAGGCTGCCCATTTTTATGCCCCAATGCCAGGGAGCACTATCTGCAACTCCGTACTTCCCCTACACCACAGCCCATGCCTGGCAGATGGCATCCAGATGTTATAGGGCTCGCAGCCTACAGCTGGACCAAGCTTAGGCTGTGCCATCAGGCCTCAGTCACACACACATTCATACTGCCTTCCTCTCACTAGGGCCTCTTACATTCCACCCTCTCTCACAGGGTCTCTTTCATACTTCAACGACTCATCCTGCCTTGCTCCCTCTTGGAGCAGGCCCCTTAGGCCATAGGCTTAGCTAGTCCATCCCTTGGGTGGCAGACGTACCGTCTTTTGGGCCTCTTCCATGACCCTCACTGTGGTAGTGGCCAGCCAATTACCCGACCAGGTCTAAGCTTACCCTGGCCCCTTCTGGGGGCAACTCTATATATACATACATAAACATACTGGGCTCTCTTCTTCCGGTTGACTGATCTCATATGGTGAGCTTTAAACTAGCCTCACTGGGGGAGGGGGCCACAAGAAGATGAGGAGACACCACCCGAGCAAGACAGGTGACACATGCAAGGAGTGCCCAGGTAAGAAACAGGGATCCAGATAGTCTTCCTAATCGGGGGGTGGCAAGCACAGCTATACAAGGCCTTAAATGCCTGTATACCAATGCTCGTAGTATGGGGAACACACAGGAGGAACTCGCCCTTAGAATAGCCAGTTCAAACTCAGACATAGTAGGGCTTACAGAAACATGGTGGGATTCATCCCACAACTGGGCAGTTAGCATTAGGGGCTATAGGCTCTACAGGCGGGATAGAGAAGGAAGGAAGGGAGGAGCTGTGGTGCTCTATGTCAAAGAGCAATACACATCCTCTGCCAGCAAAATGGGGTTGGAGGAGGGGCAAGCTGAAGTGCTCTGGGTTAAGATACAAGGGGGTCATGGGGAGAGAGATTTAACGGTGGGGGTCTACTACAGACCCCCCAACCAAGGGGAGGAGCTGGACCAGGAATTTTCGGGCCAGCTTGCAGAGGCACTTAAAGCAAGGGAAGTAGTTGTCATGGGTGATCTAAATTACCCAGACATCTGCTGGGAGGAGCAGTCAGCCAGGTCGGACCATTCCAGGAGGTTCCTGGCCAAGATACACGACCTCCACTTAACCCAGGAGGTGCACAGTCCCACCAGAGGAAATGCCCTTTTGGACCTGGTCCTGGCCACAGGCAATGATCTGGTAAGGGGGCTTCAGGTCCTTGACCACCTGGGTGATAGTGATCATCGCTTGCTGGAATTCATCATCCAGCGCAGGGTGTCAAGGGCCTGCAGCAAGGCAGTAGCCCTAGACTTCAAGAGGGCCAACCTCAACGAGTTAAGGAGATTGGTGGGAGAGGTGCTGGGGTTCTCGAGGGCAGGGGAACTCAGTGCCCAAGATGAGTGGTTGTTCCTTAAGGAGACGATACTCAGGGCCCAAGGGGTGAGAATCCCAACAAGAAGCAAGGGGGGCAAGAGTGCCCAAAAGCCTTCCTGGCTCACCAAGGACATCCGGGAATGCCTGGTTGCCAAAAAGGCGGAGTATACCCGGTGGAAGGCGGGGGGCTATCTCCAAAGAAGAGTATACCTCCACTGCTTGGGCCTGTAGGGAGGCTGTTAGGAAAGCTAAGGCGAACATAGAGCTAGGACTAGCGTCCAAGATCAAAGATAATAAAAAGTCCTTTTCAAATATATAGGGAGGATGAAGAAGGCACCGGGAAATGTGGGGCCCCTGCAAGATGCTCTGGGCAATCTGGTGGTTGCGCCAGAGGAGAAGGCAGACCTCTTTAACAAATTCTTCACCTCCGTTTTCTTGTGCAGGGACCAGGACTTCCCCACCGTGTTTCAAGACGGACTTGAGGGAAATGCCTCAAGACCTAAGGTTGAGGAGGACCAGGTTAGAGTGTTTCTGGAGAGGCTGGACGTGTTCAAGTCAGCAGGTCTAGATGCTCTCCACCCCAGGGTGTTGAGGGAGCTAGCAGGGGTTATTGCTGGGCCCTTGGCACGGCTTTACGAGCACTCGTGGTGCTCGGGCCAGGTTCCAGATGATTGGAAGATGGCCAATGTGGTCCCCATCTTTAAAAAAGGAAGGAGGGAGGACCTGGGCAACTATAGGCCCATCAGTCTTATCTCAATCCTGGGGAAACTCTTTGAGAAGATCATCAAGGAGCACATCTGTGATGGGCCAGCATCGGGGATGATGCTCAAGGGCAACCAGCACGGTTTCATTAGGGGCAGGTCATGTCAGACCAACCTGATTGCCTTTTATGATCAGGTCACAAAAGCATTGGATGCAAGTGTCGCCGTGGATGTAGTCTTTCTGGACTTCAGCAAGGCCTTTGACACTGTCGACCACCCCATCCTCATTAAAAAACTAGGTGACTGTGGCATCGATGCCTACACAGTCTTATGGATTGCAAATTGGCTGAAGGGTCATACTCAGAGGGTGGTGGTGGATGGGTCATATTCGACCTGGGGGGAAGTGGGCAGCGGAGTCCCCCAGGGCTCGGTCCTTGGGCCCGCACTGTTCAATTTCTTTATCAGCGATTTGGATGACGGGGTGAAAAGCAACCTGTTCAAATTTGCTGATGATACCGAAATTTGGGGTGAGGTGGGCACGCTAGTAAGGAGGGAAAGACTGCAGAAAGACCTGGATAGGTTGCAAGGGTGGGCTAGCAAAAACAGGATGCGTTTCAATACTGACAAGAGCAGGGTGCTGCACTTGGGCAGTAGTAACCAGCAGCACACTTATAAGATGGGAAACTCCCTTCTTGAGAGCACGGAGGCAGAAAGGGATCTTGGAGTCATCATTGACTCCAAGATGAACATGGGCCGACAATGCGAGGTCATGGTCGGCAGGGCTAACCGGACCCTATCGGGCATCCACAGGTGCATCTCAAGTAGGGCCAAAGAGGTGATCCTCCCCCTCTATGTGACACTGGTCAGGCCACAGCTGGAGTAGTGTGTCCAGTTCTGGGCACCCCACTTCAAGAGGGATGTGGACAACATTGAGAGGCTCCAGAGGAGGGCCACCTGCGTGATCCGGGGACAGCAGGGCAGACCCTACAATGAGAGGCTACGGGACCTGAACCTGTTCAGCCTTCACAAGAGAAGGCTGAGGGGGGACCTTGTGACCGTCTATAAACTCACTAGGGGGGACCAGAAGGGGTTGGGGGAAACCTTGTTTCCCCTAGCGCCCCTCGGGATAACAAGGAATAACGGCCACAAGTTGTTGGAGAGTAGGTTTAGATTAGACATCCGTAGGAACTACTTCACAGTCAGTGCGGCTAGGATCTGGAACCAACTTCCAAGGGAAGTGGTGCTGGCTCCTATCCTGGGGATCTTTAAGAAGCGGCTCGATGCCTACCTGGCTGGGGTCACTTGAGCCCACTTTCCCTCCTGCCCAGGCAGGGGGTCGGACTTGAAGATCTACAAGGTCCCTTCCAACCCTACTTCTATGATTCTATGATTCTATGTAAGAAAGAACAAACACCAATCTGACATCAGTTTTAGGAAGATACACAAGCTTGTGGCAGAACACTTAAACTTTCCTGAAAATCCCATTGATGACCTTAGAGTAGATGTTCTTAGACAAGAAAACTTTAAAAATGAACGTGAATAGGAAATTGCAGAAGAAGAAATTACCCACACACTGGATTGTGTTAAGCATGGTGTACAGGGATTATGAATTATCTGAACCAGCTTTTGTGACCTTTTGTAATAGTTTATTCCGCCTTCTGCCATCATTGCAGTCAGTCATCATTTGGGTACACTGTCTCATGAAAAATTTAGTATTGAACCTCTAGAGGAATTGAAAAAAAAATTACATAGCTGCTTGAAATACTTTTAATCCCTTTCAATTGGGATTTCTGGAATCGGTTAGGCTTTTTTCTAACTGTGGGACTTACAATCTAAACCCCTGCCTAGGCTTAATCACCCTATGGGTGCATCTATACATTCATTAATGCACAGTATTTACTGTGTATTTAGTTTAGTACTTGCTTAATGAAGTACTAACAAAATGTGCAGTAACTACAGTTACTGAGCAGTAGGGCTGGATGCCTTAATACCAGAAAGAAGGCAAACAGAAGGAGGTTTACTCTAGAACCCAAGAGCAGGGAGTGCTCCCATGGAAGAAAGTTGACCATCTCTTAGTGCTGCTCATACTTTTTTTCCCCAAGAACTATTTAATACAAAATACATAATCAGTACTGGGGAGGTGCCTGTGCAGAAATCCTAACTACTAGGCTGTTGGACACAATTTGGTACGTTCTCCTCTTCTGTGTGGCATATTCAGAATACACCTAAAATATCAGGATCTCAGGGAGGTCAGGTTCATGGATGACAAGTGTATGAATCCAGAACAACTTCAGGCTGGATTCAGATAATTGCAATAACATCTCATTAAAAAGGGCAGACATACTGAGAATGTTTTCAAATGCCTGAGAGAGAATGATTTTTTATTATAGCTTTTATTGAAGTAAATGTACAGTTGACGAGAGGTTAGGCAAGCTTTCAAGCACTGAGTGCCCTTCCTCAGGTCTCATTTTTCAAATGCCTTGGAGCATTTTTGTCTCAGTTTTTGAACACATAGATGTGTGCTTTAAATATACATAAGTGCTTAGGAAACACTTTATTGAATAACATCTTAGAAGACAGATTCACAAATTGTAGCTAAAGCAACTAGCTCACAGAAATCCCCAGTTTTAATTCAGGCTCAGGTGCCTAAATGGGCACACGAGTGATAAAAAAGAATTCAAAATGTTCTGCTCCAGAGGCAATAAAACTCATTAAGAACCGAAGTTTATTTGGAAGCCATAATTTGCTTAGAAACATCCCTAGACACCTAAATTTAGGCTTTCGGGCATATGCAAAAGCACCTTAATCTGAGCAGTTAGGCACTTAAATTCTATTAAATTCTCAGAGAGGGCTGATCAAGAAGGTATGCTCAGAGGATATCTAACTTACATTGATAGCACTCAATTCAATACTAAGTACAATGCACATAGTCACTGAAACTCAGAGACACTGCCAGAAGAGGAGCTGGTGTCTACCTTTTGCATAATAGGCTAGTGGTCAGAGCACTCATCAAGCAAGTGGGAACCATGGGTTATAGACCTTCTTGTGGAGTGGGCCTATTGGCCAGCCAAGAGTGCAAGAATCAAAGGGCCAGAAGCAAAAGTATCATGGCTCAGCAGCCTTAGTCACATCAGTGGCGGGGGGAGTCCTGGATTCTATTCTTGATGTCACTGTTATTTCTGTGCTTTATTCAATGTCTTGTGTAAAATGCATAAACAACCTTATAGAATCATAGAAAATTAGGGTTGGAAGAGACTTCAGGAGGTCATCTAGTGTAACCCCCTGCTCAAAGCAGGACTATCCCCAACTATATCATCCCAGCCAAGGCTTTGTCTAGCCAGGTCTTAAAAACCTCTAAGGATGGAGATACCACAACCTCTCCAGGTAGCTTTTTCCAGTGCTTTACTACTCTCCTAGGGAGAAAGTTTTGCCTAATGTCTAACCTAAAACTTAAATGCTGCAATTTGAGACCATTGCTCCTTGTTCCGTTATCTGCCACCACTGAAAGCAGTCTAGCTTCATCCTTTTTGTAACAACTCTTCAGGTACTTTAAAGCTGTTACTAAATCTCACGTCAGTCTTCTCTCCTTCATACTCAATAAGCCCAGTTCCCTCATATTCTCCAGCCCTTTAAACATTAGCATTTTTCTTGCCCTCCACTGGACTTTCCCTAATTGGTCTACATCCTTTCTGTAGTGTGGGCCAAAACTCGACATAGTACCCGAGATGTGGCCTCACCCACCAGTGCCAAATAGAGGGAAAGAATCACTTCCCTTGCTCTGCTGGCACCACTCCTACTAAGGCAACCCAGTGTGCTGTTAGCCTTCTTTGCAACAAGAGCATACTGTTGGCTCATATTCAGCTTATTGTTCACTGTAAGCCCCAGGTCCTTTTCTGTAAATCTGCTGCCTTTACTAGTGCATGGGATTGTTCCATCTTAAGTGCAGGACTTTGCACTTGTCCTTACTGAACTTCATAACATGTCTTTTAGTCCGGTCTCCCAATTTGTCTAAGTCTCTCTAAATTCTAGCTCTACCCTCCAGCATATCTGCTACTCCCCCCAGCTTGGTGTCTGGCCACCACAAACTTGCTGATGGTGCAGTCCATTCCATTTTCCAGATCACTGATAAAGATATTGAACAAAGTGGCTGCAGGACCGACCCCTGGGGCACTCCACTTGATAGTGGCTGCCAACTAGATATTGAGCCATTGATTACTACCCTTTGAGCCCAATGATCCAGCCAGTTTTCTATCCACCTTACAGTCCATTCATCCAACGCATACTTCTTTAGCTTGCTTGCAAGACTGTTGTGGGAGACAATATCAAAAGCCTTGTTAAAATCAGGGTATATCACATTCACTCATCTCCCCACATCCACAGAGCCAGTCATCTCATCATAGAAGGCAATCAGTTTGGTCAGGGATGTTTTGGGCTTAATCACTCTGACTGTTCTTAATCACCTTCTTTTCTTTCAAGTGCTTAGAAATGGATTCCTTGAGGATCTGCTCTGCTCCATGATTTTTCCAGGGACTGTGATTAAGTGACTGGTTTGTAGTTTTCTGGATCCTACTTCTTCCCTTTTTTAAAGATGGGCACTATATTTGCCATTTTCCAATCATCCAGAACCTCTTCTGATCATCACAAGTTTGCAAAGATATTGGCCAGCTGCTCTGCAATCATTTTGGCCAACCCCCTCAGCACTCTTGGGTGCATCATATCCAGCCCCATGGACTTGTACATGTCTAGCTTTTCTAAATAGTCCCTAACCTGTTCTTTCACCACTGTCAGTTCTCACCTCCTCCCCAAACTGCACTGCCCAGCGCAGTAGTCTGGAAGCAGACCTTTCCTGTGAACACTGAGGTAAAAAAAGCATTGAATACCTCAGCTTTTTACTCATCATCTGTTACTAGGTTGCCTCCCCCATTTAGTAAGGGACCCCACCCTATCCCTGATCTTCCTCTTGTTGCTGACATACTTGTAGACCTTCCAATTACTCTTAGGGTGACAATATTTGAATCTTGGGGAGCACTGGATTTGCAGCTGAATAAAAGCTTTACTTTGCATCTCAGCAAAGCTGCTGACCACAAGGCAGAATGATATATTAAAAGTAACATTGCAAGGCACTTAGGCAAGCATTTTTCTAACAATGTCATAGTGTTGTAAGGATACATAATTTACTGTGTAAAAAGGAACAAGATGCAGCCCGCCAGCTATTGTTAGGAGATAAAGCAGAGGCAAGACCTTGGAGATGGTGCTGACATCAGCAAGAAACCAAAATTGACTGGGAGGAGCCAAGTTCACCACTGTGAGCATGCACACTTAGAAGGTATATAAATGAATTAAATGCATAGGCAGTTCCATGCTAATGAAGTAAATGTAAACAGAGGCGGAGCTTGAGATAGGAGGGAATATGGGTGGAACAAAGGAGGATCAAAGGTGGAGTAAATGTTAATGAGCATGAACCAAGGTGTATAAATGTTAAAAGAACTAATGTTCACTGCTGCTCCCTAGTTTTTCTTTTTTTGAGAGCTCACCCGAAGCTGTCTCCATTCTGAATAAAGCTGTTGTGAGCAATGTGTGCTGGTGTTTGCTCCCTGCTTGCTCTTTGAGTAACTGGATCCATGGGCAATTGGATCATCCTCTCCCTCGTTGTTGGGCACCGCATGGAGTCGGGGTCTAACAATTACCTTTTACATTCCTTGCTAGCTGCAACTCCGTTGTGCTTTGGTATTCCTGATTTTGTCCCTGCATGCCTGAGCAATACTCTTATACTCATCCCTAGTTGTTTGTCCAAGTTTCCACTTCTTGTAAGCTTCCTTTTTTTTGTTTTAGCTCATTGAAAACTTCCCTGTTAAGCCAAGCTGGTCTTTTGCCATACTTGCTAGTCTTTCTGAACATTGAGATGGTTCACTCCTGTACCCTCAGTAAGGTTTCTTATAAGTACAACCAGCTCTCTGGTACTCTCCCACCCCCCTCAGATTAGCCTCCCAGGCGATCCTGCCCATCATTCCCTGAGTAAGTCAAAGACTGCTTTTCTGAAGTCCAGGGTCCTTACTCTGCTGCTCTCTTTTATTTCTTTTCTCAGGATCCTGAATTCAATAATCTCATTGTCACTGCTGCCCACATTGCCATCCATTTCTATGTCCCCCACCAATTCTTCCCTGTTTGTGACCAGCAGATCAAGAAGAGCACAGCTGTTAGTTGGCCTCTCTAACATTTGCATCAGGAAGTTGTCCCCAACACTCTCCAAAGGCTTCTTGGATTTGCACGGTTCTATTGCCCTTCCAGGAGATGTCAGGGTGATTGAACTCCCCCAGGAAAACCAGGGTCTGTGATTGCAAAGCTTCTGCTAGCTGTTTCAAGAAACCCTCATCCAGCTCATCCTACTGGTCTAGTGGTCTGTAGCAGAAACCCACCACAACATCACATTTGTTGCTTTCCCCTCTGATCCTAACCCTGAGACTTTCCAGTTTCATACTGGACCTCTTAGCAATCATACAGATCTTTGACATAAAAATCAATTCCTCCTCTTCTCCCCTGCTTGTCCCTCCTGAACACTTTGTACCTATCCATGCCAGTGCTCCAGTCATGTGAGCTATCCCACCATGTCTTTGTTATTCTAATCACATCATAGTTCCCTGACTGTGTAAGGACTTCAAATTCTTCATGTTTGTTTCCCAGGCTCTGTGCCTTCATGGATTCATCTGAGGTAACTAGCCAATTGCCATACTTTCTCAGGAAGAATGAGAAAGCCTCCCCTGTTGCCCCATTCTGCTTGTGCATCCTTCAGGTCACCTGCTTCCACACTTACCTCACGGCTTTGATCTCCATCCCCCAACAAACCTATTTTATAGCCCTTCTCACTGGGTTAGCGAGCTCTTTGGGAAGATGCTCTTTGTTCTCTTTGTCAGGTGGATCCTGTCTCTTTCTAGCAATCCAACCAGAGAAAGAGCTGGCAGTGGCTCTGGCATTGCAACAGCCTCCAGCCAACTACTTGGGTCTCTTAAATCTGCTGCCTACCTCTTCCTGCTCCTCTCTCCAAGCAGAACTTCTCAAGCAAACTCCCTGGTAAGCTGACCTGTTCACTGCTCCTTGGTCCTGAAAAGGTTCTCTTTTCCCTGCTAACCTGCTTCCACTCACCGAGTTTATAGTGAAGGTAGATGAGAAAGAATTTCACAGCAAACTCCCTACTCGCTCTTGTCTCTAGTTAAATAAGGGCTTTAAACATTGACCTAACTGCTGAACGCTAAATATTTGTGTTAGTTACTCTAAAAAACATATGATAAAGGCTCCCCATCAAAAAAGGAAGGGGCGGGGGAAGGGTGGCGAACAGACCTATTTGCTTTCTCTGTTTGCTCATTCCCTTGTTGCTTGAGGAGTCCCATTTTATACTCTCCTGGTCTGGGACTGGCCCCTGTTACGGCTTTCATCAGACACAGGCAGCAATCACTCAGCTAGTGGCACTCACCAGCTGCTCAGAGCACATGCCCAAACATACAGCCAAACAAACAAATACTCAGCAAGCCAAACACATAGCCAGCCTTAGCTTACTTTCCTTCCAAGAGTAGGATCTGGTGCCTCTTTCTCCTTCTCCTCTTGCTTTCAGAAAACTGCTTGCAAACTACCCTGTTTCCTGTCCCTATTCATTTGCCCTAAGGACTTCCCTTTTCCTAGGGGATTTATCTCAGTGCTTGTCCACACAATCCTAATCCCTTAACTGTTTTGCATTGTTCCAACAACTCTTGCATTTTGACTGCTTAGCAGATATTGGGCCACTCTTAAAACCACTCTCCTACGTCCTAAAATGGCTGAAATTTTCTCTAATAATCTGATCACGGTATGAAATTGTTGGGAACTACTATCTGAAGGAGTCATTAAACATGGGTACACTGGATACCTTTGGGTTTTTTTGTTATTTCCCACATCCTTAAAAAACAACAAGGGAGATTTAAATCACACAATATTCCTAGGTTTCATTTAAAACTCATAGAATTAAGGCTGTATATTCAGTATTACATTACCACTTTAACTTATCCTATTATATTTGAATATTTATTGTGGCACTCCATCTTTACCTTTTCTGATTGTATCTAGGTCTTCAAAGGATAAATTCCTGTATCCTATTGACTGCAATATCTGGACATGCTGGGGTGATTTCAAATGGTAATGGCAAAAGCTTTCATCTTAAACTTTGAGTTCTCTTTCTTTTGTCAGTGTAAATTCAGGCCCTTAGCTTTTCTTTGTGGTTTAATTTATGTATGAAGTAGAGCAACATAAAATGAATAACTATGTAAAAGTTTAATGCCATTCCTTGATAAGACATTTTATGCTATGCAAGAGGCCCTAGGCTCTCAAACTTCATCAGATCAGTGTGATATTTTGTGTGTTAAGACTAGGAATGAAAGACATCTTTGAAAGCCCTACACTGCCGACAAAAGCAGATAAGCAAGCAAATTGAACAGCTTTTCTGGAAGTTAATGAATTCTCAGAAAGTTGATAGGCAAAATTGTTGCAGGATATTTATTCCCAGCATCTGAGTGCTCTGAATTGTCAACAGAATTCATGCTACTGCCTACATCTATGAATGCTAGTGCATACTGGATATTTTCCTAGCTGACAAATAGTGGAACAGGTTCATCAGAGCAAATAATTCATGAGCCCAGCTTTTATAAACAAATAAGTCAATATGTGAATGGTCTGAATACATTAAAATAACATGAAGTATATAATCAGTTTATATTGACAACTGAAGTTTTGATAGGGGATTGGTAGAAAAGCAATTTTATTAAAATGTATGCACACACGCATATGCTCTAGGAAAAAGTCACTATAAATAATGAACACAAAAATCTGCAAAAAACTTTGTTCTGTTCAATATGACTGCATTTTATAAAATGTTTATTATGGCTACAGACATAATTTGAAATGGTAACAGAGACGTTCTGTGGGAAAACATGTTTTGATTCAGTGTTTCACATTTATTTTTGCCCTTGGAAGTCTGAAAACTTGTTGAGGCTTTTCTTCCTGAAATGACTGGAAACAAAGTCCTGTTCTATCACCATACAGCTCAGAAGATGGATTTTCATGTAACACAAAAGACTAAAGTAAATTGCATGGATCAACAAAGGAAGCTACATAAAAATGGTATTCTCTGCTTTCAAAAAAGACTGGTTGTCTCAGAAACCTTTGTAGATTGTGTGATCGGTTGGTGAATTATATTGAACCAGTTGAACCAGGAGCTTCAGAGTTTATATTTCCTATTTAAAATGATAAAATCAATTAAAGCTTTCCAAAGGAAAAGTTTTCTCAAAAATTCTGACCAACTTATTTAGTTTTATGTAACAGAAATCCCTAATGACCTGATTTTATTACACACAATATAGAAAAAAAATGACTAGCATTTGACTAAAGAAGCCTTTTGTATGTACACCAATGCTTTAGCACCTCAGTTTCCTGATTGTTTATTTATTTCTAGATATCTATTTAATATGCTGCTCTTTCCAACAACAGATCAGGGCAGCTTACAGTAAAAGAACAGAGTAACTTATAAAATAGATAAATGCCAAGAGGACAAAACAACTTACAAAAAAACTCAAGTATCAACATAAAACAGAGCCTCCCTAAAGACTATCTCAACCTAGTTTAGTTTGTGAAATGCCTGCCCAAATACAACCCTTCCAAAAGCTGTCCAACCTCAGGCTGTGGTGGCCTCAAAAGGGAGGGGAGTTCCATGGCTGAGGAGCAACTGCCAAGAATGACTTCCTATGCACTTTTGTCAAGCGCATTTGGCAGAGTGATGGCACTGGCTGACCATAGGGATTGGGATGGGGAGTAAGGGAGATGATAGGGAGTAAGGGAAGTGGTGGTTCCTTATGTATGTAGGGTCCAGACTGTTTAAGGGCTTGTTGATCAAAATGAGAACCTTGACTTGTACCCAAAAAATGTATCGGGAGCAAATTCAGACCTGGAGCACTGGAGTTATGTGCTACTGGCAACCGCCATTAGAAGGCAAGGGTTTCTGCCGGTTCTGTATGGTCTTCAATGGTAATCCTATATAGAGCACATTGCAGTAGTTTAGCCTTAGACTTATCAAGGCATGGATGATGGTAGTTAGATCTTAACCTGAAACAAAGGATTTGGTAAGAGTACTCCTAGGCACTGTTGCCACCTGAAGATCCAGGTGCAGCAGAGGATCCAGGATCACCCCAAAGCTGCAAACCTAAGTGATAAGGGGAAGCTGAGCCCTGTTAATGATATGTGTGTGTGTGTCTGAGTCACATTTTCTGCCCATCACCATCACCTCTGTCTTACCTGGATTCAGTTTCAACTGATACACCCACATCCATCCCCAGCTGTAGCCCAGCACTGGAAAGGACTGATAGTGTGGGTCTAGGGTCAGAAGAAGGAGAGGTAGAGCCAGGTGTCATCATCACTCAGAATCTCCTCACAGTCTTACTCAGAGGCCTCATATACATGGAAGAGTGGCAAGATGGAGCCCTGGGAGACTTCCACAGCAAAAATCCTAAGGAGAGGATGGGCACTCACTCATCATCACTCTCTGGGACCTCCCTGCTAGGAAGGCGCAGAAGCTGTTTCAAGTGGCTCCATGAATACCTACCAAGCCATGAAAATGCTTTATTAGCAGCTCATGGTCAACTATCAGAGGCTACTGAAAGATCTCATGAGATCAGCAGGGCAAAGTTTTGCCCTGTCAATCTCCAGATGAAGATCACTGACCAGAGCCACAAGTACACCAGATTTACAAGTACCAAGGGAACTGATGATATCCAGATGCCCCTTGAGCTGTCAAGGGAACACCCATTCGATGACCTTCCCCAAAAAGAGGAGGTTAGAGACTGGATGGGGATTCAGGAGCAAGCAATAATTCCTTGAGTAAGGGACAGACAATTGCAGACTTAAGACTGTCAGTTCCTGCTCTCCCAAGGGGAAGTGTCGACAACCCCTGCAAGAACTGGCCCCGATCTCCCTGGGCAGGATTTTACTAGCCATGATGGACACCAATTACACCACTTCTCTTCTCTTCTCCCTGAGGTAACTTTGTTGAATGGAATATAGAATATTTATACTTAATATATTTTCCTATCCTATTTCAGTGTTATTTAACACGTGGGTTCTTTTATAACTTTGGACACAATCCTGCCTATGTTGATTGCATCTTGCCAAGTAGTGAATACCTTCAAGTTCAGGTGAGGTCAGTGGAATCATACATGATTAGCATGTCAAAGTACTGGACCCACATCTCTTCTCTTGCCTCCTTTTTTCCGTCTTCCTTTCTCTTCCATTTTAGTCTTCCTTCTTTATTCTTATTTCTGTTTCCTGTTTACTATGACCTTAAACCTAACTGAACTAGTTCAGTAAAATGAAAGATTAGCTGCTTTTATTTGACAAAAAAGAAAAAAAATGTTAACATAAATAAATAAAATTACTTTGGGCAAGTAATTTAATCTCCCTGCCTTTCTGATCCCCATCTTTATGATAAGAATGACAATACTTCTTTTGTGTCTTATCAGTTTAAATTATAAATTCTCCTGATCTACTCCAAACCTGTTTCCTGTGCCCGAAATAAAATCACAATATGTGTCATTGGAGGTATCTTATCATCAGCTCGAGCTCAGCATGGCTAAAATGGAGCTCTTAATCTTCTTCCTTCCACACAGCATCCCTTCTTTGTCTCTGTAGACAACACAACCTTCTTGCTTGTCATTAACTTTGATTTGGGCTACTTTTTATTCTTTCTGAATAATATCTCAAAAGTATACTTTTTTCCTATTCATCTGCACAGATAAAACTTGTGTCCACATGAAAACCTTCTATGCAATTAATTTGCAAATTATGTCTGTGATAGGAAAATCAAAGATAAGGAGCCCTTTCTGCCTGTCTTTCTTCTAGGGAAAAATGGAACGTGCACACATTTCCTCCATGATGACTTCATTTCATGGTAATGCACATAGATATGTTGAATATTGAATGACAGATGTGTTTAAGCTACACACAATTTTAACTGTATGCAGAATTAATACACCTTTACAAGTGACAAACCAGGCAATCCAAAATCATGAGTAAGTTCATGTCCCAATTGTGTTGTTTTTATGTTAGTCATAGCATGATAAAATTAATCTCAAATTGCATGTAGATAGAAGTTGCTAGAAGGATGAATTGCCTTGCCCCAGTCCCCTTTCCTCCCCTACTTCTATCCTTATTATCTGTACCACAGCTTCCTGCTTAAACAAATCCTTCATGTCTCCTTTCATCTGCCCCATGTTTTCTCTCCCTTCTGAATGCCATTCTTTTTCCTTCCACGGTGTCTCTTTTATTCCATATTTCCCTGGCCCCTCCCTTACTCTGCATACATTTCTCTGTCCAATTACTCTCACATCTCTTTGGCACACCTAGAAGCAGGATGATGCCATTTTTGGTGGAAGTGGCTTGACTTACTTTCTTACCACTGCAGGCGAATACATGTGGTGGCTAATTTGAAAAGGCTTGATATTGCTGCAGAAGACTATGAAATCTTTTTAAAATGAACAGAACTGTGAGACATGAATTAATATTAAGAAGATTGATAGTGCTACACTCAGCAATTTCCCAGTGGAAAAGATGTATGAAGATTAAAATGGAAAAAGTATTCTGTGATCTCCTTTATGTTTCACGCAGGAGAATAAGGAATAGTGTAAACCCTGCAAAACTCTATACAAAATCTTAAAATGCTCATTTAAACTAAAAAGACCCCCACACCTCCCAAGAATCTAAGGACTACTATAAGCTTTATCACTTTCTATTCCAATTTTAGTTTTCTCTCACAAAAATATATAGAAAAAAGGTTAAGTTATCAGAACAAGACACTGTATTAGACATGTTCTCCCTCTGGGAGGGCAACATGTGACAGATCTGTGGTCGCATTGCTTAAAGCACTAGTTAAAGTTGCCTAAATATTCATAGGATCACAGAGAAGTAGGGCTGGAAGGGATCTCCAAAAGTTATCTAGTCAAAACCCCTGCCTCAGGCAGGAACATCTCTAGCCAAACCATCCTATACAAACCATAATCTAAACTGTACATAAGATTGCCACCAACCCTGAGAACACAGACCTAGCACCCTAACCGGCCACAGGTAAACCGGGGGAACCACAGCAGCCAATGTCCTGCTTCTATGAAATGTCAATATATGTTCAAGAGATCCTGGGGAAAGGGCCATGCCCCCCACTACTGAGGAAGGCAAGTCTGTACCAATCTGACCATGGGATAAAATTCCTTTTTGACCCCAGATATGGTGAACAGTCTGACACTAAGTGGAGAGGCAAGACCTTCTAGCCAGAACCCTCTGGTCTGGGTCTCAGCAGGAGCATTCACATGCCCCAGTCAAAGTCCCTAGCCATGGGCTGTACCCAATGTCTCTTAGGAATGCTTAAAAACACCTTTACACATGTAGCAGAAAGGGGCAGGTGGTTTCAACCAGCAAAGCTCAAAAGCATAGGAAATATCCATCATACAACATATGCAGAGCTATACCTAGATAGTGCCTGTCCAACCTCTTCTTCAAAGCCTCTAGTGATGGGGAGTTCACAGTTTTCCTAGGAGGTTTATTCCATTGCCTAACTATTCTATCACCAAGGAAGTTTTTTTCCAGATATTCAACTTAAATTTACTTTGCTGCAGCTTCAAGCCATTGGTTCGCATCCTCCTCTCTGCAGCAAGAGAGAAAAGGTGCTTTCTGTCTTCTTTATGGCAGCCCTTCAGGTATCTGAAGACAGCTACAATGTCCTCTTAAGCACCTTTTCCACAAGCTGAGCATGCCAAGCTCCTTCAGCCTCTCCTTATATGACTTCCCTCCCGAACCCTTGATGAACTTTGTTGCCTGCCTCTGGACTCTCTCTTACTTCTCCACATTCTTTTTAAACTGTGGAACCCAGAACCAGACACGATACTCCAGATGAGGCTTAACCAATGCTGAGTAGAGAGGCACTATCACCTTCCATGCCTTGCACCTAGTGCTTCTATCAATGCATCCCAAAACCGCATTCACCTTTTGTGCAGCTACATCACACTGCAGATTCATATTAAGTCTATGACCAACCAAGACTTTCAAGTGTTTTGCCATAGTGCTCCCATTCAGCCAGGTGTCACCCATTTTATATTTGTGTTTTTGATTATTCCTCCCAAGGTGTAGCACCTTGCATTTTTCTGCAATGAGCTTCATTCTGTTAGCTCTAGTAAAGGGGTTGGCAATGTTTTTGGGCAGAGTGCCAAAATCCCCACAATCTCAACTTGTAAGATGGCATGCCAGAGGCAGACAGTGGGGAAGCCATGAGAGGCCTGATACTTGTGGCAGTACAACCCCATCCTCTTTCCCACTGTCTTCCCTAAAGCATGTGTGCCAAGCAAAATGCCTTTGCGTGTCATGGTACCCATGCTGGGAAGTTGTCTACATCTTCTTTAGTACAACTTTCCAATCTGTCAAGATCCTTGTGAATTATACTTGCATCCTCCTGTTATGGTGATGAGCCTGGTTTAAGTGCTTGAATAAATGTTTGAAGCAAAATGCATGGTAAGGGCAGAAATTTTAGTGTTTTCAGTGTCTTTTCATGGCTTCAGATCCCTGCAGTGCAAGCATGGACTGCTGTCTGGTCCTTGTACAGACTGGGTGTGGCAGGACACTGTTGGTGCTTGCCACTTTAAGGGCAGTCAGGCAGCTACCGGGTGCCTGATGGTGACAGGCATTTTGAGAACCTAGCATCAAAGGCTGCAGTTTGCTGCTGCCAGACCAGGCAGAAACATCACTTGGCTGAGCTGCAGTAGGAATGACCAGGAGGCAAGGGCAAGAGCTGATCTTGATGTCTAGGAGGATCTTGGTCCTGGGCATGACCTAAAACTGCACCCTGCCAGGAGTGGGTGGTCTGGTGGGGCTTCTGGTGGTGTGGGAACCCCTAGGAATTACCAGGCAAGTTACCACCCCGGTGAAAGGCAGGTTGGGATACCTTAATAACCCAAGAGCTCACATCCCTGGTGGATGAGATTGAGCAAGGGGCGGTCCAAGCTCAACGTGGAGCAATGAGGCAGGGCCAAGGTTGGTGTAGGGACCTGTGGCAGTGCCCAGACTCTGCGGTGGAGGTCTGAGGCTGCTTATAGGAGCCAGTGTGAAGCTCCAGGGGAGTGGGGCCCTGAGCCTTGGGGAGCTAGTAAGGAAGCTTTTGGGGCCAGGGATAAGGGGATTGCCCAGGGAGGACTTGGGGACAGGGCTTGGAGCCTTGATCCCAGAAAAGGGGTTGGAGCCCCGAGAGTGTGTGTGTGGGGTTGGAGCCCAGTGTGTGGGTACAGGACCTGGTGTATATGTGTGTACTGAGTAAACCCAGTATGAGGGTGCCTGGGCCAGGAGCTCCAGTGGGGAGTGAGAGTCCTGGTAGGACTCCAGAGCTTAGGTCCCAGTGCTAGCTAGCTGGAGAGAACACCTGTGAGGCTTGGGTTGTGGTGTAGAGAAGGAATGGAGCCACAGATAGTTCCCCCTGGCATCGGGGAGGGAAAATGGGCAGCCTCCTGCTTAATTAACACCATAATTATGTATCAACAAGGCATGGCAGGAGAGAGAGGTAGGTGGTTAGCCCAGAAACAGATGGGCGGCCCACTGGTTACACTGGGGGAGAAATACTTTACTTATTGACCATGGATGATCTCTGGTAAAATGGCTGGTCATATGCTGCCGGCATCTACTCATTTCTGATTGCTCTATAGCATTAAACACAACTATAAACATATTAAATATAATCCTGACATTACTTTCCATGTAAACAATTAGTCCCAGATATTTTACACTATCCTAATTGAGAAAGGAGGGGAGACAGGGGCTCATGAATGAGAGAGGGAGAAGTTCATGCCATGCATTCATGCCAAACTCTGGCACAAAAGATAAAGAAGTACAATACAGCTAAGTTAACAATCCATTTGATTATCCATTTGCCTCTTGCTTGGAAAATAGTTTCAATGGACTGAGAACAGTATAAGCCAAAACAAATAAATATAACTGGCAGAGTATGCATTAGATAAGAAATCAGAAAACTAAGGCGGTATAAATGAAAAATGGGTAGTGATAAGATGAAAATAGAAAACAGGAATAGAAAAGTCACTAAGATGCTCAGAAATGGCCACACACGGGCTCACTGGAGGACTAATGACTTTGATAAAAATATAGACTAGCAAAATGTGTGTGCTTTTCAAGAAGGGTATTCTTTTTTTGCCTCTCATCCTTAATCTACCTATTTGTGGGTTTAAAATGTATGTTAACATGAAAAATCATTACAGTGATCCTGGCAAGAAAAAAATCAGTATTCTGCAGCATAATGAAAACAATAAAAGGCAGAACTTAAAAAGGGCGAAGTGACTTTACTTATATGAGTGAATACACAAATCAGGAGGGTGAATGAACTGGCAACAAGAAGATTATATATTAGTGCCCTATCTAGTGATAGTCATGCATGGAAAGAACACTAGTTTCACATTAAAGTCATTGTTGCTGTCATCATTATTATTATTGTAAGCATCTAGGAGAGCCCCAATTACAGTCCAGACCCTTCTCAGCTAAGGACAAAAGGTGGTCCCAGAAAAGCTTACAGTATAATACAAAAGACAACGGATAAATTAGAATGAGCATCTGATGTACACATACAACAGAGATTAAGATGGAATTAAGTATTTCAGGTCACTGCTAGGAGATGATCAAAGTCTACCTATGTTCCTGACCTGTTAGCTGTCCATAGAGCACACCTAACTGATGGAACAGTTCATCTTGAACATGATTGTGTCCTCAGTTTCCCAGTGGTTTAGGGGTTAAAGCACTCACACAAGAAATAGGAGTCCTGGGTCATAGAGCCAATGCTGCCTGAAGCGATTTGAACCCACCTCTACCATTTTGTAAGATGGCTAGTTGCCAGGGTGCCAGCACTCTGTTGAAAAGTATTCACTTTTGTGGCCACTCTAGATTGTGTAAGATCCCAGGTTTAGGCACCCAGGGATCTTTTCAGAACAAAATGAAGATACCTTATTGTAAATGCATCTGGGACAGGAATGCTGTGACACAGGGGCTCAAAAGTAGTCTCCTCCAAATCCGTCTTACACAGCTGCATGAGATCCAGGATTTCTGTCTGTAAATGACTGGACAGTCCGTAAAAAAAAAAAAAAAAAGTAAAAAAAATGGCTAAAAGTGTTTGTTCGTAAACACTTCCACTCCTGCTTCCCACTGGGATCTTCTGGTGTTTCTGGAAATGCTTCGGGTCCCGTGTGTGTGTGAGGGAGGAAACTGCCTTGGTTTCTCTTGAAGGAGTGGGGGAGCAGGTGAGGGTGTCATGAGCATTGGGGTGGGGCTTGGATTATCCCCATCCTGTGCTCCAAGTTCCCCTCTCTTGTGGTACATGAGTTCCCCACTTTCCACTGCCCCTCCCTTTTCACTCCCACTCAAGCCTTCTGCATGGAGAGATTTGCAGCAGCAATGGGGAGGGGAAGATCAGGCTCTTTGCTGCTCAAATCAGCATTAATTTAATTATATTTCAATTTTTTTAAAGTCTCTGGCTTCCAGTGACATAGGGAAAGGGATTAAAGTACCTTGTGCATATAAACTATACAAATAACTTGTGTATGTTCATACTTTTCAGTCCCTTGATAATATGTAAAAATGTCAGTAGAAAGGTTTTGTTGTCTATAAAAAAAATCTGCAGATTATCAGTAAAAAAAAAAATTATTGGATTGGCCACCCTATGAGAGCTTCTCATTATAACAGTCTAAGCACCCCTTGTACTCTAGAAAACATAAACATTATTCAGTCTTGTGCCCAGGAGGACGATACTGCTGTGAATGCTGGAATGAGGAAGGGTTGGTGCAATGTAGAAAGTGATTTGTTTCATTAATAGGTGGGACAGACTGCTTGAACTATGACTGACAAGCTCTGGAACAGACTGGCCACATCCACATGAGATGTTGACTGCACAGTCTTTATAAACAAGTACTAAATGACTGAGCAGTAACCGGAATTACTGCACAGTAGCGTCACCGAATGGCTTTTTCTTGACACTGAGTGTGCAGTAGTGTCACGTCATGCTTACTGCCATGTGATGCTACTGTGCAGTAGTCATGGGCTACTGAGCAGTCAGAGACTTGTGTTGACGTGGCCACTGTGTCCCAAGGTCTTCCTAGTACTCCCTTCTGGGATCTGTACTTCCCTACACACATGGCTTCTCTACAGAATATACACATCCCTGCAATATTATTCATATGCACTCATATCTGACATATATGCATAATTTTTACTGTACTTCCAAAATAATGAAATTGGAATATCAAATAAGCAAGCTGCAGAATTCATTTTGCTGGCTATTGTGCAGTCAATTAGATGCAAAACACAACAAAACCGCTCACTGCAAAAGCTAGGTACTATATATATTTTTTTCTGTTTAATCCTTGGTTTCAGTATCTACACTGAAACCAAATATAAAGATATGTTAAATTAAAAAAAAAAAGGTAAAGAACAAGCCAGTTGCAATCTTTGTCACACCAGTTTTGTCCTTAGCAGGTATCCATTCTAATAAATTAATCCAAACTTGTGCAGCACACAGAAGGCTTGATGTGGGAAGCTGAAGTTCTGTAGAATAGTGTACAAAGTATAACAGCAGCAGTGAATTCCTAATGCTGTGAGGAAGACACCTGGATTTCTTAAAGTGATAGTAAAGTGATAGCCATGAAAAGAAAAAGGGGGACTGAAATATACACAATTTCTAAAAGGGAACAGTCTCCAAAATCTGGCTCATGGGTCATGGGATCATTGATGAAGCACTTGTTTAGGGTAAGAAAAGACCTGATTCTCCAGCTGGTGCTGACTCATTTTCTTTGTTTCCAACTGCAAAACTGCATTAAAAGAAGACAAAAATACAGAAAACATTTTCCTAACATTACTATTACTTTACTAGAGGAGCTATTAAGATGTGGTCCACACCATCAAAAAATTTTGAATTTATGTAAGAAAAGGGGAGGGACTTGGAAGAGCCATGATCATTTTGTTGGGTAGAAAAAACATTTTCATAATAAGGTCAATTGGTTAGTGCTTTGACTGATACTGCATAATTGACAATTTGCTTGTTAGTCTAATCAGAATGTGACTGGATGGTGCTGAAAAACATGAAAGATGGGGTTCTGAACTCTGGTTGAAGCATGTAATTGTTGATGCAAGCATGTATAATTAATTATATTGTAATATTATTATTCGTTGGAAGAGCCATAAAAACTGGCTAAAATAACCTTGAGGGGAAAAAAATACTTTTTAAAAGCAAGCACAAGATATTTTATCATGAGCGTATCTACATGAGTTGCCTAATGCGCAGCACACTAATTATATTGTGCATTAGCACATCATGGCAAAAACTGTGCTAACATGCTAATGAGCAGTAGAATTAGCCTATTGCACATTAAGCATCATGAAAAGACCATGCACTGGCACTGTGCAGTAGTGCTGGCTACTGCACAATTAGTTAGTAACTGACATTAGTGATACTAAACTTAATGTGCAGTAGCAATGGTGCATTAATGCATGTGTAGATGTGCCCCATGAGAAGCTAGGGAGATGCCATAGAGACTATAGCTAACAGATGAAAGTTTTTGCCAGGCAAGTCATTCAACCATTAATATACTAGAGGACAAAGAAACTAAGAGTAATGTAAGAGTATATTTCCATTTCAGTATTCTATCTCCAATGCTAGCCAATACAAGATGTTTCAAAAGGACATGAAAGAAATGCCAAAATAGATATCTATGGAATAGTCTGGACATATAAGAAATCCTTCTCCTAAGCCTGAAGCTTATTCAAACTAAGCTGTATTCTTCAGACTGCAGTGAGAGTAAGGCAATTTCACAGGAAATTCTTGCAAAAAATGTCGGGTGTTTTCTTCTTCCAGTTGGTTGGGTTGCAAATGCAGCTGGAACAACCTGTCTCAATATATATTGGCACTTTTATTTCCAGAGAGAACCTGATGGAGAAAAGAAAAAAAAGATAACCCCTTGCAAGTGTGATTTTGTGCAAAATGTATTCGATTTAGTTTTGGATCTGTTTCAGATTTTCTTTCATTTGTGCCAGTATTCTGGTCCTTATAGATTTAGAATAATAATACATCTGCCATTTTAATATTGTGGCTTTTCAAAATACGTATTTTCTGGAAATCTCAACAAAGTTTTACACACTCTGAAAGTACTTTCTATGGATTCATATGTTTGACTATCTAGAATAGTAAAGCTTCCTCACTAATTGTGCTGCATTGCACAATTTACCATTCATACTTAAAAAATCTGGTCCCATGTCCTCTTAAGCTTCTTTTGGCCTAAGTAGATTGAAGCACTGTTTTGACCCTTGACTTCTGTGGCATATTTTCTGGCCAGGGACTCTCTCTCTAGAAATTTGACCCCACTGCCCTCACTCCCAGGAACTGTATGGATCCAGCATTCCATTAATTTAAGCATATCTTTTTTCAAAACCCCAAACTTGTAGGTGTTTTGAGTTTACAGTTTAACTCTAAAGGGACATGAGATTTTTTGTGGCATATATCACACACACAGACTAAATACAAGACTCTAAAATCCTTTTTCTCTTCACCTAGTACAAGAAATGCACTAATTAAAACATGAATGATGTGTGCCCCAGAGGCTGGGGGGACAAGGTGACCGCCCACAGGTGGCGGCGGTGTTGGGGGTGTGGCTGCGGCAAGTGGGGAGTTCCCGCAGATGGCTGCAGTGGTGTTGGCGGCAGGGGGGTGGGGTGGGAAGTTCCAACCGGCAGTTGGTGACCACCCACAGACGCCACCAGAAGCATCAGCAGTAGCCAGCAGTGATCAGTGACTGCCCGCAGATGCTACTGGTGGTGTTGGTGGTGGGGGGAAGGTCCGCAACCGTCCACAAGTGCCGCCAGCAGTGTCGCTGGCCCTTGACTCAGGGGTGCATTGCCAATCTCAGGGGGTGCACATGCACTTGTGTGCACCCCCCTACGCATCACCAGTTAATCAAAACAAAATAATAAACTTTGTATGCATTTTTTCACTTTAGTTTCCTAGACAATCTGAACCAGTTAGGGTTGTTGGGAGCTGGATATCCTGATATGACTAGAGCCCCAGCCTACAGCTCATAGCTTGCCTTCTGAATCGTGGTCAGATTGCTTGAAACTTCTTCAAAACCTCACAGAGGTTTTGCTGCCAAATTTAGGTTTGAAATCTTTTTTGGAAGTGATTTGCTATGTACTCACTGTCTAGAAATACATAGTCATTCTCATACTGTTTGTTATTTTGGCTTTCAACTGAGCTTGAAATCAAGAAGTGAAAAAGGTTAAATTAACTCTCTTGAATCTTATTGATGATCTAGTTTAAATTCTAGGTAAAGATTCAACTCATTATTTCCTTTATGCAAAATTATTCAGCCACTACTCATATGTTTTTATTGCCCCTTCTGGGAGGAATTCTTCTTAGACAATAAAATCCCTCTTATAAATTATATGTTTTGCATAACTGAAACTTTTGCAATACCTTAGTCAATAACACCATAAAGACCCCATCACAATGATGTATTTAGAGCACATTTGTAATTATCAGAATATATTATGTTGTCAATATATATTAGGCTTGATTTACCTCTTAAATGACCATCTATTTCTGCCCTTGGTCTCTTCACCACATGTGCTTTGGAAATGCAGATTCTGGTGTGTGAGAAAGGGTTCCAACAGGGCTTTGATAATCTTGGCAAGGTCCCACATACAGTAAAGAAATGCATTGGTGTCATTTTAAGTTAATTTAACCTATTTTTTATCTAGTTCCACCAAATTAAAACAAAATACTGAAGTCTCTTGCCGTATTCTCTTCATACAGCTGAATGACCTTTAAACAATACTGACAGGGAAAGTCTAGTTCTCCTTGCCTGATGTTTTCATAAAAGAACACCTTTTTTTTTCAGCAATCCAAAAGGGACCAGGGAATGGAACCAGAAAAGGACTTTAGTACTTAAAGTAGAAGTTAGGTAAGATTCGGATACTTAAATGCAAGACTTAGATTCTTTAACCCTCCTCTAAGCTACCACCTAATCCTGTAAGTGCCTCAACTCCACATTTTTGAATGAAAAGTTTCCCAAGCACACAGAGTTGGACTTCTGTGCATTCACACAGAATGCAAAGAACTGCTTTATTCTCCACAGTTCTGAGAAATTTAGCATTTACGTTATACATAAGCCTCAATGGGATTCACAAGCTAAGCCTGTTCCTCCACTATCTTGCCTGAGGGGCTCAGTTTGATACGCATTCCCAGAGCAAACCTACTGGATTGGGATCTGTATATAATATAGCAGTAGCTGTTGTTTCCTTCAAAATACAGTTCAAAATGGAACCAGCAGATTCCACCTTCAATATTTTATCTAATATTACAATGATGATTAGAGCACTGGTTCTCAATTTTTTTTTGTACCGGGACCCATTTGTAAAGATCGATGGCCAGTCCTGACCCACAGCCCCCTGGCCCTGCTGGTGCCCAAACTCCTGACCAACAGTCTCCTGACCCCCCCCAGGCCATGCTGGTACCCCTCAATTCCAGCCTGCAGCCCCCAGCCCCCCCAACCTTGCCAGAGGGGGCCCCCAGCTGCCTCTGTCCTGCTTGGGCTGGAACGTGGTTGCTGCAGTGGCTCTGGCTTATACAGGTGGCCCTGTAGTGAGTCTGGCCTCCCTGGAGGGAGGAGGAGGGGAGGCCTGTGGCATTCCCCTGCTCTGGGCTGGGGCTGCCCTGCTGCACCAGCCAGCTTGGTCATGGCCCCTTTCCACCGCCCCCCCCCCCACAGTGAGCAGTATCTCCTGGCCATTCCACCCCTGCGAGTATGGGCACTGACCCTAGCGCTGCTGACCCAGCTCCCTCGCACCTCCTCTTGCACTGAAGGGGCAGATGCCTTCCCCCCTACTCAGCCCTGCCCTGATGCAACCTCAGTGTCCAGTCACCTTCCCCTAGCACTGGCAGGCATCTGCCCCACCCCCTTCACCCCCCCATCCCCTCCACACACACACCCAGACCCCCAGCCCTGGACCTCCAGCCCCAACATCTCATAAACTTACCTGCATCCAGCTACTGGGGTTGCTCCCATGACTCTGCCTGGCTGCATGCCAGTCACATGCATGTGCACGCACAGATGCACGTGCGCCTGCTGCTTCCAAATGCCCCAAGCAGCTTCTTGTAGGCTGGAATGCTGCCAGCCTGCAAGGGGAAATTCATGCTTTCCCACATTTTTCTTGGACTTGCTTGCAACCCTTTCAAATATTCTTGCAACCCACTTTTGTGTTGTGACCTACGGGTTCAGAAACATTGGATTAGACCACACATCCAGGATAGAGGGGACCTGGGTTCATTGTTTTCATTCAACCCAAAGCCTATAAGAGTTCCCTAGCCACTTAGGCTACAGGCTAGAGTGGGAGAGAGGACAGTATTCTCACTCCCTCCTGTTGAAGGAGTTCTATTTTGCATGGTTTAATTAAATATTTGTTGAGCCAAAGAGACAGACTGCTCAAGAACATGACTTTTTACTTTAGTGATTAGGGCAGTCACCAGGAATGAATATCTCCTCCCATATGTATTATCTAATTAGAAAAAGCTAGAAAGTCATGATTACCTTTATGCTCTTTCTTTGTCCAGTGAGTAATTAAGTATTCAGTGGAACAGCCTCAACAAGAGAGAGTAAGAATGTCTTTCCCATCATCTCCGCCACCACTAGACAGTGTCTGGTGGTTGGAGTACTGGTGATTAGGGAGATATGGTTGGAATGATCTTAAATAAAGGGAGGAATTAGTCCCAGATTTGCTCTGTGGAAAGTGAATGCCACAGAGAGGGTTGGGTGGGAGTAGATACTTGTCTGAAATTGTTTTGAATGAAAATGGAAGGAATTAGTTCTTTATGTGTGGAGCCCTCTTGGGTAGTCATGTTCTGAGAATGCTTTCTAGATTGGGTCCTCAGTTGAAATTAATGGAAGAATGTCTAGTTTGTGAATTCCTGTGTAGTTTAGACATGAAGTAGGCTCTGATCTGCACAATGATTTAAAAACTAATGCCCATCTGGGCTTACCCAGAAGCAGAACTTCAGGCCACTGAGGAACTTTACCAATGAAAATATCAGCATATATTAACTGCATGCACCTCAGCTCAGTATGGACAGTGAATGGACTTAGGTGCCTAAGTTCAACCTATGGCCCACTTCCAGCATTTACGTTCTTGTATATCCTTCTGTGCCTAAGCATCTCAACTGGTAGGAAGGCCAACATCTTCCTCTATACCAATGCTACATTCCAAGTGCAGAAACATTGCTGGGGTTTCACCCTCAAGCCCTAGCAGCAACTTTGACTCTGTCACAGTGGTGCATTGGCCAGGAAATATTGACCAGATGGCCATGCATGGGCGCAAGCAGTGGGTTGCATGTGGGGTACGTAGACCCCGAGCCCCATTTAAGGGGGGAGGAGTGTGGCAGTGCACTGTGTGTGCCTGCCACTTGCAACCAGAGGGTTGCGTGTGGGGTGCATAGACCCCGAGCCCCATTAAGGGGGGAGGTGTGTGGCAGTGCACTGTGTGTGCCTGCCACTTGCAACCAGTGGGTTGCGTAGCCCTGGTGTGAGGGTGTGGTAGAGTGAGAGGCCCCAGTGTGAAGGGGGCCAGTGACGAGGAGCCCGAGAGAGGCCGTACATCGAGCCCGGTAGAAGGCCAGCACAACAATAGGCCTCGAGGGGGCAGGGTCCTGTGGTGGTCAGCCCGAAGGGGAGAGTACCCTCGACTGGCCCAAGCTGGGGCCAGGACCATGAGGGTCAAAAGGGCCAGGGGCCCACTGCGAGGGACACCCAAGAGCCCGGGGCCTGGGGTCCCAACTGGCCTTGAGGTGGGCCAGGGCAAGAGGCCAAAGGTTCCGGGGGAACCGCACCCGAGAGGGGAAAATAGCTTCGGGAGAAGGAACAGCAGGACGGTGAGCCCAGTTGAGAGGATACCAGTGCGTGGGGCCTAAAAGACCGGAGGCTCGAGAACATGGGGAGCCCCAGTGTGAGGGGGCAGTGATGAGAGGCCCCAGCGAGGGGGCGGTTATGGTTTAAGGAGGGGAGGTGTGTGGCAGAGCACAGGGTGTCTCTGCCACTTTAAGGGCCTGGAGCTGGCAGCCTCCAGGTGCCTGATTAGGGCAGCCATTTTGAGGCCTATATGAACAAGGCAGTTTGGTTGCAGGAGGCCAGGCAGCAACATTGCCTGGCTGTAGGGCTGCTGTGAACAACCTGGAGGTAAGGGGGAGCTGCAAGGGGTTGGCAGGAGACTCCTGGTCCTGGTCCTGGGCATGACCTGAAACTGCACCCTGTCGGGAGTGGGTGGTCTGGTGGGGCTCTCAGTGGCACGGGAGCCCCCAGAAAATACTAGGCCAGTGATCACCCCGGTGAAAGGCAGGTCAGGGCGCCTTAACCCCTAGCTCCCACCACCACGGGGTGGGTTACCCATGTATTTGTTGGGGGGCCCAGATAGGTCACTGTTGTGAGGGGCCCAGAGAGGGCGGACCCCGAGAGTGGCAGTGATGTGGGCGTGGTGCTGCAGTTGCCCCCTAGAGGACGGGGAGTAGTGGCACGGTGAGGCCCGGAGATAGAGTGAGCGGCTAGAGAGACCCAGCCCGAAGGGGAGAGTACCCTCGACTGGCCCATGCTGGGGCCAGGACCAGAGAGGGTCAAAAGGGCCGGGGGCCCACCGCGAGGGACACCGAAGAGCCGGGGGCCTGGGGTCCCGACTGGCCTGGAGGTGGGCCAGGGCAAGAGGCCGAAGGTTCCGGGGGAACCACACCCGAGAGGGGAACATGGCTTTGGGGGGGCTAGGTAGCCCGGATGATGGCGGAGTGGCCGCCTGAGAGGAAGGATCAGAGAGGGGTCCTGTTAGGACGATTCTGGGGCCCAGTATGGGGCCGGTGATTAGGAACACCATGATGCCATCTGCGAGGCTTGGGCTGCGGTATTAGGGGAGCTCGGAGCTGCAGAGCGCCCCTTGGCATCGGGGTATTACAATGGGCAGCCTCCCGCTTAATTGACATCGATATATGAATCAATTATCATCAAAGGCATGGCGGGCGAGATGAGTGGGCGGTTGCCCAGAGACAGGTGGGCGGGCCACGAAGAGCTCGGCCCTGAGTAGGCCTGCTGTCACGGTGACAGGCGGGCGGGCCACAGAGTTCGGCCCCGGGAGGCCCCCTGTCACAGACTCCATAGAATCTCTTCCAACTGCATCAATTGGCCAGATGAGTCATGAATGGGACAAACATCATGGAACCTACATTCTGTCATAGGCATTTACATTGTGTAAATGCAGTGTGTATATTACATATACACTGCATTCTTTCTTGACAAAGATAAGGTATGAGCCAAATCCATAACGAGAACAGCTTCATCAACTTTGGTGGGTTTGTAACAAGAATTGTTTAAACTTTTTTTTTTTTTTCTAGGAAAAGCCTATGCTCTGTGACCATTACATTTGTAACAGGCCCATTTTTATTTTTATACCTGCACTCATTTAGATTCAATTTTGATATTCTAGTAAAAGTTTTTGTCTATTTTCCATTATATTCAAATTTCCTTCATGTTCTCTGCTAGATATTTTCCTATACTATTACAGTGACATTTTTGTCTTTGCTCCAACTGGTATAATTCTGTTCTCTGATATTATCATCATTTCTACTATACCTTTGAGCTGTCCTCTTAAAACAGTGATTCTGCAACTGTCATCTGATCTGAAACTCTGTACTACATAAATCACACTCCATTTTCATTTTTCTGCTTAACTGTATTAGATCTTGTACCTTTTTTTCTATCTATTGTGCCTTGTCTATGTAATGATAAGTTTATAGGTCGTAACCAAAATCTTCCTATGCTTTTATGCAAATTTCAATAGCTAAAAATGTTTAAGTTGAGAGACCTTTTCCTGATGAATTCCTTCATTCTGTTATGCACATTAATTGACTTTTATGCAATGTCTAAATTCACACAATCACACTTCAATAGCATCTCAGTTGGCACTCCTCTTCATAGTTTTAGGAAAGACTGAATATTAGTAGGTTAGTTGACTGTCATCCTTAGAAGCAATGCCTCTAGGAGTAGCTGGAGAGATGGAGGTAAGAAGATTCAGTACTGTTACATATGCAGCGCCTGTTCTGTGAATAAGAAAAGGTGTCACGATGACCTCTTCTACCGGCAGAAAATTACATTTACCACCTCACTTACATGCACAAACAGATTTGATAGATTGTATAATCCTTCCTGCCAAAGCATCCTGAGATCAGCAGCTGTAGAAAACCAGCAATTCATTAATAAACAAGTCTTTACAAACCTTTTAAATCTTCACTTTAGGGATAGTGATAGAAAGCTGGTGGTGGTAGAAAAAGTGAAACAAGACCATGTCTCTTGTAATATTTTATTATCATTTTCTATTATTCTTTAGAAAGCCAACAAGGTAAAGACCTTAAAGATTTATATAGACAAAAGTCTTAACTCCCTAATCCTTTTAATTTAATGCAGCTATTTATACCGGTGGAAAGTTGATATACAAAAATGGCATTATTTTCATTTAACTGTGCTGTCTCCCCACTATGTATTGGTTTTGCATAGATATAAGTGCCTAACCTGGGGGCATAACAGAGAATTGAGCCTAACTAAGGAAACTCGCTATCTAAAAATAGACATCATGCAGACAAACGGGAAAAAATGTTATGAAAAGCAGCATGACTGAACAAAGGTCGTTGTCAGCCTCCCTGTCCTGAAGCAACCATCTCTAGGGCAGATAGAATAGTGAATCTGCAATCTACAATCTAAATGAATAAATAGTAAATGTTAATGAATAATAATATTTAATAATAATGCTTGACATCTCTGTTGAGGTTACCAACGAGAGGCAATTAGCTGAGCAATAAGGATAATATTTTGAGTAATTATGTTGCCCAGAAATATCATGAAAACTGATAGCTTGTGGAGATTGTTGATGATATTCAGCTGGTCTTGAACAGTACTATAAGCAGTTAAAGTTAGCTTCTAATGCTCATCAAGCAATTTTACTCATAAACTTATTCTAGTGTCTGAAAACACTTAGAAAACCTGAGAGCACATAAGAAATGATAAGAGCCATGTGGTACCGACTGCAAGGATGTCTGTGATAGCAGGGAAGCAGAAATGAACAAAAGGAAAAGCTACAATTTGAGCTGAGAGTTAGAATACAAAGAAATTTAGTGAATGCTATCACTTTTCAAAGGTTGGAAAGTCATGTATTCAACTTCAGCTCCAGAATTCAGATATACAGTCTATCCTGAGAAAACTGGATATATTAATTGATCCCAGCTGGGGTTGAATGGAGAGCCAAAGAAAGCATAGAAGTAGGACTTTCTTCAACAGCATTGAAATCTGTTCATCTTTCATTTTGGTACACAGATCATTTTCTCAACCAAACCTGTTTTTTTTTTTTCTGAAATATAACTCCTTTTAAAAATAGTAAAAAACTGTCAGCAAACTGTGACCAGTATATGAATATTCAGTAAACATCCCGATGAAGTTCAATATTGCAGCATTAACACTGGGCCTGAGTCGCATAGATTTATTCCTCACTCCTGCCTGGATGACCTAACCCCTTTCAGAAGCAAATGAACACAGTGCATGGCTGTTTCTTAGCCTCAAGTCTTGTGGAAGCAAATTGTAAGGGAGGAGGGGAGCTTGAAATGGTGCTGGATATGGATTTGGGCCTTGTAGCATGTTACACCTAATATATACTAAATGCGCTTAAAAATGAGCGTTGGTGCATTCAAGCAGTAAAATGCGTGCTAAATGTGATTGTATAGTAGCGAAGTTAGGACTTTTAAGGGGAGGAGTCTCTCTAAATTGTATTAAATAAATACACATGTTGATTTCTATTCAGCAAAACACTGATAAATGTGACCAGGATCCTGCAAATGCTTACCTCCATTTTTTATTTTAACAAACTATCATTTGTATTCAGCAAAACACTTTAAGCATGTGCTTTGTGAGACTTGAGCTTACACTTAGGGGATTTACTGGGTCAGGATGATAATGCAAAATGTTAAGAATGGGCATATGTCTAAAGTAAATGATAAAATGCCCATTCTACTGCACACTTCTGTTCTGAGAAAATTAGAAACCGAGGTTACATACAAATGTTCTCTGGACTTAGTCTAGGTTTTGGTGGCTAGTTTTGGTTACTTTAAGCTGCTTAAACCTAGACTGGGAGCAGTGTGTACAGACATTTGCTGTTGCAGGGAGTGGAATGGGAAGCCTTAGGTAAGTAACTTGAGGTGGGGAAAGGGGCTGGTGGAATCAGGGGTTGCTGGCAGGTCTGCAGGGGTTGCTGGTGAGCCTAAAGGGTAGTTTGATGGGTCTGGGAGGGGGCAGGGAAATGGTCTGGCAAGTGGGGGCAGGGGACTAAAAATAGCTCAGTCAGAGTTGGGGGTAGGAACAGTACAGCTCCTGGGATGAGGCAAGTGGCTGGGCTTTCCCAGACTTGGGGCTGTGCTGCGAATGTGTGTAGGCATGTGCTAGATCAGGTGAGTCCCTTTGTAGCTCATAGGATCATAGGAAGGTAGGGCTAGAAGGGGCCTCACAAGGTCATCTAGTCCAGCCCCCTGCTCAAGGCAGGACCATCCCAGGCAAGTGTCTTTCCAACCTGCTCTTGAAAATCTCCAGGGATGGAGAGTCCACAGCTTCTGCAGACAGTCTGTTCCAATGCCTGACCACTGTCATAGTCATAAAGTTCCTTCTAACCTCCAGCCTAAATTTCCCATGCTGCAGCCTGAGTCTATTGCTCCTAGTCCTGTCTCTTACAGCCAGGACCCTTTCAGGACCCTTTCCAAACTGTGCACTTCTTTCTTGAAGCATGAGGCTCAAAACTGGACACAGTACTCCAAGTTATGCCTCTGCAGAGCAGGAAAGGGAGGAAGGATCACTTCCCTTGATTTGTAAGTGCCACTCTCATTAATACAACCCATTATGCTGTTGACTTTTTTTTTTTTTTTTTTTTTTTTTTTTTTTGGAACAAGAGGACACTGGTGGCTCACATTCAATTTATAGAACCCTAGTTCCTTTTCTACAGTACTGCAACCAAGCCAGTCATTCCACAGTTTGTACTGGTGCCTATGGTTATTCTATTCCAAAGGCAGGACTTTGCACTTGTCCTTAAATCTCATCTGGTTGACTGGACCATTTCTCCAATTTCTCCAGGTCATTTTGGATCATAGCCCTGCCCTCTGGAATGTCCACAGTTGCACCCAATTTGGTGTCATCTGATCAGCTTATCCTTTTCTTGATTTAAATTCATACAGCAGTTTCCAGTCTGTGGTATGCGTACTACCAGTAATACGCAGATAACCTGTCAGTGGTACGTGTTAACAAATGTATTATAATTACTTTATATAACACAAATTTGCTGGTGGTACTTAAGGTTGTATTGTTTTAAATTGGTGATGAACAATTTGTCAGAGTTTGGGGACCACTACATTAGCACATTTCTACAGCTGAACTAACTTAAGTTAGAAGCACCATTTTTGGCCAATTTAAACCCTGTGAATGCCTGCACAAGTGGGCATTTAGATTGGCCTAAACCTAGTTAGGGTGATCTAAATGTAATGCTCGTATGAACCCAGAGGTGGTAATATAAAACAAAAGGATTTTGGCAGTTGTAGTCTATATTCTCTTCTTGGAAAAAGGGAAAAAGAAAAACATAAAAAATGGCAGAGAAAAAGTGTTTCATTTTTGATATAAAAAGAGTATGAAACAATATTTTTCCACTCTTTTCCCATTAACTATCTGACAGAACAGCTGGAGTTTCAATAAACATACTCCAAAGCATGTTCATGTATTGTCAGTCAGTGCAGTTGTAAATAAAATGGGTTTAAAAATCGGGAGCACCGCAGAGCTATGAGTGATGCTATGAATTGATTTTTATAGGCATTCTTTAGCTTTTTGAGGTTTTGTTATTTTCTTTCTGGCTTCAGAATTGCCTGGAAAGGGGTTATGTCTTTGAACAGCTGTCTAGACTCCTGCTTACAGACAGAAAGAAAAGAAATATGGACTAGAAGAAACAAAGAGAATGAGAATAATGGATCATGCAACATATCATTCTCCATCATGTTTTAATTACACCAGTATGTTTGAGGAGCATGTCTGTGAAAGCCGCTGGAATAAATTCTGTTCTCACATTAGCAGAAAACCAGAGTGATTCTGTTGAAAACAATCCAGACTTACACCACAATGAGTGATAGCAGGCACAATAATTCAACTATTGTAAGGTTAATCAAGTAAGTGTCTCAACATCTTTCTAAATGCATCAACAGTGGCATAACAGATGGTTCAGATAAAATCTGCATAATAGAAAAAAAGCTTTCCTTTGAACCTGTTTGAACCCATGCTGAGGAGGCTTGAAAAAAAAAAAGTCTATTTCATTTTTTTTTTCTTAATTATTCTTAATTTGCTTAGCACATCATTGGTTTATACCACACTAGAAAGACACACCAGAAATCTCAAAGGAAGGGGTGTTCTATTCATACCTTTTCTATTTGTTCTTGCATACCCAAGAAGTTTGGATAAATATCTGAATATATAGTACAGCAGAATCCAAATTTGTTAGCAGTGGGGTTATACTGCAATATTCATCTGTTTTTTCTCTGCTGTTCCTTTGTTCTGAGTTGTGGGATAGAGGACAGCTAGATGGCCAGGTAGATAGTCCACTGTTAACTTTAGAGTACATAAATCAATACTTAATTTCATGTACAAATAAATTTTGAAAAATGGAGGCTTCGTAATTTGGCGAAAAACAATGTGGGTATTTGAGAACTAATATTATCCATAGTGGTTTTGATTGATATTGAAAGATTTTGGGTTAGAGCACTGAATATGTCAGTGATGTGCTTAGGGGAAGTATCACCTCCTTAGACTTGTTCATGATGCACCTGTTAATGTATGATAGAGTGTGGTCAGCTTTATTGATCACGTTGTCACATTGTCAACTCATGTTCATCTTGGAGTCAGCTATGACTCCGAGATCCCTTTCTGCTGCTGTGCTACTTAGAAAATCATTTCCCAATCTCTGTGTGTTGGTGATTCCTTCTCCCCAGGTGCAGGACTCTGCACTTATCCTTGTTAAGCTGCACCCTATTCTGTTCTGCCCACTTTTCCAGCCTGTCCAAATCCACCTGAATCCATTCCCTGCCCTCCAGTGTCTCTTCTTTGCCCCATAATTTGGTGTTATCCATGAATATGGACAGTGTACTCACCATGGCCTTGTCCAAATCACTGATCAAGATATTGAACAGCACTGGCCGGAGGACTGAGCCTTGGGGGATCACAGCTGCTCTCATCTTTTCAGGTTGAGACCAACCCATCCACCACCACTCTCTGGGTGCATCCCATTAGCCAATTTGCCACCCACTTGACCGTGTAATCATCAAAGTCACAGATGCGTAGTGTTTTATTTTTTTTTTTTATCAGAATGTGATGTGACATCATGTCAAAGGCTTTTTTAAAATCTAAGTATATGACATCCACCTTGATTCCTGCATGTAAACAGTTTGTGACCTGGTTGTAAAAAGAAACAAGGTTAGTCAGGCAGGATCTACCTGCAATGAATCCATGCTAGTTGCCCTTCAGCATGATTTTTCCTACTGGACTCCCAATAATGTAGTTCTTAATACTTTTTTTTTTTTTTGAAGGTTTTCCCAAGGATAGAGGTGAGACTTACCAGTCTATAACTACCCAGATCCTCCTTCCTCCCCTTTTTGAAAATAGGGACCACATTGGTTCTTTCCCAGGCTTCTGGGACCTGCCTGAGTGCCATGAGTGCTCAAACAGTTTTGCCAGGGGCTCTGCTATAACACTGGCTAATTCTCTTAGCACCCTGGGATGAAGATCATCTGGGCCTGCTGACTTCAAAACATCAAGCCCCTCCAAGTGCCCCTTCACTAGGTCGGCACTAACCTTTGGTTGGCTGGTGTCCCTCTTGTGCCTTTCTGTAGTCCAATTTAGTCTTTGTCTGTGTTTAGGAATACTGATGCAAAAAACTTATTGAAGACCTCAGCTTTTTCCCTCCTATCTGTTACTAATTGCCCTAGTTTGTCCTGTAGGGATCCTATGTTACCATGTGTCTTCTTTTTGCTCCCTATATACCTGAAAAAGGACTTTTTGTTGTCCTTAATTCTTGTTGCTAGCCTAAGTTCCATTTCTTCCTTGGCTCTTCCAACTGATTCCCTGCAAGTGTGAGCCAAGTAGGTATATTCCTTCTTGGTGGTTACCTTCTGCTTCCACAGGCTGTATGCCTCTTTTTTTCATCCCTAGACTTTCCTGGATTTCCCTGTTCAGCCAAGAAGGTTTCTTGGCCCCTTTGCCCCTTTTATGTTCAATGGGATTGTCTCCTTCTGTGCCTGAAGGATCATTCCCTTGAGGAATGACCACCCTTCCTGGGCTCTCATCTCACCAAGGCTCTTGTCCTTGAGTGCCTCACTTACTAACCTCCTGAGCTCATTGAAGTTAGCCTTTTTGAAGTCTAGCACTTTCCACCTTAAGATGAATAGTGAATTCCAACAATTACTGGTCACTGTCTCTTAGATTACCCTGTATCTACAGATCCCCCACCAGGTGATCCCCTGTAGCAAACACCAAATCCAATAAGGTATTTCCCCTAGTGGGACCAGATACTTCCTGCATTAGGTGAAGGTCCTGTATGCAGGTTAAGAACCTATGTGAATGGTTGGATCTAGCTGACTGCTCCTCCCAGCAGATGTCAGGGTAGTTAAAGTCACCCATGACAACCATATCCCTTGAGCGTACTGGCTCTGAGAGCTGCCTTGAGAATTCCAGGTGTAATTCATCCTCCTGGTGTGGCGGTCTGTAATAGACTTCCACTACCAAGTCCCTTTCACCCTGACCCCCTTGTATTAAGTGTCCTCAGCTCACCGTGAATTCAGCTCCTGGGCAAGTCTTTTGAGGGCCTTATTTTCCAAATATTTGTTAGCAGATATATAACTTACTGGTCACATCTACATGTGCATATTAATGTGCAACAATAAACTCCAGCGTATATCGTGCCAGAATTTATTGCTCCCGGGTGTTGTGTTTACATGTCTACCTGGGACCACAGCACATTGAGCTGGGTCAGAGCAGTCCTCGTTGGCAGGGAGACCAAGGGTTCAACCTGCCAGCCCAAGCCTGCTCTGACCCAGTTCAACGTGCTACGGAGGGGCTGGCTGGGGCACTAGGCTGCTTCAGTGCAGGGGTAGCTGGAGGCAGCCCCTGCAATGAAGCACCCTCATGTCCCTGTCATTTGGGTCAGCATCTACAAATGCATTGCTGTGCACAAAATAACTCTGCAGCATGATAGTACCTGTATTTACAAGTACTAACTTGCTGAGGAGTTTATTAGTTTCCTGCAGCCTAATAGGGCCTCATGTGTGGACACCGAAATATTTACTGAGGAACTAATTAAGCTACTCTGCAGTAAACATCTCATGTAGATGCACCCACTCTTATCATGATTCCCATATGAATCTCAGTAAGAGTATACATGTAAATAAGGCTATGCACAAGGTACTGATCCGAAATACTTCAGTCTTTCTAGACATATTGGTTACCTTTAGGTACCCTCTTAAAACTTATGGCAGGGGAAAAAAGGAATCTCTCACAAGATTCTCCACTAAATTTATTGAGTGGTCAAGCACTGGAACAGGCTACCTAGAGAAACTGTGGAATCTGCACCCTTGGAAGTTTTCAGGAACAAGCTAGACAGACACTTGGGAGGAATGATTTAGCTAGTGGTGAATCTGTCTTGATCAAGGGGCTGGACTAGATGACCTTGTGACGTCCCTTCCAAACTTACTTTCCTATGATCCTATGATTAAATACTAACAACAAACAACAGTAAGAATAAACTTGAGTGATCATTTCTGAAACCTCTGATTTCAATCATCCATATATAAATTAAGTTATATTACATTGTTATAAAGAGTACTACAAGAGTGCCACATCCAGAGAGTCAAACGTACCAGATGTTCAAAGCTCCACTCAAAAGCGGACTGGAGAACGTGCTTAAGTTCTTGAAAAGATTTAATATGCTTGATAATATGTTTAGAAATATATACATAAGCATGCTGCAATAAATTAAGTCTTCCTTTCCTGGAAGTATTTGCAAATTATACCTAATTTGACCTTTTTGTCCAAGTATCTGGGTATATTTTGAAATATTATTTTATAAGCTGAAGAATAATATGTTTATAATGGAAAGACTCATTTTCTTACATTGGACCTTTGACAAAGAAGTATTCTTCAGGATAAGTACACTCAGATTTCTAGAGAATATAAACCTCAGGAAAGGCCAAGGAAAAAGTCCACCAGCTGCAGGGGAATTTGTGATGGGAGAGAACAATCCCGGCTTCCTTTAAAACTAGGGACCCTGAGGCAGCTGTGCAGCTTAGAAACTGTATTTGGCAGCTCTACTCCCCTGGCACAAAGGAGTTATCTATAGTAAGAGCAAGGTTCTTCTGTGCAGAAGACAGAGCTTTCTCTGGGATCATTTTAATATTAGAACAAATTCCCACATTAAGACTCATCAAACTTTCAGTGCCTTTTAGTGCCAAGTGGCAGATGCCTTGCCTTTGCCAAAAAAATACCCCAGTGCAGATACAAATCACTTAATTTCTTTAAAATTTCCCTTTTGGGAAAGGAATAGAGAACGAGCTACACTTGACAGACATTAAGTCATGCCTGTTTAATATACTTTTGGAAGTTGATCAAATATTATGGTGATGTTTGCCTGGGTGGCAGGCCTCCCCCCTCCTCCTGTTGAAGCTGGGCCACTGTGCAGAAAGCAAAGCAAAATCCACAGAGGCAGAAAGACAGGGCACAAGAGGCAGCTTGACTAATGGTCTGTCTACACTGTGTACGCACTACCCCACCTACCTGCTCCTTCTCCACGTGCATCAAACCCAATGGTGCTGTCCACTGAATGAACTTTTTAATAATTTGGTGCTCCACTGGGGACAGTCACACCCAGAATTGTAGAACTTTAAAGTCAAAGAGGGAGGTGCCCAGAGAGGTTAAACACCTTTGGCACATACAAGTGGGAACATACACTCTCTGGGGACAACTAGCAGCAGCACATATTGTGGCACTGCTAGTTGCCCCCGGGGAATGCCCCTGCACGTGTGCAGCAAGTTGCCCCGGGTGGAGTAGGGAAGGCTGAGGCCAGCACTTGGGCTGGACCCAGTAGCCTTGCCTGGGGTTCTGGGGGATTCCCAGGGCACCGGCAGCAGCAATCTGGGTTTGTAGAGCTTGGCCAGCAGCCGGAGTGTGGCTCTGGCTGACCAGGGTCCAGTTTCAGGTGGTACACACTGCCACCATGTGCACTGTACCGCTTTTTTCTGCCACAGGGTTTTTTTGACCCCGGGATCTGCAAACCACATGTGCACACTCATGGGGATAAACTTAGAGGGGTGTAGATGAAACCTGGGGAAAAGTAAGTTATATTCCAGTGCCTAAAATGAACCTAAGTCTTTTATAGATGCCAACATCCTTATTTGAATCAAGCCCTAAATCCTTCATCTGGGAAGAACTTGGATCGTAAAGGAACAGAAAGTTTCTGTAATTGACACTATTATAAAATTGCATTCTAAGCAACCAGACTAGCATTTTGCCTAGTTGATTACCCTTACTAACCTCTGCCAAACTGAACAGAGAGAACAGCTTTCTTTTTCAGACAAAGGTTAAATGGTTTTTGCTTTTTATTGGTGGTACAAATGATTTAATAGATCTTTTACACTGTTCTTTGTTTATCCTGATGTTTTACAATGTGTTATTAAGACCACAGAGAATTTCTCCCCCTTTTGATTATGATATATGAATCTCCTCAATAGACTCATGTGTGTAGGGATTGGCTGTCTCCCAGAGCACTGAAGAAGAAAATGTTGGGATCACACTGGTTTTGTTTTGATTTGCCAATGAAGAGGGAAAAGAAATCTGCCAGCAGGGAATCAATATAGCTCATGAAATCCTTATCCACAATGATAGAAGAAATGAGATGTTAGGATGTAATGGGAGGGTCAGAAAAAAAGAGATGTCAGGAGCATGAAAAAATACTGCAGAATTTACACATTGTGATTCATTGGGTAATAACCCTGGTAAGAACAAGCAATACAATTCTGTCGAGTGTGTTATGCAATGAAAGAGTCAGATGTAATCACTAAGTTAAGAAGTTTGAGCATTCATTTGTTATCAGTATTTCTTAGTCCATGCCCAGGCCTCCTTCTCTCCATCATACAGAAAGTTAGGGCTGGGATTTCACCTTGTTCTGCCTTTAAGAACTGACAAGAGGCTGACACTGTTAAAACTGTTTCCTCACCTACTATATCACCTGGTTTAAACCTGTCAGGAGCATTCATTCTCCAAGGACATTACTCAGTCTTTCTTTGTCAGATACAAGAGAACAGTGTTATTGAGCATCTTATTTTTCACCCAATGTAGGAAAAATATAGATGAAACATCCAATTCAATGTGCTGATATAATGATGAACTGGGTATTATATATGTACAGCACTGTCTGCTCATCAATAGAATCAGCATTCCTGATTCTTGCCCAGTAATAGTAGTTCAAGCGAAAGGGGCTTGTGATTAAGGAGTAGCTAGATCTGAGAATGTCCTCTAATCTTGCCATGCATCTTTAAGCAGTCATGAGTTGAGTTGCAGCATATTGATAACTATCAAGTCATGGTTGGCCCTAAGTCTGTTGCATATCAATACATACATCATAAAGCATTGGGCTGAAAAGGAGGAAAAGGACAAACCAAAAGGAAAAAAATGGTCCACACCATGAACCTGTGCAACATACCGTTGACCTGCACTTCTTTGTTGAAATGGGTTCAGTTTATACACATTGCCATTTAATTCATTATGCTACAGTGAGAGCTGATATAGGGTAAAGTTGCACATTATGCTTAGGTTGTGTTATGTGCACTTAAAACGTGAGTGTCTGCACATTCAAGCAGTAAAACAAGTCCTAAGTGCGATCATTTCACAGCAACGTTATGACTTGTTCTGGGAGGAATTCCTCCAGCTCATATCAAGCAATGTGTTCAATTATCATCAGACTGCTCCACAGACATAATACAAGTTCAAGTTTCTGGTGCAGTGTGGGAAGGGCTGGTGTGGATCCAGTGACAGAAGTGACATCATCTCCCAGGCTCAACTTCCTGTGCCTCCCTCCACCCACTGCTAGAGGTAGAGACCTGGTTCACCCTGGCATGCTAGGGGCACGCTCTTGTGGACTGAGCAGTGCTGGGGACATAGTGAGAAGGCTTTAAGTGTGGGTTTGGAAAGGTGAACATGGAAGCTGCAGAGCACAACAGTGTTGGTATTGGGAAGGGGTGAGAGGAACAGCTAGCTCCAGCCCTGTCTGGAGTGGGCCGAGATTGTAAGCATTACTGTGCGACTACTCAGAACATATCCTAACTTTTTATCTGGCATGGTAATGCTTATCACAATCTAAATAGAACGTGTGCTAAGTGTTTTAGACCCATAGTTTTCCGTTTTCTGGTTATGGATATTGAACTGGCCAGCAGTTGTTAAAACAGTAGCAAATCACATAATTACCTGTGTAATGCGTTGCATCAGTTTATTATAGAATCATAGAAAATTAGGGTTGGAAGGGACCTCAGGAGGTCATCTAGTCCAACCCCCTGCTCAAAGCAGGACACCAACTAGATCAGTGGTTCTCAAACTTTCTTTTTTTGCGGACAACTTGAAAATTGCTGAGAGTCTCACTTAAACTTTTTTTTTGTTCTGATCTCTGTCATCAGAAAAAATAAATCAAGTGCAGGGCCAAGTACAGATATTCTCAATTGTTTTGCAACCTTTCTGAATGGAGCTCGCAGACTAGGGGTGGTCCGTGGACCAAAGTTTCAGAACCTGTGAACTAGGTCATTTCAGCCAGGGCTTTGTTGAGCCGGGCCTTAAAAACCTCCAAGGATGGAGATTCTACCACCTATCTAGGTAACCCATTCCAGTGCTTCAGCACCCTCCTAGTGAGAGAATTTTTTTCCTAATATCCAACCTAAACCTCCCTTGCTGCAACTTGAGACCATTGCTCCTTGTTCTGTCATCTGTCACCACTGAGAACTGTCTAGCTCCATCCTCTTTGGAACCACCCTTCAGGTAGTTGAAGGCTCCTATCAAAGTTTATCTGTAATGTGCTATATCAGTTCATCAATGTTTATCCCAAATGTTGCATGAATGGAATACATGACTCTGAAATATGAGCCATTGAAAAATAACATCTTTCCTTATACTGTGGCTGTTTCCTCTTTGAATTGAAGAAGTCTAGAATCTTGCAGGGTGTTTCTTCCAGCTTAGACTTAAATTTATTAGCATCTCTTTGTTTTTGTGTGCTCTCATCTGGAGCAGTGATAAATTGTCAGTGAATCTGTGTTTCATTATATAATTTTGATGGGTTCACCTCTTGTTTTAAATTTTGCTTTTCTGTGATTTTGCACACATGATGCCTTCATATTCATTTATATTAAAATACAAGCATTTTTCTTTATGTGCACATAACTATGAATATACACAATAGAATTTCTTTTCTCCTTTTTAAGTATTTATTTTTTGTCCTGCTTGCCAATTCTTTCCTCTGCCGACAAACTTTTGGGAACTGTTAATAAAACTTCTCGGCTCATTTCTTCCTTCTCCAGTTCATAAAATCTTTCAGTTTATACCAAACGTTGTCAGGATTCATATGTAGAAAAAAAAAGAAAGATTTGCAAACATGATTGCTAAAAAAGCTATTTCAAAACAGTGTTCAGTACAAATGGGATTTTTGGTAATTTAAATATATACAAGAAATGCTTATTATGCTGGACAGGGATGACTTCAATAGTCATTTGTCTTTATGAGGCAGTACAGTCTCCTATAGTCTTCATAGCTTATCCTAAAACTGCTTTGACTAATTCAATGCATCTGATTCTTATCTTACATATCCTAGCATAATAGAAGAGTAACTTCACTGAAGGAGAAGGAGCTACTGTGACACAAATCCAGAATAACCAAAAGCACAACCAGGAAAAATGATTAAACAGAATTGCTGCTTGAATAATATTTATTGAAAACAAAGGTCAGTAAATTTGGGTTCTGGAGTTTTGTCTCCATGAATTATACATGATATCATGTTTTTGTGACTGTAGGAGGAATTGGGAAATATTCTATACTTACCACAAGTGACGAATTGTTGTTCTGTGGGCAAGTGGCAGTGTATCTCTTACTCACATTCTGTATTCAAGCTTACAAGTTGGCCATCTTTTACATTGTTTAGGTCCTGGTCTCTGATTAACTGACATTTGTCATGGAGGTATAGGTCATAATGCCTTCCCAATACAATTCTGTGTGTTGGTTTCAGAATTTATGTATATGTCTTGACCGCTTGGTGATCAATCAAATATTTATGAACAACAAATAGGAATAGAAAATAAAAATCTGAATTGGGCATTTGAGAATCTGTTTTATCCTATTTGAACCACTCTGTGGAATACAGGCCAATGATACCAGTGTATTTTATTAAAACATGTAAATGAGATTTCCCTGGCTACAGGATTTTAACAAAGTCTCACTTAACATACTCTGAACAGAGTAAGATGGCACAACAGTCAAAATGTCAGTAGGTTCTTCTTGCCCCTCTACTTCTACCCCTGCTCCCCATACACTCACATTCTGCTTATTCTTGCTGTTAGTGTTGAGTTGGCCATAGTAAAAGCAAAAATATGCAATCACTGAATGCCCAACTTGATCTGACTAGTGTGGTAGATGGCCCAGAGGGAAGATACTGGAAATGCATGCTCTTCTCTTTCAAGTGTTTTCTACCTCCCACTTGCAAACATAAAGATGGGAACTAATTAGTTCCTTACATTTCCTCATTTTCATCAATTAAAACCTTGATGAAACCTTTGGGTCTTTGGTAGCCATTTTCCTTTCTGTAGCTGTGGTAAAGGAACTGTTTCAGGACAGGGTAACTCTGATTGACCACTTCTTTTGAGGATCAAGGGCTTCTTTCTTTTTATTACGGACGAAATTACCAGAAGCCCAGTGGAATCCTTCAGCTTTCCTTGAAGCATCATGGAAGCACAATTAGATTATATAAGAACAGGACTGAGAGATTACTGTTAACATTTTGTACTACTATTCCCAGTTTCCACAGGTTAATTAGCCCCGGGTCAATATAGTGGACCTTATAGCTGTAGATTGGGGTAGGCAACCCATGGCACATGTACCAGAATGTGGCACAGAAAGGCATTGTGCTTGGCATTCACATCTTGGGGAAGGGGCCGGGGCTGCACTGCCACAACAAGGATCTGCCCCCTTGTAGCTCCCCTGCTGTCCACTCCTGGCACACCAAAATCTTATAAGTTGAGGTTGCAGATGTTTTTGGCATGCTGCCCAAAAACATCATTGACCCCTGCTGTAGATGAAGAGGAGACATAAAATCTTCATAGACTGAGATCCCCCATTTCTTATGCTCAATTCTTCCTTTTTTGGGAGGAAGGTGGAATAATTCAAAAGAGTAAGTGGAATCTGTGGGGTAGACTGGGGAGAATCCTGAATTATGGGCTACATGGTAGGAGCCTTGAAACCCAGGCACTGAACCTGCTCAAAGTACCTGGTATATTAAATTAATAAAACCGTGGCCTGCCATTTGAGTCATTCCCATATGTCTTCATTTACCTGCATATTCTGATTATATGTGGCATACAAAACTGCAGGGGAGACATCCACATTGTGAACCAATCTAGTGCAAAAACAGAGAAATGAGAACATGCACTAAGTTGGTCCTTATCCCTTGGGTTCAAAGCACCCGAATGCTGATGCAAAGGACAGGGAATCTAGCCCCACTAGAAATGAGTCAGGGCAAAATGGAAAAGGCTGAGAATTATTTCTCCTATTGAGCAGCGAAGAGAGAGTACACACATCACCTATTTGATGTGGTACAACAGAGTTCACTATTATGGCTAAAGAAACTGGGCACACCGCTCAGCACTCTATGAACTGAAATCCCTTCATAACTGCTGCTTTGGCAGTGCACCTCTGCAGATAGCTATGTATGAAAACATTGCGGTAAAGTGTAAAGAGAAATTATATATATATTAGGTTATTTGCCTCTTGGATTATAGAAAGGAGTATTTTTCCCCATTAATAAAGAAATCTGTGAGGAGGTAAACACACTTAAAACCCCTTTAAACACCTTGGCTTTCTTATCGCAAGTACATTTTCTTTTTAAATGAAAATTTCCTGTTCATGCCAAGTCTACAAAGATAGGAAGGATTCTTATCTGTCCTTTAATTTATAGGCTATATCTTTTGGGAGCCAATCAGCTTCTCCACTGAAGCCGAGTGTAGAAGAGGAAAGGAAATGAAACAGCTAAAGAATGAAAGTGAATTGTACTGGAGAAATGAGAGGTAGGGGAGAGGACATGGAAGAAGAAAAGAAGAAAAATTACACATTTGTAGTAATAAACACATTTTATTTAGTAATAATCGACCATTAATTCTAAGAAAATCTACAATAGTAAGATAGAACTATGGTTATTTTTCTCAGAAGGAAATCCGAAGTACCCAGCATCTTGATAAGGATGGGACTATTCAAAATGATCAACGGCTGGTGCATGCCACTGATGGAGCAGGACTCATTCATGCATAACTAGGATTCTTGGTGAATTTGCAGGACAAATTACAACCATGCAATATATGTAGCAATCGCTTGGCAAAGTGACAAAGCTTCAGTACACAGAACTATCACACAAAGAGGTTCTATCATTAGCAGCAAGTTTACTTTAAAAATAAGACCTAATCTCTTACAGAGCTACAAGATAAGGGGCAGACTGGCAGATGCATGTGCCTGGGCAAATCTATTCGAGGGACCCAGCATCAAAAGTATTTTAGGATCTAGTTTAATAAACCTGAGAGTCCAATTTAACTCTATTGGGACTTCTGGTGTAAGCTCAGTGGAATGACATTTGGGATATTGACTTCATGTATGTTTGACTTCATGTATTTTTTATTATTATTTTTCTTTGGATATGGCATGGTTATTCTGAATCCTTACATGCAAAATCGAACTCAACCTTTGCTTTGTATTTTTAGTCTTTCAGCAATATTCACACATACTGCCTGTGTATCTCTTGCTTCATTGACCTTTCCTAGCAACTCGTACCTAAAATGTCACAACAAACAAAGCTCACAGGTTCCTTGCTGTATGTTTCAGAAGCTAGTCCTGGTCTCTGGAGGGAAAGCTGCCATTTCCTCTTTCCTGTTTTTTCCACCTTCAGTGACAGAGATGCTGCTTTCTCTTTCCCTTGGGTTATGCACCATACCATGGTTTTCATCCTCCTGACAAGTTATTTCCTGCTGCCCTTCAAGATCCTTGACGTCATTTCTGAAACCATTTTATATCATTCTTGTATTAAACAGCCCCAACATGGTGTATACAGCCTTTTGCTCCTCTTTGAATGATGTCAAAAAGAATCAATAGAGTTTTTTAAAGAGCTACCCAGTAATCGTATTGTATCTGCAGATAAACACAACTCAACCTGTCAGCCTTTTTCTTCAAACCTCTTGGTGAAATTGAGGTATTTTATGAGTGGGGAAACATGAAAGATAAATGCACAATGCCACCAACTGCTAATAGCGACGCAAATGTTCTCTTCACACCGTTGATCCCTCTTAGTCCTTTGAGCATACCTCTCCTAAGAACAGGGGAGGTCAAGCTCTGCTTCCCTTACATTTGGGTACGATCCCATTCCCTGTAGCAGAGAAAAGAACACAGATGTTTTCCTGTAATTTTTGCTGGCTGTATTACGTGAATTATTCTAGGCTTTACCAAATGATTTGGGTTTTTTCTCACCATAGAAATGCAGACACATCATTCCCATTGAAGTCTGCTGGTGGCATATTTTCATTCAAAGAAAATAAAGGCTAGATTCACTACTGGTGAAAACTGGCACAAATCCATTAATTTTACTGGAACAAAACCATTTTTCACTAATTATGAATAGTGCTCAACTTTAGCATTAAACTTGAGAGAGGTTCCCCAACCCTCCGATAAGAGAATTTAACATGCATCCAAAATCCTAATTCTGGTGCACTGAGCTTCAGCTGGGGGCAGGATGTTACAGGATGGCTCTGCAGCTGCATATAGATTAACATTAATAGATCAAGTGGCAGCAAATGTAAAATAGATACTGTTGGGTTTTGTAGAACCAACTTTTCCATTACAGATGACTTTCTTCAACAGTGCTTTACATCAGCTATTAGTATAGGGGCATGTCTGTTCAAAAGTCATGGCAGGTTCGAGCCTGTATATTTCCTATTCTCCACTGTCCTTATACTGGGTAATTACAGTAGCATCTGAGCACCTAGCAGAAGTTTACTAAATTAGCATTGTATGGAATTGGCAAAATTCTCTTTTCCTCCTATATACCAGTGTATCTCTCACGCTCATAAAAAAAAAAATAAAAAAAAATCCTGTTTTCAAATGTACCTTTCTCTTCTTTCAGGTAAAATGGCCTTGTCAGCTGGTAGTGAAAAACCAGAGAAGTTGGGAACAAGGAAAGTCAACATGGTTGAAAAGCTGTTCTTTAATATAGATAGGAATTTAGGGCCCAAACAAGAACAAATATTAAGAAAACCACAATTAGACTAGAGGCACCTGTGTACAGCTAGCATGGCAAATAAGCAAAAATACTCTATTTCTATAAGGAGCCAAGTACAAGTAATGTAGCAACTGCATGACCTCATTGAAAGTAGCTTCACTTCTAATAGCAGAGAGAGAAAAAAAAAGTCAAAGCAGCTGGAAAATAGTTGTCAAGAAAACTCTAGTGCCAATCAGTGGGAGGAAAACAACACTTTTCCTCCATCTACTTATTGTGCATTTGGTTTCTGTGATTGATTGAGATGCTTTCCATAACTAATTTTCAGCTTTGTAGGTATCTTTTTGTCTGTAGTTGTAGAAAACCTTTCTCCTCTGTTTGAATCATTTACTTTCAGCTGCTGCTGGAATTACTTGCTTTGGATTAAACTGATGAAAAGAACCCCAGGCCTTTTTAAAAGAGACTTAGGCCCTCAAAAACCTCAGACTCACTCTGAATTAGTGGGACTATGGTTCTTACATGCTTAAATCACTTTTGAAAATGAGACTTAAGCATGAACATCAAGTAGCAGTAGCTATTTTTATAAACTCTACATTGTGTGAGTGCACGTACATAAGTATGAGGAGGAAAACCAAGGAGCCAGAACTAGCAAGCTAGCTTCTGGTCTCACCACATAGTATGTGCAGTCATAGTTTAGTGTATATTTTGGATATTGGGGTGGTTAGTTATTTTTTGTTCTTTTTTATGGGAATAAAATCTATAAAATGCAGATGGAAAATGGGGGATGAGGAAACAGTATGGTTAAGAACATGAAGTTATACAACATAGATACAGGACAAGAATATAAAGAATATTTTCACTGAGAAATTAGGCTGGAAGGTACCTATAGTGCTGGGGCAACATCCTGGCTTCATAGAAGGCAATGACAAAACTTCCAGTCACTTTTGACAATTGGGAGTGGTTTTTAACCCATAGCTTTGGAAATTTTGCATGTCTTTCCAAATGAGTGTCATGTGTGTGTGTTGTTTTTTTTGTTTGTTTGTTTGTTTTTTTCTCTCCGGAAACTCAAGTGTATTTCTAAAGGATTCCCCTGGCAAGATAGGCCATCTTCTGCCAAAGAAGTAAAACTTTACACTTTGGGGACTCTTGACTTATTCATGTTGGACAGCAGAAGTATGAACTGCAATCTTTTTAATATTTCAGGTTTTATGAACTATTTATCGCTATTAGACCTAGGGAAAATACACAGACGAAACAGGTCTGACTTCAGGATTTTTAACTAGGATAGTGCTTTGCACACAAATAGCCCACAGCCATCTTGCCAGGACTACATGTGAGTGACTCCAGTAAATTGAACTGACATTAGGAACCACAGCCTTGTTTCAGGAAGTCATTTTAAGAAGATATCTGAAATTAAGCAAGTGCTTAATCTGAAATTAAGCATTAAGGGTTTTGCTGTATCAGGGCTGTGGCCCCTAATGTCAGGAATAAATAGGAGCACATTTCGTAACAGTAGCCAAAACTGAATTACTTTTAACAATGAAATGGCAAATTACTTCCGAGAGTAAAATGTTAAATCATAAAAAAGATTTCAATGACATGTTAATTTAGCATAATATCTTGACTGTGGAAGTAATGTTTCTGTTATATTTCAGTTGGCCACACTGCTCCTTCTTTAGATGTCAGTACCACTTTTGTACTGCTGTGCAAGACATTTTACCGCAGTAGATAATGCTGTTTTCTTCAGACACCTCTGTTTTGACATCACACTGAATAATTCTTAATGTGATTTGCCAGGCATACAACTTTTAACAGAATTGCATTGTCAAATATCTTTGTATACAATCAGAAAAAAAAAATAAATGGAATTTATTCTTCATGAGGAGAAAAAAAAATATTGATACACTTGAGACTGGGAAATGTGAGGCAGAATGGTTGCATTTATAGGCAGTGCTGAAGGGTAGAACAGCTACCTCCCATTCAGATTAAATGATGGAAACAGTTAGATATTACTTTTAGTAATAGCTTCAACAACACTTCTGAAGTCACAGATGATTGTGACAAGGCTATAGTAGGAGTTGATTGGTATGCTTTTCTCTGGGGTCTAAGGGTGAGGTTACACATTTTCACCTACACCAGGCTTAAAATGTGAACATCCACAAGTTAAAGCTCATTGACTCATGAGTGTTTCAAAGTTATGCCCCCTCAGACAAGGGTTAACTCTGGGCTGTGCTTCATCGTTTGCGTTACAGTAAGGTTAGTTGCTCCACAGAGGTGAAATGAGCAATTTGCAACCTTCCAGTATCCCAGGATATACTATTCCCAGCCCTCTCCCCCTCCCTTCAAACAGGAATAGAGCCCAGGGCTGCATCCACATAAGCAGGGGCATGCACTTGCAGCAACACAAATAGTAGTGGCACAAATTTGTGCCATTATTTTATGCCACAGTGCATGCCCCTACCTGTGTGCAGCAGGCAACCCCCATGCCGAGGCCTTGCGCTGCCTGTTCCCCCGTCTCCATGTTTGTCCTGGTACATGCCACTTCGGTATGCTTTGCACTGCTTTTCATCCAGGGTTTTTTGTTTTTTGTTTGTTTTTTTTTTTTGGGGGGGGGGGGGGGGGTTGCTACTGGGAAATCCTGGTAGCAATTTTTGCTCTGGCGCTGTAAGTTAGCAGCACCATGCATGAGTTAACGTACAATATATGCAGTTTGTGGCACCACAAAGAGATTTGCAGTGCCACAAACCACATGTGCCTTCATACTTGGATCCAGCCCAGGTGTCCTTGCTCCTAGCTCTATCCAAGTCAGAGCTGTGCAGGCAAGAAATATTAACCCTTAATATGTGGCCGCTCACAGTACATTTTAGCTTTAATACTGCTTAACATTCCTCAGATTTAATATGTTGTAAATGTAACTAGTAACTTCACCTTAAATGCAAGTGTTGGCATTGTTTGGTGAAGGTATATTTCAGAAGCATTCAGTGAAGGCATCAGGAATGCCAAGGAAATAACACATGAGTATGAATGTGGAAAAGCCAAGAGGAAGAGCTTTTTGGACAGAGTACTGTCTGAAAAGAGGCCTAGAAATGAAAGTAAAAAAATGCCTCTTGTTCTTTGATTTCTCATATGTTCAAGGAAACTGCACATAATTTTCTTTTCACTAATAAAAACAACCCAAAATAAGCTTGATAAAAGAAAGACTGTTTCAGGAGGGACAACATCACTTGCTTTTTTTTTTGTTTTGGCTTTAAAGTTGAATAAGAAAGTTACACTTTAAACCTTGAAACGATGCCAAATTATTTGCCCAAGCTTAAAAACACTGACATTCATCTGGGACTAGATTGTGATTCGTTTTACTCTTATAACCAAGTTGAGGGATGGGGGTGGAATCTCAGTGAGACTGATGTGCAAGTAAAGACCAACCCTCCTTGTATTGTCCATATGAAGACCAAGCTGAACAGCAGCCCCTGGGCTTGGAGGAAATGTATGGGCAACTGAGTTGCTCTGTGAACAGTTTGGAAAACACGGGAAAGGGAGCAACATGGTTCTCCCTCTACATTTGCTAGCAGAGCATATTGTCTGTGGTGGGAAGTGTGTTGCAACCCATAAGTTGGAACTATAAATTGCTTTCCTTCTGCAAATGTGTGGCTCTGGGAGACACTTTTTTTAGACAGAAAGCATTGATTTAGGCCCCCCTGAGGCAGTGCAATTCCGTTTTGTCTCTTACAACAGGCTAAGCCTAGGGGCACAATTTTGTCATATCATCTTGTCAGAGCAATGAATGGGAGGATGTAAGATTAAAGCACTACAGTGCTTGTTAACGCAAAACTCAAAGTGCGAAAGGAAATATTTTTCTTTTAAGATTCATTTACCATAGTTATAAAACCATTCAAGATGCCTGAAAGATAGATCAGCTAAATATTTTTACTATGTCAGGAAAAGAGGGTTGTGTGACAAAGTGACACCTCCATTACTGGACGTTAGAGACCTATACAGGGATGTGCTGGCAATATTTTTGAAAGGAACTCCCAATTTATGTTCTGTATTAGCCTGCGATAAATTCTAGCTTGCTAAACACCCATGTATGGTTCACAGTGTTGTGGAGAGACTAGAAAAAAAACATGTTTTTTAGCCTTTAAACAGAAGTATTTTCCCACAGCCAAAGCAAAAGACAAGAGAGTTTAATGAAGTTTCTGTGAAAAAAAAAATACTTTGCTACTGAAAACACAACAAAACAAAACATACCAAGCACTTGGTAGCACAGCATTCAGCTGGTGTAATTACAAAAGCAGAACAGAAGTAAAGTGTCTTGTAGGTGGTTCCAAGTATACCATAACCCAGGAGCCTAAATCCCTGCCATTTGGCTTAATCTGGTTTGTTCCAAAGAGAAAAGGGGGAAATCAAAAGACTTCTTTAGTACTTTTATGAACCCTAGGGATCAGTCCTCTCAGATAGAAATAATTGTAATAACAAACAGACATGGGTGAATTCCTCCAGAAATGAGGGAAATCACCCAATCCTCATTTCAGTTAAGTCATAGAATTTTATACAAAGGGCTCCTGGCCCACCTGCAAGGCCCCTTTTCAGCACCTCATTTTATTTGCATGGCAGCAGGGCCACTCAGTTACTGTGGGATATTTTTATTCTTTACAGAGATTTACCTTTCCAGGTTTTTAAACCTTTTTAAAATTAAAAAAAAAAAAACCACCTTGAGGGCTGTTTTCTTTTTTTTTTCCCCAACAATTGCTCTGTAGTTATGAATGAGGAAATAAGCTAAACCTGCTGTGTCAATTAGTTTAATTGATGGAGTCTGGGGTGTGTAGATTTTCTCAAGTATGTCTAAAGAAAGAAGGTGAATGGAGAAAGAAGTCTCACAATGAAGAATGTAGGTTGAGTCAAGAGAGTAGGACTCTGTTCTCCACTCTTCTGCAGTATGACATTGACTGAATCATTTTGTCTCTTGGAGTCTAAAGTTTCTCATTTTTAGCATAGTGTTAGTGACAGTTAGCATCCCTGTAAACTGCTCTCAGATCTATCAATGGTGTATAAAAGCTAGGTAGCATTGTTAGTAGTATGTCTTTTAATAAACTGGAGCTCCACTCAATTTCTCTTGGAATTTTTTTTTAAAGAATCAAAGATATGGGAAAACTCAAGTTGTTATATATTTAATATCTTCATGAAATCTTGTATTATTGAATTTTTTAGGCCTGAACTTTTTATTGACTTCAGTGGAGATTTGGGATTTATTTTTAACAGTAGTTGTACAACATAGTCTAAATGTAACTAAGCAAATATTCCACACATGAGAGTATATACACTAAAACCAATTCAAAGTATCTTTAAAAATATTTGACATCATTTCAGCATCTCCACTCTAAATTAAACTGAACATTACTCTGAGTTGTCTGTATGCGTTGGTATGCATATGTACACTGCCCAGGAAAGGAACTGCCTACACGTCGCTGTTTGGTGACCTTGCTACAGCGCTGTGCTTTAATAATTCCTTGTGGAAGTACTAAAGCATGGCGCAGTAACTGTCTGTACTGCACCCTGTGCATGGCACGGTTAGACTTTGCTGCTATGGTGCCATAGCAGCACGCTATAATGGGGGATCACACCACTATGGAAACATAGCTGTCCATCACACACAGACACACGTGACTGTTAAGTCACCATAGCACACCATATGGCAACATGTAGATGTGCCGTGTTTACAAGATGTTTCTGCTGAGTCATAATTTCTCCAGGATTCCCTTTTCCTGCCCAGCAGAGAGAATTCTGTATCCATCTTTTCCAAGATGTTGCATTCAGTTCCTCATGTCCAGGCAATTCAGAAGGAGGTATTTGGAGCAGGCAGACAATACTCTGCCTTTTCCTCAGATTTCTCTATCCCTTCCTCTCATTCTTCTTACTCGCTCCCTTGCTCAGTGGTCTGGATAAAGCTTCTAGGAAGCTGTAACAGATCGTTTTCTGTCAACAACTTTGTCTGGACTCAATATCGGAGAAAGCAGTCCACAGCTTTATGGAAGAACTTTATTCCCCTGTTTAAAATCAAAGCTAAATATTGTCTCTGAGGATAGGACTGCGGGCTACTTCAAGCTAAATTTGCCACTTGTGCCCTATTTGATGAGGCTGAATATGAGTGGGATGGAAATTTCCTGCTCCACCCTCCCCTCCCCCTCTTCCTCCACCCCCCTGAAATCACAAACTGTTTCAAAACTATTGAAAAAGCCATTTCTTCCCCCCCCCAACAAAAAAATATAATAGATCCAACAAATGATTTAACAATGTATACTTTAACACATGCACAGACACACATACAAGCAGTAACTTCAAAATAACTCTTTATGATTCTAGCTTCTGGCGCTTTCTGATAAAAAAAAAATTCAGTCCATTCCATTATTAAATGGCTACGGTTCCACCTCCCTTTCTACTTATTGGTTGAACTTTTTAAAATTCCCATATTTAAAGTAATTACAAAATACCCCAGATGCTTTACTTTTCACAATTAAGTATGATCTACAGAATTAGGTTAGGGACACAGACCAAAATACCAGTTTATAATTTCTTTCAAGAGCCCTACCAGCCAATCTTCTCTTACGTTATTGTAGTACCTTAGTAATGGAACAGGACTGTGCTATGCTAGATATATATAAAGAGAAAGGAAATAAAGACATCTTTGGGGCACACCTACACATCTCCCTATGGCAATGTAGCAATCACATCGGTCTACACATGATTACCGTAGCAGCATACTCCCCAAAGGAAGTACTATTTCACAGTGCCATAGCAATGGTGCCATACGGCAATGTGTAAATGTGCCCCTTGCTATAAAAAAGCTTATAATCTAAGTATAAAAGTAAGAGGTAAGAGACAGACAGAATAGGGAGATCAAGGAAACAATGACAACATATTGGTCAGCAGGATAGACTGTAGTTTAAGTGCAAAAATGAATTAAGTATTGTCAAAATGTTTTTAGGCTCCATAGCAATGGAGAATTGGAAGAGGTAGCATTGTAGTTGTTTATGTGGAGCTCCTTACAAGTGCGAGGGATAGCATGTGATGACATGCTTCCTCAGTAATGTAACAAATGTGCAACTGAAGCTGTCATTTCAATAATGAGAGATGATAGGTGCGGCAGGGAGATCCTGTCAAGTGCCTTGAAAGCGCAAGTGAAGAGCTTGCATGAGAGCTGATAGAAAGTAAGTTGCCAGTGGAGAAATGCTAAGGAGGAATGACATGATCCATGTGGTTGGCTAGTATAACAATTTTTGCATCAGTGTGGATATGAGAGGGAAAAGACTGCCTTGATCAAGGCCAGGATATTGGAGAAACCACAGCATGAGATGATTAAAGCCTGGATAAGCATATTACGGTGAACTCTGGCAATTTTTGAGAGTTAGCAAGTCTTGTAAAGAAATCAATCATCTTACTTTGCACACTCTGAATAGAACAATGAAAGAAATGGGATTAGTCATAGTGATAAAGCACTTGCATTTTGCCTTTGTGCAATCCAAATAAGGGATTGATAAGAGAGTTAGGGTTCCATTCTCTAAAGGGATTCAGTCTGTCAGGTTCATTACTATTGCTTATTCATTGCCACAACTTTGTTTGCAACATTTTGCACGTTTGGGCAGAGGCATAACAAGTCATTTGACACCTGAGTCAGCAACAGCTTCTGGGTGCTGGTGCCCATGGTGCAGGCAGCCAGCAGTAATGCCAGCTGTTATTTTTTTCATGCCCCCACTAAATCAGCGCTAGGACTGCTGCCCCAGTTGCCCCACCTTCGTTGCACTATGACTTTTCAGCAAAAAGAGCTAACAGAATATTGTAGAGAAAAATCTTTTCCTGTTGCTTCATGGGGAGAAGGACAAGATGAAAAGGGTTGCTAAAGGACAAAATAAATGAAGGTAGAAGATAAGTCTTTGAGTCTGTGTGAGATCTCAAAGTTAAACTACTGGTTGAAGGGGAGAGGCTGAAAGAGAAAACTAATAAGAGAGTGTTTCACAGAGTGATTTTAGGAGGCTTAACAGGAAGGATAACCAGTGCTGAGGAGAGGGACATCACTCATACAAATAAGCTAGATGGTAGCTTGAGGACAGAGGTAAAACCTTTATGAAATCTAATGATGTGTAAATACCACCTGCATTAATTATGCTGCACTATTGAATGTTTAAAATCTAAAGCCTCCAGCTAGAATAATTAATCTGTCCTTGTGATTGCCTTAGATGGGTGGGAGAGATGGTATTACTGAAAGTACAGATTGGAATTTTGAAGAGAGACAGTGCAGGTTTACTGTAATGGAAGCCTTGAACTAGAGTGAAGATGATTCTCCAGGGAAAATGTACATTATGTGATCACAGAACAGCAGGGAGAGAGCATGCCAACGTAATGCAAAAGAGCTGTATTTTATAAGCTTTATGTCTTTAAGTTAAAACAAGATCGTTCATTGCTGATAGTGATTTGACAATCTGAGTACCAGGCATTAAAACAAACAAGCAACCAAACAAAAATAATCTTAACATTCTTAAATGGATCCAAGAGAAGCATTACTATTAAATATATTTAGAGATGATGGTGAATCATACATGATAATTCATGCTTTAATGCCAATATACAATACATGCTGCTTTTTAAATAAGAGCCTGATCTCCCCAAACATACTATTTGTGGGAAAAAATATTTAAGCTATTTGTGGGAAAATCCTCATTCGTCTACTTGTTTACAGTCTATTTTCCTGTCCTGCATTTTTAGAAAATCAAGGCTAGTTGCCTTAGAGACAGATAAGCTATTAGAAGGAATTAATAATGCCACAGGGAAGCTAAGGAAAAATGCACTCCAGTATTCAGAACTGCATATAAATACTTTATAATGAGAGATGTTATGGTTGCCATAGTCATAACTGATTGATTAGCCCTGCCAAAAGGTGTCATTTCTTCAAATCAATGACATTTTCTCTTTGGGTTTTAAACATGATGATAAAAGATGACTTTGCTTTAAAAGGAAAAATATACATTAGGCCTAACTGATCACTCATTGATTCATTGCACACAGTTTTTTGTTTACAGAACTAGGTTCATAGGGAACGTATACATAGAAATACCGTGAAATAGAAGCACATAGAAATATTTAATTTTCCCCGGATTTATACATTTCAGATGTATTATAGATGAAAACATGAAAAATAAAGCTATCCCCCCCTTCCTCTGATCTTGTGTAACTATTGTAGATGGAGATCTTTGTTGCTGTTTAGACTTTGTAGCATGCCTTGAAGGTCAACAAATACTGGTTCCTTTCAACCAATGAGGAAAAGAAGTGGCAGAATAAAGGACCCCCTCTGTGAAACTGTCTTAGTACAACAGCTTCTGCTTAAGCAACCTGTATACGTTGTAATATAGTGTTCTTTGCATAATATCATTTTATGGAAGAAGACATACATTATGTTTCTTTCATTCACAGGTGAAATAGCTCAGGTTAAGCACTTCTCACATAAAACAGATTTCTTTGCAGCCTTTCTGAAAAGAAGAGCACATAACTTGTATTTGTTTTTTAACATTGAAATGTGAATTGAATGAATTAAAAATTAAATATCGATCCACTGCAAGAATAGATAGTGATGAACAATGAAAGCTTGCTACAGGTAACACACTGCCAGAGAAACTTTTAAACAGGTTAAAGCAACTCATTTCATGACAGGGCAAGAATGTAGGAAATCAGGCCTATCTGATTATGTGCAGAAAAATGGACACGAAGGTCAGACCAACAGGCATTAATTTATTAAAAAGTTGTGTTATCTACATTTAGGGATACTGTATAGCAATAGCTGGGCACTTAGGTCTGTCAAGGGAAAGCATCTCGTTCATCATCTTGTTGGGAAAACAAATAAATAAAAAATACATTTTTATTTCAATTAATGGTAAACTTGTATGAGGGCCTGACTGTATTAATACTGTATGAATCTGTTGTATGCTAATTCTACCCCACGCCACCTAATACATAGTTATTTGAAAGCTACTATCAAGTATAGCAGATTTTCATCAGTTCTACAGCATAGAAGTGGATACAATGCCAATCCAAAACCTGCTAAGTCTGTGGAAGGGTTTAGAATCTGTTTCACTGGGCTTCAGATTTGGGAATAATGAAGGGAGGTGGTAAACCAGAGACAGTTTTAAAATATATTATACACATGCACACGTCCTTCATCGCTGTCCTTCAGCCTCTAATGCCATCCTTAGCATATTATAACACAGCTATATTTAGCACACAGAACTCCCAAAGGGACTCTATATAGAACTGCTACAGAATTGCCTTCATGCTGGCATTTCACCCGGCTATCCACAGAAATATTACATTATTCTCTGAAGGCACAAATTTATGACAGAAATGAAACACTAAATAATTTGGAAAACTCCAATAATGCATACTCTTCAATAGCAGTAAAATATGTTTTGATGCTGCAATGACTACAAACCACTCTTTACATTTGGGGACTGCATTTCCTAGAGGTGTGGAATAGAACTCCGAGGTATTGCACACACCGGAGGAAGGGAAATTCTGAACTCATGCAAGTCTGTAATTGCTAACGTGGTGCCAAATACAATACATTGTTTAAAGCTGATATGATAGGGATTTAAGCTTAAAATACAGTATTTATGGCACCAGCCTGAGGAACAAGTCAAAGTATATAAGCTTTTGTTTATGCAGGAAATTCTTCCAAAACAATATCCAGAGCCATATTTGCATGAAAGAACTTCAATTCAAACAACTAGCTAGTTTTATAAGCTAGTCTGAAAAAAGAGCTGGGATGATAATTTTTTTACCTGAATTATTTACTTGCTGAAAAATATGGTTTGGGTTGACCTGAAACTATTTGTAAATTTGCAGAATGGTTTCCTCTGAATCTCTTTTTTGCTGGTGTGTCTGGATTCACAAGACCCAGAAGGGTTAGAAAGAACCACCTCCTCTTGTACACAGTGGCCGTATCCAGACGAGCACAGCTGTGCAGTATATGGCCCTGCAGACACATCTGTGGCACCACATACCTCACATTCAGCTGTTTTCCATGCTGCAGTGGAGCAGGGGGGTTGACTCCTACAGATCCAGGCATGAAACCCCCCCCCCGCAAAACAAATAAAAATAATAATAAATGGGGGCAGCATGCGCTGCTCAAAACCAGAGTCTGTCTGGCTGGAACCCACACTCTGGCTACTGGCCAGGCTCCGAGTGGTAGGATCACTGCTACTGCAGCCCTAGAAGGTCCCCAGAACCCTGGGCAGGGCTGCTGGGGCCAGCCCAGTGCTGTCCCCAGCCTCCCCTACCCCACCCGGGGTAACCTGCTGCATGCCAGAGGGCACGTGGCACAGGTGTTCCCCGAGGACAACTAGCAAATAGTTAGCACAAAGTATTCCACTGCTAGTTGTCCCTGGGGAACCAAATGTCCATGGTCATATAGACAAGGCCACTCTGCTCAATGGTAGGACACACATAAATAAGGAGTTCTCTTTCTGCTTCAAGGGATTTGACTCTATATATCTCGCTATGGCCACTGATAGACATTAAATTAAAGGTGTGATAGGACCTGATGAATGTTCCCAACAACTGTGCTTCCTGCCATGCCACACGTGCATGGCAGGTGTTGTGATTGTGGAATCGAGCATTAGATCCCCTTACACCATGTTGCCAGTGCAGTGGGTTTATTTCTGAATCAACTTTGTAACTTTGTCCTCATTTTATTGTGCCATTAATTGAATGAACACATGGCTAAGTCACTATTTAAAATGTGTTAATCTTAAACAGTTAATCTTGTTTCAGGTGTAATGTTTGTCAGGGCCCTAAGGATAGGGAGGGGGCAGAGATAGCCATTAGGCTGTAATTATCCAGCAGGATAGATGAAGGAGCACCGTTTCTGGATATCATTTGTCCCTGATGATTTGGACACTTTCCTAACAAGTGACGGCACCTTGGTTCTGATTCCTACTCATTACCCTGCATGGTGGGTTGCCCAAAGCTAAATGCAAAGTAAATTAAACTAGCTGTCATTACAGGTAGGAATGCAGACATTTTAGTTTTTATATCCTGTTATTGCTGAGTGAACTTTAGCCACTTACTCAGATAAGCTATTTCTATCAGCTGCAAACTGGATTTTGGAATGACAGGAATGATATTGATTGTCCCCTTTACTTCTGTGGATGAAAGGGAGTAAAACCTAGCTCTCATCTTTAAAACTCGGGAGCTGTTTTTACTCCTCCTATTCTCCATCCATGACCATTCTTTTTTCTTTGGGGGGGGGGGAGGGGGAGGGAGGAGGGGAGGAAATCCTCAGAATACCAAACACTTTACTAAATTCCAATTTTACCTTTTTTTTCCTACAGCTGCCTCTGTACCGTAAGCCAAGTAAAATGGATAGAGAAAATTCTTCCTTGTTATGTATTCTGTGCCTACAATATCCTCCCTGGTCATGTGTAGCATGCCAGTAGGCTTCTTCAAGAATAGCACAGAGCAATGTTGCACCCAAATTGTCAAAATATCATTCATGTTTTTCAAAAATTCATTCCAGCTGTTGCAGTTTCAGACAAAAAAAAATTGGCTATAATGTTAGCAAAACTACATGTTTTAAATTAATATTTCAAAAATAACTTAAAGCAGTTTTGAATGCATGTTACCCGCTGAGAACACAGGAGGGTTTTTTTGCTGTGCTTTGTTTTGTTTTGTTTTAGTAATAAATAGAGGGAATGTAGAATTGTTTGCACTCTTTAAACCAAAGAACCTAATTATCTGACATCTTTATCTGGACACCAGGCTCCCTACCTGTAGCAAGATTCAGGTTCCATAGCACCCCCTTGGTGACCATGCTACCCTTGCCCCAGCTCAAGCTCTAGGGTGCCCTCCTCTTTTCACTTTCCTGCCACACCTTGATGTATTCGTTTAATGAAACAGAGGCTGCCTAAGGGGTCCTAGAGCAAGCCCCAGTTCTTTTAGCCACCAGCAGGTCCCTCCTATACCTTACTGGTCCCAGTTCTGCTCTTAAGCTGAGTGGGCACTCTTGGCCCGTTCACAGCACAGGGCACTTGTAGCCTTAAGGGCTATTAATGTGGCTCTGACTCCCCTTACAACATTCCCATGCCATGCAGATGTTACTGTACAATAGTTCCCTTGTTGGGGCCTCAGCCTTCTGGGCCTCTGCTTCTTTTCTTTTGCTGGGCCCTCTAGCTCCAGTCCAGTATGCCAGACTGAATTTCTGGGTAACATCTCATCTCTCTTTTTTAGACTCTGAGCCCCCTGGCCCTGATATCAGTCCTTCTTGGACTCCCTTGGTCCTGTCCTTGCCCTGCTCTAGGTGCTGAGCCTGCTCTGGCTTTCTCTGCCTGGGCCCTTGGCTCCTGCTCTGGGCGCTGAGCATCTTTTGGCTCTCTTGGCTGCTGCTTGCTTTTGGGCCAAATCTCACACTGTGTCCTGGGCCACTAGCCCTTGCGAGGATCAGGACACCCACTTGCCCTTAGGCATTACTGGGATGTCCTTCTACCTGTGATAGTCCTAAACCCAAATCACCAGATTAAACTGTAACAAAAGAATAAGCACACTGGCTATATAAACCCATGCTGGGTCTAACAACATTAGCTTACTGTCAGATCAGCCATGCTTCCCTTGATTATATTCCCCTAATAGGAAGCCTTCAGTACTTGAGTTGCATCCTCAGGGGATTTTAGAGTCAGCCAAACCCTTTCCTACCATCTGTGGCCAGGAGTTTCTTACTCTGCAGCTTCCTGGGCCATCCTTCCTGATCTGGCCCAGGCCCTACGCTTATATGCAGCCTAAGCCCTGCCCCTTCTGGTTAGGTGGTACTACAGCTGAGCGGGGTGGGAGTTGTTAGGGCCTGAAGGCTGATTGCCATATCTGCTGATAACTGATGTTCTAGCAGCCTCCCAGTTGCATGAGCTAGGCTCTGCCCTATTTCATTAGCTGCCTATTCCCTTGCAACCAAAATCCCCCCAGGCTGAGGTTTTTTAATTGGCTGTAAGCACACCCCTTCCCCCTAATGAGTAAGCTCCCTGCCTAGGCAGTCATATTTCTTTGCTACCTTTTTTCTTGTGGCTAGCCCCTGTTCAGCTGTCTGGGCTCTGTCTGCTGCCTTTTCTCTCATTAAAGTAACAGGAGCCCAAGGCTCCCTCTTAAACTACCATCTTCCCTCCTTTGACTGAAGACTCTAGAAAATATGTACTATAGGTAGGAATCCCTGGAATTTGTGCTAAAAGTGCAAAACATGGTGACTTCTTTAATCCTGGAGTTTTCCCCCATGCGTCTTACCACCACTGACTGGTGGAGGGGCCCCATTGCTCGCTACCTGCCACCTGTGCTCACTGCCTGCACCTGAAACTGCAGCTGCAGTTTTCACCTCCCAGCCCTTAGACACAGGTGGTGAGCAGTGACTGGTAGGGACCCTCTGCCAGTCAGCAGAAGAGGGGTACATGGGAGAAACTCCAAGATTAATGAAGCTGCTGCATTGCACTTCTGGAGCAAATCAGGAGATCCCTAACTCCCAATCACTTATTTTAATGTATCTGTCTAAACCTTTATGTGCCTCTTTGTTACCACATTAATCTTTGTTCCACTGATATTAGAGTAGTAATACCATGAGCTGGGCATGGAAGTTTGTGGAAGTATATTAGCTTTCTATTTAATGGTAGTAGGGCAATTAAATGCTGAGTACATTTAAGGGTTGAGGCAGCAATGATTTTAGGTGCTGCAAAGCATGACATTGCAAAGCAGAACTTTTAGATGATGCAATACCAGAGAAGAATCCAGGATCCTGACTTCTCTGGGACTCTGCCTATGTTTTTTATAAAATGCATGGATGCCTTAATTTGGGATTAAAAGAAACCCCAGTGTGTTATGGGAGCCCCCTATAACAAGCCAACAGAGAATACTGGGGATGTGCTGTGTAACTTAAATTCTGTTCCTCTCTGGATCTTAGACACCTTGCTCAATGCTTCTGCTGTCTTCCACTTTGGATTCATAGCCCCAAACCCCCTTTTGAAGGGCTTTAAAGAAAAGCCTAAACCCTTTCTTTAAAAATCAGTTAGAGGCGATTCCTTTCTTTACAAATCAGTTAGAGGCGATTCCTTTCTTTACAAAAAGGCAATCAGAGCTATTATGCTCACTGGCTTGCTAGGAGACTTCCTAACTATCAGACTCTAGGGTTAGGAGTACAGGCAGGCATGCTCAACTTTTCTGGTGAAGCTATTCCCTTTTGAAAAGAAAATTTCAATATTAATTGACCCAGAAAACAAGAGAGAAAGAGAGAGAGACAGAGAGAGAGACCAATTCTCTAGCCTAGTAGAGGCTGCATTTTGGTTCCTAATCTCCTGAGGATTGTTTATGTATTTTATCTAAAGACTGAAAACTGTGTGATATGAATGCATAAACAGACCCTTGAGCAGGGAACAGACCTTTGCCTTCCTCACCCTCCGCTCCCATCTCAGGTGAGCAGGGGCATATACAGGATTTCCCAAAGGTGGGTGCAGGGGAAGCAACCCATACTTCAGGGTTGGCTGCACTCCCCTGCTCCCAGTCTCCTTCCCCCCAACTGGTGATGGCCACAGTGGAGTCTCTGGGTACTTTTTAATGTTCCTAAAGCAGGTGAAAATCCTCCCTTCCTTCTCCTTGGTGCTCAGAGGCACATCCCCTCCTCCTCAGTCTGCCCCTTCCCAACCTGCTGCCACTGCTGCTTTCCCCACTGTCCCAGGGGGCCAGTGAACCTCCAGTCTTTTCTGCTTGCTCCAGCCAGGTTGTGTGGGGGCTGGACTCAGCTGGAGATGGACACCAGACAACAACAGTAGAGATGGGCAGGGGTTCTCCCTCCCCATGCCTGCTTCACGGGACTGGGTTGGTAGGTTGAAATTTCTACTTCACTGCCATTGCTGTTGTCCCCATTTCCAATTAAGCCTAGGCCCTGTGCAGCCTGGCTGGGTGACCAAAGCAGCTATGGAGCTCCCTCCCCTGCCAGCAGGGAGAGCAAGAATAACAAGCAGGAGAGGGGTGGAGGGGAGGGGACATGTCTGTGAGCATCTAGAAGAAGGGATTGGGGGGGGAGGTCATCTGATTTAGAGACTTTAAAAAGTCCTTGGAGACTCCTGCTGTGCATTCCAATCTAAAAAAGGGGGGTGGGGGGCAGCAGCTGTACCACTGCACCCTCTCTGGATCCACCCCTGCAGCTGAGTGCTTTAACTACTGGGAAGATGTCATGCTAACTCTTGCTTGTTGTCTCCCTCTGTCTCTTTCTCTCTCTCTCTCACCCATTCCTGGAAAAGCTCAGGAGATTTTTTTTTTTCTTCTTTTTTTTCTGCTGCTTTCTCTCTTGCCTTCCTAACATCTGGGGCATTCTCACTTCTACTCATGCTGTTCCATGGGAACTTTTGAAGAATGAAGACTCTCCCATCCTCCAACCATGAGCCCTAGTCTTTTCTAAATTAAGTAATTCCAGTTCCTCCAGCCTTTCTTCATATGCCCCATTTTCTAGACAAAAAAGAAAAAAAAGTGTGATAAAGAACTTAAAATGTATAGAACAATGTAAGCCACAAGAAGACTGAATTCCATTCTAGGTACAATGTGGAGGTTTTTTGAGTACTTAAAAAAAGAATAATATGGTTGATGAGGCACATGATTTTTTTCACTACCATTTTGGATGGATTGGGGAACAATAAAGTGAGCATTAGGAAAGTCAGACAGGAGGACAGTAATGCTTCCCTCACTTATAGGTGCATAAATTGATGCTGGATAAATTAGAGTTATAGAAACTTTGAGAAAGTTGAATGTAAAATTAATTCAGTGAAACATTATTATTATTATGGTATGATTAGTTTGGCCATTTTCAGGTGTTAAGGACAGCATGGAGGGCAATCACAGGATGTAAGGGCACTATCACATCAGGAGTGGCAATTACATTTAATCCCTCTGTTTACAAAGCCAAAAATATCAGAAACAACAATGTATAGACTCCCTACTAGTTCTTGGATATTCAGTTACTTAGTGAAAGCTAACCATTAGACCAGCTATGTCCATGTATATCACTAAGGGTGAAAGAGGTTGAGGTTTACGCAGCGATGGAAGTGCTCAGAAGCAATTTCACTTCTAATTATTTTTTCTGATTTTGAGGGTTTTTTGTTTGTTTTTGCTTGCTTTGAAAGAGGGTCTTATCTTTTGTGGAAAGAATCAAGAGATCATCATTATCTTATCCTCAAATGAGAAATGGGTTTCCAGTGCTTTTAGAAAAGCTAATTATAGAAGAGGTTACTTTCATTCACTCAAATAGAAGGAGATCTCTTGAAGAATCAGTTAGGCGGATGTAATGCAACCCTGAGAGCTAAATAATACTGTGCAGAAAAGCAATAACTAAACTCTATTTTATGCTTTCATTTTAATTCAGATAAAGAGCTCAATCTTCTTGAATAACACCGTCTAGTAGGCATAAGACCTATAGATCTTATATACATATAGATTTTAGAGAAAATGGATTTATACAATAGGTCTACAGTTAAAGAATGCCTCTTCTCATAAAATGCATTGAAAGAGCTTTCTAATCTGCAAACTGAATCACTGACACTTAGGATGAAACTATACTTTGAGTCACTTCCAGTTTAAGAGTACATACAAACAATGTTCTGACAGTTTTCAAGCCTGTCAGATGTTGAACTGCTCCAGAGAGAATCTGTCAAAGTAGTCAGATTGTTAAGTGTAATGTGTCTATTTTCTCTTAAATGAAAAAAGTGATCACCTACAGTATAGACCCACAGATACAGTCCTATTTCCATTTTAATTGGTCTTCCTCTGTCACAGAACCTTAGAAGTAATTCCAGATGAAAGTTTATTGAATTACCATGACTTTTAAAATCTGCTTTTTGTTCCTTGAATGTTTCAGAAATAGCTTATCTGAGATACTTAACTAAAACACAATCCAGTTCTGCCTAATATTAAATTACTGTACTTTACTCTTTTGTCAGGGATTAGAAGAAATGAAAATTTACTGCTAATTGTACCATTCTGAGCTGAAATAATTAGCCAGTGTCTAAAAGATGCAGAGGTAAAAGTTCCACTTAAAGGGTTGAGCTGTAATGCAGGAAGTGGGAGAACCAGATATCAAAAAAGGTGCTTTAACTTCCAAGCCATAGATACGATGGGTGAGGTTTCTCTACTCCTCTTGCTGCAGCTGGGCCACTGCGTAGCTGAAAGTGCAAGAGTTGTGGGTTAAAGAGTATAGCAAGTGCCCATCCTAGGGGTGGTTGTGATGCCCCCCAGTGGCTACTTGGCTCTTGCTAACCTGGTTCCCCTTGGAGCCCTCTCCCCTTTATTCATCCACCATGCCTTGATGTTATTAATTTACTAAAAAAGGGGGGCTGCCCCAGGGGTTCCCAAGCCTGGGCTTAGGACCACAGATGCCCATGGTCATTGCCTTAAGGGCTAGTTTTGTGGGCTCTATCCTCCCCAATACCCACTCCCAAGCCTCACAGATGATCTGCTAATATATGCCCATCATAGGCTATAGGCTCCCAGCCCCAGTCTTTGCCACTACTGCAGGGGCAGGCGAAGTCCAGCCCACGGGTAGGATCTGGCCAGCAGTGGACTCCATTTCCCAGCAACCCCTGCCTGTGTGGCTAGGGCTGGTTTCCATGGAGACGCTCAAAGCAGCCATGCTGTGATAGCAGGGGGCTGGGGTTTCCATGAAGACTGGCCCCAGCAGTTCTGGCAGGGCATGCAGCAGGACAGGGAGCTGCTCCAGGGCTGCTGGGATCTTGCAGCAGTGATAGCATGGTCTGGAGCCAGGGCAGAGCCATGATCGGCAGTCTGCATACTCCAGGCACAGGTAAGTGGGCAGTGGATTGTGGCTCTGCCCCAACTCCAGACCACAGTGTCACTGATTCAAGGAGTTGGGTCTCAGCCGTGATCTGCTGCCTGCACAACCCTGCTTGGAACATGCAGGATACAGATCACCAGGAGCTGGGGCTGGGCAGGGAAGCTATTGGAGCAGGTTGGGGATGCAGGCTGGTGACAGAGCCCCCCCATGCAGCATGGGGCAATGGGGGGCAGTGGGGATTGCCCTCTACTGGTGAGTGCGGGGTTTGTTATTTTTTAAAGACCTGGGATGTTGGGGCCGGGTGGGGCAGCCATTGAAGGGGATGGGAGAGTCGGCAGGGGTTGGGGGGTACTCAGGGGGGCTGGGACCTGGTGGGACTCCTACCATGGTCCCTTCCCTACCTCCAACCACCCCCCACCCTCTACTTACTGGTATGGAGTCCGGGCCCAGCTCCCTGCAGCAGCAAGCGGGGACTGCCCGAATCTCTCTGAATCTTTTTTGAATTGGAGAGCTGTGAATCGATTTGGACTTTTTATTGGTCTCCCAATTCTATTCGGATTCAGAGATTTGGCCACCAAATTGGGCCAAATCTCCTCCAATTCGAATCAGCGCATGAAGCTTTGCACAGCCCTAGCAATTGCCTCTAGATACATGACTAAGCAAACACACATAAATCAGGACAAAAATATTTTTTTACATAAAATTAAAATAAATTATAATCAATGTTTGATTTATTTTTTAAGTATATAATTTGGGTTTTTTTCCTGTTTCAAGATGGCAACCCCCCCAAGGAATACTTATGGGGTAAGGGGAAGGATTTTTGGTGGCAAAGACAAGGGTTTAGGGGGCAGGGCTTTTGGTCCCAAGATGGCAACCAGGGGAGAGGGCACCTGTTAAGGAGCAGGGCTACCCTTGCAGCCCTTGACAGCTCACTAAAACTCATTAAGCAGCTCTCCAGCTGAAATAATTGCCCACCCTGATATACATGCTCCCCTGGGATGGGGGAGGGGTAGTTCTGTTCTCAGCTCTCTTTATGCATTTTATGTTAGACAGAGAGTGCATCCCCCATGAGTGGAAACATGCATTTTCCCAGGGATAAATGTCAGTGGCACTTGTTTGTGTCACTGCTAATTGTCCCCAGGGAACGCCCCTGCACATGTGCTCTAATGCATGTAATGTTGCCCTGAATGGGGGAAGGAGGCTGGGACCAGGAACTGGGCTGGCCCCAGCAGCCTTACCTGGGGTCCTGGGAGCCTCCTGGAGCTAAAATGTGTGTAGGCTGAACAGCAGCTGGAGTGTGGCTCTGCCTGGCAAGGCTCCAGTTTCAGCCACACAGGCTGCTCCCACATGTATCACTCTGCTTCTTTCTGGCATGGGTTTTTTCAACACTGGGAGACCCTGGTGTCAAAAAACCCCACCACACTGCAAGTAGCAGTGAACACCTTCATGTGAAATGCATGTGGTTTGCAGCACTGCAGATGAGTCTGAATCTCTACAAACTGCATGTGCTCGGTCTTCTGGACACACTCACAAGGTGTGTCTACACATGCAGGCACATTTGCTTGCAGCAGCTCAATAGCAGCAGCACAGATTTGTGCCAGGGATTTTTGCCTCAGCACATGGGCCTGGACATGCACTCTGGTGTGGTGCAAGTTGTGCCACTTGGGGCAAAATGACCCTGCCCAGGGCTACTTGCTCCCAGGAGCTTCTGGGGGGGAAGTTGGTCATACCCCTTCTTATCCCAGGCTCCTGCTGTTGCCACTCCCTTCTACAGGGGGGTCCTTAGCCACACATCGCATGCTGCTGCCCCCCCTGGGGGGGGCCACCACATCCCCACCACACTGCAACGCACCCCAGCACTGCGCCTCAGCTTCTGCACTCTTGTTCTGGCCTGCTGCCCAGCCTCCCACCAAGCCGGGGATAGCCAGGGGAGAGGGCCTATGCTGCCCGCAGGCCCTACCCCCTCCACCACTACCCATGCCGAAGGGTGCCTTTCCTGCCCCAGCTGCCTCAGGCAGACCACCCCCCACCTTCACCTTCATATGAAACACGCATTGGGTGGCTGACCTGGATGGCTGCTACTGCTGCTGCTGCCACTGCCCCACCTCTGGATGGGGAGGGGATTCCCTACCACACTGCCTTGCATTGCCCTGTACTGCACCTGCACTGGATTACTTCCCTAATTGACTGTTTGCTCCTGAATTCCCTCACAGCTGCCTCACTACATCTGACCCTGTGCTTTGTTTTTTCTCTGCTTCCCTGCTGATGAGTGTCTGGATAGAGACCTGAGGGGCTCCTGGACTGAGCTCCAATAAATGAAGCCCCTCCACTGCTCCAGCCATCTTTTACATCTGTCAGCAGCCTCCCCTGTGTGTTTTACCCTTGTGTGGTAAGTCCTGTGGTCCACTTCTCCTGCCTTGGCATTTGTTGTCTGGCAAAGTAAGCCAGCTCATGTCTCCCCAGCCCTTGTGTGTGTGTGTCCCCTCCCCCACCTTCCCCAGGCATAGCCCTTAGTTTCTTTTTTGGTTTCCCTCTCCCTTATGTGAAGTAATGGTAGGGCAGAAGCCTTTGGGGGTGGGGGGCAGACACCCCCGCAGAACTTCCTGCAGTCCCCACTGTGGGGGCAGATTCCAGCCAGGCCCCCAAGGGGGTGCATGTCTCTACAACCCCCATCCTAGGGGCAGAGGCCAATCAACCCCCTCTGGGGGCAGGCAAGCCTGTAGCCCCTGCTTCAGGGGCAAGCAGGACTCTAACAGGGATCCAGTGGGGCTAGGAGGTCTCCCACAGCCAGCCCCCCCCCAGAGGGGCTCCCAAGCCCCACCCCACCATCAAGGATCCAGGGAAAGAGCAGTGGGAAGGGCTCCTCTTCACCAGACAGCACACCCACTCAGCCTATCCCTGGCCCTAATTCTGGCCCTACCAAGGTGGCTCCCCAGTGGGGGGGGACCACAGCTATGTACAGACAGCTACAGGGTGACCTGCAGCCACAGGGCCTGGACCCTCCACCACTGGCCATTCCAGCTTGGGTGATGGGGCCCCCTTTTGGGCACCCTGCAGGCACAGGGTGAAGTGCCAACTACCCAAGCTGGAGAACCTGCACTTTGAGACCTGGGTTCAGGCCCTGGGTGGTGGGCCCCTCCAAGATTGTGGTGGCCTCCCACTTTCACGGCAAGGGGGTTTTTTTTCCTTGCCTGGGAGGCTTCCACACAAAAGGTGGTGGAGAGGGGACTTATGATGGAGGGCAAGTACATCCCCCTTGAGCCTCTTGAGTATATCCCCCTTGAGGCTCCCACATGCCCAGTCCACTCCCTGCCACTCCCCATGCCCCCCACCAGTCCCCACACGCCCACCCACACACCTCACACCCACAACCCCCCGCAGAAACTACACAGCCTCTCCACCCCATCCCTGCTTACCTGGGATAGTACCTGTGGCCGGGTCCCATCGCTTCTGTTTTCCCCCCCAACATAAAGGGTACATGCTGGGGCAACAGAAGCACTGTAGAGACACTGGCCGGATAACAGAGTGCCCCTGAAGAACCCACAGTTGGTTTGCCTCAGGGCACGATCCTGGACCGTGTCCTTCCCTGCTTTTTCTCCTCGGGTTATTTTTTTGATACCTGGATTTCCAGGTATCAATTTTAGAGTTGGCACTGCAAATATGCAGCGTGGGGAATTTTTTTTGTTTGCTTCCAGCATGCCTCTTGCAGCATCTCAAACTGCTTTGAGATGCTGCAAGAGGCACATGTGGGTTTACCTGCACGTGCCCACACTATTTAAAAACAGAAACCTAGTGACTGAAGCCCAGGGCTCCCCTGTTCCAGAAATGTGCCATTAAACACTGGGCTACAGAAGCAGCCCTTGCAGTCTGCTAGACCCTGTGATCCTCCTGTTAGCCAGTTTTCTGACTGCCAAAGCCTAAATAGAGTCTTTGCTCTCTGTAGAAATAGACACCATACTGATTTATTTAAGGAAGTCATGAACAACTCTACAAAGTAAAAGTATTTTGATACTTGTCTTTCCTTGGAGCAGTGACACCTTATCTGCTGTTCACAAAAGCTCTGTCTATGGAAGTTAATGTCTTTTGTGCTGATGTTCAGTTCTCAGGAAAGCTGATACATTTATTCCCTCAAGTATCACAATAGCATTACAACATCCCCATGTAGGTGGTGCGTTCATGGATATTTGAGTGGCTGCATACGTGAACATATGTTTACTAGTGTAAACACTGGTAATATATCCGTACATCACTCCTACCTTTTTTGTTTTAATCTAGAAGTGAAGAAAAAGATGGCTTTTGCATCTACATTTGCCAACTGGATTTTGTTTCCAGTGGATGTCTTAAGCCAGTGGCTGGCAACCTTTTCAAGCTGCAGGCTGGAACATCCTGGCTCTTTTCCAATGCAGGCTAAGTGGCTTCCAAGGCAAATCAGTGGGGAGGGGGCATTTCCCTGCACCCACACTTGGAGCAGGCAGCTAGAAACTTCACCCATGCTGCCTCCATTTCTCCCCCCCCTCTCCTCAGCTGAGGCCTGGGCTCAGCTTTCACCCAGGAGGGATCTGCACCAGGGGTGGGCAAGTGGAATATGTGTCCACATTACTGCTGCTTTTGCACCACAAGTGGGAGGCAGGGAGGAAGGGGGAGTAGGGAAGAGGGTAAGGAGTAGTCGCATCAGTGTGAGTGCAGCTTCCAGGTGCCCAGCCCCAGTGCAGCTCCCCATGGGCTGGAAGCTGACCCTCACACCACAGCAGGAGACTTGGAGCAAAGGCACAGATGGAGGTTGCCTGACCCCAGCACAGCTCCTCACTGCTTAACCTTAGTGTGTGTGTGGCATAGGCAAAGCCTTCAGACTTTGTAGGCCAGGGTCAGCAACTCTGCAGGCCAGATCCAACCCTTGGGCTGTATGTTGCCAACCTGTTTTAAGATGCTTATTGGCAAATACAACTTCTTTTCTTATTAGTTCTTTGCATTTAATAGAAACATTTCTATATTGAACTCTTGTAGATGCTCCTATTCTGGGCACATACAATAGTAATATACAATGTCCAAAAATTAAAACCTCCAAAAAAATCCAACCTAAACTCTCATTCTCCCACCATGTTCTCATTCACCCTACAACCTATTCTATTCTCCTGCTCCCAAATCTGGAACTTAGGAGACAACAGCTTTTGCACTAGTATTTGTTTCACCAACTCCTATCTTCTGTGGGTAAAAAAGAATTAAAGACACTTCACTGAAGTGATGATCCAACATCCATTAACATTGATGGAAGTTTTTACATTGATTTTAATGGCCCTTAGATCAGGAAAGCCCTGTTGTCTCCAGAAGGCCCTGCTTTCTCAGTCACTTGTGATATTAAAGCCAGATCATTTTGTAGCCTAAAAAATATTTAATGTAGCAAAAACAAAGGTAACCTTACCATACTGTGTGGGATTTTAAAGACAGCTCAGCATTGGCCTAACTCTTTTATTACTGCAGTCTGGCTATAAACAGACATTCCCTTGTCCCAGGATTGGTTGTGCCATGACTTGCTTTTGAGAAATTGCAGGATTGATATGTCCATACTGCCCTTCCAATTGTGTTTAAAGCAGGGGTGGGAAAAATATGGCCTATGGGCTGGATCTGGCCCACCAACTGATTGGATCTGGCCTGAAGCTGCTCCCATGGCACTCTATATGGGTCCAAACTCCACCAGCTTCTACCCAGGACAGCCTGCATTGTGCTTTCACCTGTGCTCAGCCATGGGGATACACGCCAGGCACCATACACCCAGCCAGGTGGCAGGGAAGCTCCAGCAATGTGGCTTTTGCCTCAGCATGTGAGGGTCTAGCTCCCACTTTTGGCTGCTTTCTACCCACTTCATCTGCCTGACATGGTGAGCAGTACCCACAACACACATGCACACTCCTCCTCCCAAACACTATACAAGAGTAAGACTTAATTTTGATGTATTATGCAATCACCTCTATATACACTACTCAAAAACACATAAATCAGGACAAAAATATTAAAAAAAAAATTATAGTAGATGTTTGATTTTCCATATATGATTTTTTTAAAATATATAATTTGTTAAAATGGTATCTTCTGAAAGAGTTTGTGTGTGGCCCTAGAACAGCTCACCAAAACTCCTTAAGTGGCCCTTCAGCCAAAATAATTGTCCACCCCTGGTGTAAAGAGTGTCAGAATGCACTGCTGCTCTTCTGCCAGTAGGTGGCTAGAGAAACCACACATGCCAGTGATGCTTGCACTGGTCAAGTATCGGTTAGGTCCATTTACTCTGCCAGAGCCGTACATGACTGGGGGTGCATCCTGATGAGAGCACACATGCAGTTTGCAGCACTGTGTAAGAAGTGGGCATCCCAGGGCTGGTCAGTTGTTGGCCTGCCCACTTGTTTCTGGGCTAACTGCCAGCTGTCCTCTTCTGCCATGCCTTGATGATAATGATTATATGATGTTAATCAAGCAGGAGACTGACCATTTACTTGCCCTGATGCCAAGGGCTAATACACATGGCTCCAATCTTCCCTTACCATGTCCCATGCCTTGCAGATGGCATCCATGGCCTAACACTCAGCCTATTTGTATTCCATTGGGCTCCTAATCCCTACCATTACCTTCATCTCCCAATCTGGCTCAGAACCCTCATGGTCCCCTTCAGCCAGGGTTCCAAACCCATCCCTCCAGTTCTAAGCCTGGCTCAGGACCTTTGTGGTCCCCTCACTCAGGGCTCCCAGCCCATACCATTCACTCTGGGCTCCAAGCCCCAACTCTGGGCCCCAGGCCTCATCTCTGGGTGCCAGGGCCTCACTATCGGGATCAGAGCTCCAAGCCCCACCCCCTGCTCTCCCTGAGCTATAGTCCCTTATCCCTTTCCCTGGGAATTTCACTAATAGCTCCCCAAAGGCTCAGTGCCCCACTCCCCCTGGAACCTCATTCCCAGCTCCCTAGTGCAGTCTCAGAACTCAACTGTGATTCTGGGCACTGCCTCAGGTCGCTCTACCTGACCTGGGCTCTGCCTCAGCACTCACAGTGAGTCTGGGCTCCCACTTCTTGGTTCTTAATACCCACCAGGGATGTGGGGCCTGGGGTTATAAGGCACTCATTACTTGCCTTTCACTGGGGAGGCAACTGGGCTGGCATTTCCAGGGGCTACCCTGCCACGGACAACCCCACCTGACCATCCTACCCCAGCAGGGTGCAGTTTTCTCTTATACCCAGGACAGGGAACCTCCTTTCAACCCCATAGTCCCTCTAAACCTCCAAGGTGTTGTGAGCAGCAGCTCCAGCCAGTGATGTTTTTCCAGCTACCAGCAGCAGACTGTTGGCTCTGCTGTTCAGGGCCTTGCTCCTATAGGAAACAGCTCAGCTCTGTTTCCAATCAGGCAGTCCTGCCTAATTGGGATTGTCACCAGCTGCAGACTTCATAGCTGCTGCCCACACCCCTGTGAGTAATAGAGCACACCCTGGGCTTTGTTACACACTGAAAACCCATTTGCAGCACCACAAACCACACATGGCACACATTCACCCATTTGCCACACTGCTAATTTTCAGTGCAGCAGCTTTTTTGACACTGAGATCCCAGTGTAAAAAAACCTGATGCTAAAAAAAGGAGTGTGGCTCATGTGGCAACAGCATGTGCCACCAGAAATGGAGCTTGGCCAGCCAGAACCACACTTGTGCTGCCAGCCAGGCTCTGAGCAGCTGTCTTGACACTGCTGCTGACATAGGAGGTCCCCAGACCCCCAGGTAAGGCTGTTGGGTTGCTGCTATTTGCCACTGTGGTTTGCAATGTGCTGCTGCTATTTGTCCCATGGGGAATATGTGCCCCAGCACATGCACACTCAACAGGACATGTCCTGGGCGTTCAAATTGTGACTGGTGAAATTTTTGTGAGAGTGATTTTGATGTGATTAAAACTGTGCAACTCATAGCCTTGGCCACCCAATTGTATTTCCACTGCATTTATGCTGCCACAGTTGACTGACCTGGAGCTTCCACCACCATCAGCTGCTATGGATTTGTATATGGTCATTGTATTGTGGATCTTGTTGGGCTAGTGCCATGAACTCTTAAATGCAATAGGGCAGAAAAAGTAATGTTGGTGGGTCCTGATAACTGCCATGACTATTTCCATTTGTACCAAGAGTGAGGAAGGAGTATTTGCAAAGAGAAGAAGCTTATGTATGTGTTCACTGTCAAACAAGAAGTGGTCCATTGCTATATTTGGCTCCTAATCCATGGTAGCACCTCCTCCCCTAAAAATGTTTTGGTCACAGGTCAATATGTTGTAGAGAGGCAAACATGGGATCAGCTCCAAAGCATGGAGCAGTGTTTCTGGACAAGAGAGATTAGCAGTGGCTGGTAGGAGCAGATCATCATGGACCTTTGGGATGATGATTAGGGGTGTGCAAACTTCTGCCTGTCCAGGGTCATGGAAGTTTGTGCTGAACTTGCCCCAAAATTATGGTAGTGGACAATGGTGATGTGAGCACCCTTATTAGCAGAGAAGAACATTGTCAATCCTGTGTGGAAGCTTGTGACTCCAGACAGACTCTGGTCCATAGTAAACCATTTTGTTGTTGTGATGTTGATGGCTGGAGAAGCAGGGCACAAGGTGTGTTTGGTGATCCAGTGGGGTGATGCCCCAAGCATCACATGCTTTGCTGACCCACAGAAGGTAATGGATGGGTTTGTCAGCCAATGGCACACACCTTGACTTCCTTTCCTCTGTGCATTATGGCCATAAATTCATCAACTGGAAAGGCTACTTCTCAGTCATGCTTCAGACAGTCCTGGACCACTGTAGTCATTTCACACATGTAATGGCAGCTGGAAGCTGGTTGGTCAGGCAGAGTGCACACCACCAAAATATTTAGGAGCGCCCTCCTCCCTGGGCTAATAGAGCAGAGAGAGTTTACCTCTGGTATGACTGATATCTAGGTTGGGGGATTGACTGTACCCCCATTACTAATTGGGAACCCTGTCTACCCTGGCTGCTGAAGCCTTTCATTGGGTGCTTGGAAGGAATTATTTAACTACCAGCTCAGCAGCTTCAGAATGGCTGTGGAGTGTGATTTTGGGTGTCTCAAAGTTTGCTGGAGGTGCCTGAGGGCATGTATGGATACTAGCAAGTGCAACGTTTCTGTTTGTGGTCTCTGCAAATTTTCAAGTGTAGGCTTATCTGCTGGCACTGCATGTGCACTGAATTCATGAGGTTGTGTGGCCATTTCCACCATGGGCAGGAGGCATTAGGAGAGGGAGTTTGTAAGGAGGAGTATGTTGTAGTAGGGGTAAATGTTTGGCCAGGCGCTAAGCCATCCCAGGGATGTGGAATGTTGGGAGTGAAGGGAGATGGTGAAAACTTGGGACTCCTTGATCTAATTTCTGACCATGGCCAAGCACTGGCGGTCCTGAATCTTCTTTTCCTTCCTCTATTACCTGGCTTCTGCAACCCCAGAGACATCAACCTCCACCAGAGACATCAACATGTCCACCTTTGTGCAGGTGAGGGTCTCCCTCAGTCTATATGCTTACTGGTACTAATCTCTGATTGTGTATGTGGCCTGTTATCTGGCCCTGAGGCACCTTTGTTATCATTTAGGTGTCAGGATTGAAAATAGATAAGGATGGATAAGAGTTCATTGTTTTCCTTGCTGCTGCACTGATAGCATGATGAACTTGCAAGGCTGTTCAACCAGTGGGCATGCTTATTTGCCCTTCTGACTCTCAACATGCTAAATGCACTCTCCCTTTTGCTCCCTAGGGATCTCAGGAAGGTTGCAGGTGGGGAGACATACTTGGGCAGCCACAGGCAAATAGCCATTGGGTACAGCAAGAGGCCAGAGCCCTTAACTCCCGGGGGGGGGGGGGCTGGTGGGGGGTTAAACACAGTGGGACAGTTGAAGTAGATTGAGGTGGGAACATACTTGATGGGGTGCAGCCTTGTTTCTTTGGGTTGGCATTGAGTGTGCTGTGTTGTTTTGATACCCCCTAATACCCACCTGGCCAATGTCACTCTGATCCATCTGACTCCACAGCGGAGGCAGTACCTGTTCTTTGCTGTGTGAGACAGTCTTGCCTCTTAGTTTAAGAGATAGTGGGGCTTTGATTTGTGGAGAAGGTAGGCATGCTATGACAGTTCACCAGCATGCTTAGCTCTTCCCTAGAATGTCAGGGAACACTAGAACACTTAATATTACCTCACTACCAACTGTGACCATATTGTATAGTTCAACTAGGATGCTATATGGGGTGTGATAGATCTGTCTCTAGACACTAACTGTACAGTAGCCTAATAACACTGCACAGTAGCATGCTGGACAAAATCTGTGTTATTACACTACTGTGCAATAGTATTAGGTTACTGTGCAATTAGTGTCTGTAAAAACCCATGCACTGGTGCTACTGTGCAATACCACTAGTTACTGTGCATTGATTTAGTACTTGATTATGCAAGTACTAAACTTAATGCACAGTAACTTGTTACCAAATTTGCCCATTACTTTGGGGTGTGCTCATTTATTAGGGATAGTTTCTAGGGTCTTGGTGATTCTGCAATGTGCTGCTTGTGTTACTATACGGAGCTGTATTTCTCCCTTCTGCAAGCCCTCACCCCCAGTGGAGCTATCTTGCAGGACTCAATCTCAATGGGACTGGGTTCCTCCAGTCACCA